>NC_138578.1:62734409-63089229 GCF_964289735.1 Phaethon aethereus | reverse complement strand
GATCACTCACCAATTACAGTCATGAGCAAAACAGACTTGACCTGGGGAAATTAGTTTAATTTATTATAAATCAAATCAGAGTAGGGTAATGAGAAATAAACCCAAAATCTTAAAACACCTTCCCCCAACCCCTCCCTTCTTCCTGGGATCAACTTTACTCCCAAATTCTTTACCTCCTCCTCTACCAAGTGGTGCAGGGGGACAGGGAATGGGGGTTGTGGTCAGTTCATCACACTGTCTCTGCCACTCATTCCTCCTCACTCTCTTCCCCTGCTCCAGCGTTAGGTCCCAGCCACGGGAAACAGTCTTCCATGAACTACTCCAATGTTGATTCTCCCCATAGGCTACAGTCCTTCACAAATTCGTCCAGCCTGGGTCCCTTTCCATGGGATGCAGTCCTTCAGGAACAGACTGCTCCAACATAGGTTCCCCATGGGGTCACAAGTCCTGCCAGCAAACCTGCTCTATAATGAGCTTCTCTCTACAGATTCACAGGTCCTGCCAGGAGCCTACTCCAGTGTGGGCTTCCCACAGGGTCTACCCACTTGTACTCCAGTGTGGAGTTTTCCACAGGCTGCAGGTGGCTATCTGCTCCACTATTAACCTTCATGGGCTGCAGAGGGACAGCCTGCCTCACCATGGTCTTCACCACGGGCTGCAGGGGAATCTTTGCTCTGGTGCCTGGAGCACCTCCTCCCCCTCCTTCTTCACTGTCCTTGGTGTCTGCAGAGTTGTTTCTCTCACTTATTCTCAATTCTCTCTCCCAGCTGCCACTGAGCAAAATTTTTTCCCCCTTCTTAAACATGTTATCACATAGGTGCTACAACCATCACTGATTGGATCAGCTTCGGCCAGAGGCAGGTCTCTCTTGGAGAAGGTTGGCACTGGCTCTATCAGACATGGGGGAATCTTCTCACAGAAGCCATGCCTATAGCCTCCCCACTACCAAAACCTTGCCACACAAACCCAGTACAGACTAACTATTCTATCCCAATAAAAATAAAAATTTAAAAAAAAAGAGGAATACAATCAACATTTAAAAAACATTGGTAAGATTAGGTTTCTTAGGGAGTATGATGGTGTCAGCATGTATTAAGTGACATTATCTACAAAATCAGGAATTCTGCGTTTTATTGATAGAATACTTCCTTTCTGGATTCTGATTGGGCCTAGGAGTAAGCAAGATGCTAGACCATGCAACCCCCAGGACAATACCGGACACAACTGCGCATATTTAAAATCAGACAGTCAAGTTGTTCTTAAATTTAAGCATCTCCTAAGTAAGAACTTCTCTTTGGACCGCAGTATCTTACTTAGTTGTTCAAGTTCTGCTAACATCCAGGTACCAGCACTAGCTGGGAGTCCAGTAGTCCCATCCAAAAGAGGACAGCCTGGAAAGTGCCTAGACTTGTTGCCCAGAGGGACTTCAGTGAAATATCTATCATCTATTCCTAATGCAAAAGATTACATAAATATTTGTAGACTCTTTATAGTAGATACCATTCATATAACAGAAACCCAAGTATCGTCCTAGAGTCCTCAGAAAATAGGATGCAGATGAGTGACAAATGCTCTCACAGTCATACGGGGGCCAGGGATGACTGACAGCATGAGTGAACACGTTAGTAGCTACAGGTGGTTGCCACTGAGAATTAATTTCCCCCTTCATTAAGCTCCTTATACACAGAGCCAAGGGAATTGACTAAGATGGTATGATCCTCGATGAAGCAGGAAATTGAGTAATCCCAGTCAGGCTCCTTCTAAATAAATCTTTCTGTTGGGAACCGGCTGCATAAGTGACGTCACTAGTTCACTTTCCTGTTACCTCAGTCAAGGTACTTTGTTGCTCTCAAAGGTAGTTAATACCTTTGAGAATATAGGTCAATGCCTTGTAAACAAGATTTAAAAAAATAAAGAGAATTATGGTAAAATTGCATCAATAAAAGAGACAGATACCAAAAAAGTGCACGATTATATAGAGTTCAGAGTTGGGTTTCAGGTATCTTACTCTTTAAGGAAATATTTAAAGGCATTATCAGAAAGACATTCCAGCAATAACTTTTTATAAGAGGACAGTTCAGTAATGGGGAAAGTAACACTCATAAAGAAAAGCTTTCAAGAGAGAGAGAGGAGTTGTGGTCGGTACTGGCTTAGGCTGCCATTACACTACTACACTACTAGCGTGTTACTATGTTCCTTTATGTCTGGGAAATTTGATACCGCTTAGCTTTTAATTGAAATTATTCTTGAAAGTTTATAAATGTATTAAAAAAGATAAGATATTTGGCTAATAACACAGCTGAAAGATATCAAAAGTTGCCCCTTCAAAAAAGAGAATCAAAACAAGTGACCCTGGGTGCTGAGAAAATCTGTTAGATACAGAGCACTTTACACTGAAAGACGCAGAAGTGTGCTCTTTTAAAAAGCCTTTATGAAATGGTCAGTTTCTAATTGTCCTCAGTTCACTAAATTCCTCAGAGAGCTGAGGAAATTCCTCACAGCGTATAAAGAATCCTGAGAACTAGGTGTAAAAAATTTGTTCTCAAACTCTGACAATCCTTCAGCGCGCTGAACTTCAGCTGACTTTACTATTGATTTCACAGTGTCTCACAGACATGACGGCGACTTTTGGAGCACTGGGGATGGGTCAGCATAGATGTGCAGTAAAACTCACTTAACCATCTGTCCTACCTTCTGGAAATCTCTTCCCTTGGCCTGGCGTGGACTGAATAAATATCTTAATTTATAATAATTTCCATAATGACTTACAATGTTGTCAGTGAATACTCATTATATTTCCCTCTATATGACCCAGCTAACACAACCCCCTAAGGCCATATACAATTCATCTTTTCTATTTTAATTTTTCTCCTCAAAAATCTCCCTGTAATTAACAGTAATCACTTATGGTTTTTGGTTGTTTTTTTTTTTGAGTGCCAACTGTACCCTCTGGTCAACATGCATCAGATTTTAAAAGTATATATAAGAACTTCAATACAAGTTGTAAAGAAAGTCCAAGTATGTAAACCAAAAAAAGTTCCCATTTACCTCTCTGTTGATACAACTTCAGCTGCAACTCTAAGTAAAAATAAATTTTGCATTCTGCAGTGCGTGTCCCTCCTCCAAAACAAAACAATACCAGCAAACAAAAGCAACCAAGAATCCCAAATTTTACAATCCCTATCTGTCTTCTGAATGGATTCTTAGTAGGTACTGAAAAAATCGAGTCTATTACTTTTGTTTGTCTGGTTGTTACAAGGTAGATGAAAAGAACTCTTCTCAATATACTAAGCTTAGCCTTCCAGATGAAGAAAACAGACCTAAAGTTTGCTCCAAAAAGAATTTCACAGGTGGAGTTACTTGATGTCAAGAGTGAAGAAATTTCTTATTTCATATATTTCTATGTAGGAATTTAAAACATGTTTTGAGATAATTTTTATTTCAAAGAATTAAAATTACTTTATTGTCTGAACTCTCCTTTACCCTTTACTTATTGTACTTCTACAGCAAAATTAATAATAGGCTTAATAGTATGCTAATGGTAAATATTAACATAAGCAACAATAGTGTGAAATGTCTTCCAAATAACTTATCTCATAGATATTTGAAAGGCAGTCACAGATACTGTTTCCTTAGCAAAGAAAAGATTCTGTATACTGACAGGAGGTAGTTGTTATAAACCCCTAACTTCATAATGAAGATTACAGCATTATAATTGCCACCCAACACAGTAATCACCATTTCTTGCCCAGATATAAAGCACAGATTAAATATAGGAAAATTAGAAACACCTCTGTTAGATATGCAACATAATCAGTGGGTTAATAGTTTCAAATCCCAATGACTAATTGTTTTTCTTTGCTCCATTATGTGATAATATGATAATAGAAAGCTAAATAAAACTTGCAGAAAAAGAACAAATCCTGTAGGAAAGCACCATCAGCAATAAAAGCTAAACCTAGGACAGTCAATTCTGATTTTTTAAATTGTTATTTACACATATAATAACATCTAGATGTGCACACACAAACATATACACATATATATAGGCATGCACATGTATATATATATTTGCTTTTGTTTCTGCATTTTAAAAGAAAAGGCAATAATATTTATTTTTTCATCCATAGATTAAAAATCATAAAATAGATGGTTCCCCACCTATTTTAATGAAGTCTTTACCAATGAAAATATTTTTTTTGTTTTTCCCCTGTCCAAAAATAAAAATAAATCCTATAGTAATATAGCCATTTTAAGCACAACATGATACTAATAGTTACAAAAATAACATTTAAATATCTTTTAATATTAAATAATTAAATCAAATAAATTATTGATTAAAAAAAAGCAACAAACAAACAACAAAACCCACAAACAAAGAGTAGAAGGGAAGGAGAAAAGCAGCTGGAACAGATATTAAGAAAAGAAGGAAGAAAAGGGAGAAAATGCTGGACCAACTAACCACTATTCTCAAACGAAAGGTTAAGAGTATATGCAATACACAAAAATTCTGCCTTGTTTTGTGGTGTTAAATTCTCATAGAAGTCATGGTAGCACATTTTGTATTTCATAATCTGAAGTTGGTTGATTTACCAGGAATTTTATTAACTGGTAAGATAAGTTCTGGACTAGAATCCCAGACTCTCAGTTCATCAATACAATTTATAACTTATTATTAATTTTCAATAAATGTCCTCTTGTTATGTGATAATTGCACAATAAAAAGTTTATTTTATTCAGTTAATTTAAATAATGTTGGTAAATAGAGTTTTATATTAATTATGCCAACAAGAGATTTGTGTGTCCCACATTTTTAATTTCTTCTCACTTGAAACATGCATGTCTGACTAAATCAACTGAAATCCGTGGAAAGTTTTTCACCAATTACAATCTATCTGGACACAATATTTCCCGAAAACAAAGGTAGACAGAATAAGGACATTTGGTTGAAAAAGATCAATGTTTTTGTTGGGTTTTAAAAAAAACCAAACTGGCAAATGGTTTAATTTTATTTATCTTTCTCATTACTTTGTGGAAAACAAACAATTTACCTGCTATCATATATAATATTTGCAACAAAATATAATGCAGCTTCTTCTTCAGTAAGAGTAATACTTTGTAAGAAAACCTGAAATATATTTCATACTTCATTTTTTCTTCAAGTTCATTATCTCTCAAAAGCTTAAATTAATATTTTAATATTTTGGAGCATTTATTTATATCAAATCAAATACCTTTGTAACCTAAAAGCAGGTATTTTTTTAATACCCTGTACATAATACCCTGTGCATACAACATAAGCAAAGGGAAATGGGAAATACTGCGCACTTAAGCATATTAAAGAATGGAGAAACGGGAGTCTTACTTTCAAAAGTGACTACAAATTGTATCTCATTTGTCAGTATCCAAAAGACATTTTGTTTTTTTGTTTGGGGTTTGGTTTTTTTTCCCTATCTATCTGATAGTCTCGGTCTTTTTTTTCAACGGTAGTTACTGTGAAAGAAAAAAGTATTTTAAATCCAAAGGAAAGTTCTGGTCATACTGACCTTCAAGGATTTGAATTCAGTTACATAGCCAGAGTGTATTATGGAAGAGTCAGTAGCAAACTAATCTTATTTGTGTAGTTTAAAATATGAACAAACTGGCACATTCACAACTAAACTGACATGATTGATTGCCACAGGGTTTAGAAGTTGGGTACAGCCCAAGTTATGCTTAATTTAATGCCATCCCAAATTATGGGTTTTGAGGAAGATAATCAGGAGTCCTTTTCCTAACATAAGAAAGCAGAGAGATATTCAACATAATAAAGACCTATAGTTAGAAGCTAAAATGGTCAGAAGGAACAAAGAAATGTTGATGCAGATCTAGCTGGGAGAAGCCTTGTTAAAATTAACCATAGTAACATGAAGTAGGGCAAAAGAAACAGGAAGATGTTCCAGTAAATTACAGGTAATTTGTTATGAAACATATGTCTACCTAGCTTAACTAAAGCAAAATATTGGACCTTGGCCTCTGCTAGGTTATTAAATATATTTCAGTTTCTCCAATTTAAAAACCAAAACCCAACAAAACAATTAAGAATGAAAACACTTTGAAAGCTTGTTTGCAATTTTGGGGGAAGGGAAATTTTTTTCTGATCTATCACAATTCATATTTTTGGCCATTCAGGTAGATTTGAAAGAAAACAGTCCCTATGCAGTCTCAAATAGAAAACACCTTACAGTTTCCTACTAAACGGTCATTTAAGTATCATACAGAAAAGGTCACAAATGAGATTTGGAACTTTTTTCTAACTTTCAGATCAAAGTTATTAGGAAGTTCTGTACATTTACTCTTTTGTTAATTACCTAAATGCAGAATTTCATCATAATGTTAACCTTTTTAATTCTGCACATTCATATAGCCACATTCCACCACAGATATTTTCTTCATCTAGCGTAGTCATAATGTGTCCTGCATGTCAGATGAACTCTTCAGGGCTTGAGAAGAATGTTAGGATGTTCATTCTTTTACAGACCCTGCAGATGCTATGTGTAAATTAGCAGTCTAGAATCACAGGTAATATTTTTATATCCAAAAAATATTTGGATAACTGTTCATCCTCTGCTAGTGAAGCAGAAGTCTTCAGCCTCTATATATTAATGGTACAGGTATCTTGGACATCATATAAAATGTCTTATGTTAAGAATTGCACTTCTTGAACCCATATCTTTTCCTCTCTTATTCAGAAAATTCAAGTAAATTATGTATGAAAATCACATCAGTTTTTTATCTAACTGGGAAGAAATCCAGTTAAAAGTAGCATACTAACAATTAAGGGTAATTAACCACAGGGTATATATCCCTTTAGGTGACAATTGTTTCTCTCTCAGATTATCTTCTGCATCTATAAACACACTCTTGATGACTACACGTTATAATTATGGAGGACTTCCAGAGTATGTAAAATTGGAATATTATTTATGATGTATCCAAGCATCTACGGTTTATTTGCCTCTGTTAGTAGTCAGAGGATCATAATTTCCAGTGTTAATTCTTTGGCATAGTATTTCAAGAAACAGAAGGGAAATGATCAGCTTATGAGGGAAAATCAGAAATATGTAAACTAAAAAATAGACCCCAATATTTTGACAAAAACAAAGAAGTTGCAGAGGAATGGATCAATTTCTGGGTTAATGATTTCTCTAATTGTTTCTTTGAAATGGGAGAAAGATGGACACCCTTCTATTCATATAATTACGCAAATTAGATAATAGTCTTGTGTTTTGAAGTCCAAAATCTGAATGTAAAAGTATGCTGAGACAGATGTGAATAAATGCTGTTTGAAAAATTCTGATAAGTCCTTTATATGAGTTTAGTTGCATGCTGCAAATTGTATGGAGGAAAAAAAGGAGAATTAAACTGTGAATAGTAATAAATAGGAGTACTTACACTGGATATGTTATGACTAAATATACCATAAATCTATTGCTTAGATTGATTGAGCCTTGAACGTCTGTTATCATAAATGAGCCCATAAAAAATACTTCACACATTAAGATTAAATTACTCACTGATTAAACAGTTGCCACACTTTAAGCACCATTTCCTTCACTTAATTCAAATATTTCACAAATACAAATCTGCCATCAGTTTTAGTAGACAAAATGAGTTCTTACATTGAGTTAGCTGTGCAAAGCATTTGCAGAAGTGCATAATTTAGCTTGAGTCCCATTGAAAAATATGCATAAGTAGGAACATTATGCTTTCTCCTACCAAAACCTAACTTTCTGTTTACAGAAGACATAGTAATTAAAAATACATGGTAGTCTCTGAAAATGAAACAAATAGTTTAAGAATAATTCTTGCACTTAAGGTTTTTAATTGCATTCAGATAAAAACTCATCAGTGATACCTGATCATGGAATCACAGAGCAATTTGGGTTGGAAAGGTACTCTGAATGTCATCTAGTCCAAATCCCTGCTCAGAGCAGGGACAACTGAACAAGCATGATCAGTGCCTTCCCCAGCCAAGGTCTGAATATCTCCAAGAATGGAGACTCCACAACCTTTCTGAGCCTCTCTCCCAATATTTGACCACTCTCACAATAAAATAATTTTTCCTTTTCTCTAATAAGAAAATCCAAGTTTTTGTGTTTATTGCCTCTTATTCTATGACTTTGCATTTCTGAGAAGAATCTGAATCCATCTTCTCTATAGCCTCTCATTAGGTAGCTGCAGACAGCAAAAGGTTCTCCACTCAGCCTTCTCTTAAAGCTGAACAAATCCAGCTCTTTCAGCCTCTCAAACGTCCTGTGTTCCAGCCCCCTAACCATTGAGCACTCTGTCCAATTTGGTGTTATATATGAACTTGCTGATGGAGTGCTCCATCCTGCTGGTCAGGTTATTAATAAAGGTATCGAACAATGTTGGTCCCACTACTGTTCCACAAGGGATGTCACCAGTAAATGTCTGTCAGTTGGACTTCGTACCACTGATCACAACACTTTGAGCCTGGCAGTCGATATGGCAATCCTGCTGAAAATAGTGTACATGAGGAGTCAGTGAACTTGGACAAGGCCATGACTGCTCTGCTGGGACTTGCACTTAGGGCTTGGGAAGCCTGTATGTTACTAATGTAGTCTGTAATTTATAATGTGTCTGTGGGAAAGATAAACTGTATGTGGATCAAAGGGTGGAATGCATTGATCCTGACCAGGAGAGCATTGCATGTTGGAAGTTAGTGGACCTCACAGTAGTTAACCTGAGCAGTCCCAGGCCTGTGCTGTGCTGCTTGTCCATTGTGGTCTTCAGGCCTGTGTTGTACTGCACATATTCCATACAGGATAAACTCGGTCCTCTAATTGTAACAGAAGAGTCTGCAGGAAACTCCCACTTGGTACCAGTGATTGCACCACCCCCATGGCCTTGCCTTTACCTAAAAGTGCAGGAAGAAGCTCTCATGAGAGCATCCTATAGGAGCAGAGTTGTTTTCTTGTAATGGTTCAGATGCTGGGCACAGCATCTGAAGAGATATAAGATTTACTTGCCATCTGTATTCCTCTTCTTACTCTGACTTATTAAAGCAGTTATCTTATGAAGCCATTTATTGTTGGACCTTTCTTACTGAGATGCAGAAAGAACCCTGCACCATTTCTATTTCTCTCTCTTTTACCTCACTCTCCTTTGCCCCTGGTGCAGAACACAGTCCAGCCAGCCTTCCACCTATCTTGTCCAGGACATAATTCACCAGATGATTGTATGTACACTATGGAACTTTACATGGAAGGCCTTCCCAAAATTGTTATATAGCAACCACAGCTCTTACTCATCCACAGCACCAAACATCTCACCATAAAAAGTATAGAATCATAGGGAATGCATTTTGTCAGGGCCTATAAACTTGTGTATGTTCAGGTTCCTTATGTGTCTCTAACGTGATCTTCTCTTACAGTGGAAGGGACATTGCTCCAGTACCCATCTTGCAGTCCATCCCCATGAGAGGTGTGGGAAGAGACACTGCCAGTGAAGACTGAGGCTAAGAAGTCGCTGAGTACCTCAGCCTTCTCCTCATCTGTTGTTGCTAGTTTGCCAGTCTTGCTCATCAAGGGGGGTATGTTTTCTTTGACATCCTTTTTCTGACTGACATACCTGTAGGAGCCCTTCTTATTATTCTTTGCATCCCTTGCCAAGTTCAGCTCCAGCCACACCTTGGCCCGCCTGACCTCATCCCTACACAATCGGGAAGCGTCCTTGTGGTCATCCCAGGCTACCTGTCCCTGCTTCTACTGCCTGTGTATTTCCTTCTTGTTCTTTAATTTGGCCAGCAGGTCTCAGCCAGGCCATGACAGGCTCTTGCCTCCCTTTCCTGATTTCTTACACCTGGTCATCAAGAGCTCTGGCACTCTATGGAAACCATCCTTAAATACCTGCAATACTCCTCAGAAAGGAGGACATCTAAAACTAGGACTTCTTTCTGTAATGAATTTCTTTACTTTTTAATCTGTAGACATTTTTATATCTGAGGATTACACAATATTAAAACAAAAAAACAACTTCCTGTGATAAAAGTCGAACAAGAAGTTTTTCAATTGGAAGTGAAAAAAAAAAATACTCCAAACATCCTCATGTGGTTAGCAGGTGTCGTGGTTTAGCCGTCTTTTCAGTAAGAAAATAAAATTTTCTCAGTCACTGTTCACATTAGGATTCAATTTATCAAAGTGATTTTTCCTTGTCATCTAATGTCAATGGGGTGCATTGCCTTCTGGAGACACCTTTCAAAAATTAACTACAGTGTAAAGTGCCCCTTTTCTCCTTGAAAAATTTTCCATAAAAATTGGAGCATCTTCTATCTTTTCACACTGCTTATATTGTCTATAAATGCATTACATACATAAGAATTAACCTTGCATCACATCTGACCTTCATTTACAACGGACATCTCCAGATTCTAGTACTAGTGGTACTCCATACATGGAACAAAGATCACAATGCAATCTTTACAAATCTGTTCTTCTTTTCATATTTTGTGATCTGCTTTTAATATTTGTAAGCAGATTCATAGAAACAAACTTAATTTGTTCTGTAAGTGAGCTGAGTAGGTCTTCTGAATCCATATGTCCATATACCAAAAAAGATGGAACAAGTTAAAGTTTATTTTATAGGTAGTTATTAGACATTTTAATTTCAAACTCTGAAATTTCCTTCATTTTTTCTTAAAACTTATATTAAAGAATAAATTTATTATAAATTAAAACTATATCATGTAGTAAATTGTATACAGAAGTCTTTAAAACGCTGTTTGGTTTGTTTACTATACCTGATGAATAATGCATAAACATTTTAGCGCAGAAAACTTATAAAAATAATACACGGAAAGACTTGTTAAAGTATTAAAAAAAAAATAAAATGAGGAAATTTTATTACCCTATGCAAAGGAATTTGCCAATGGAATTAAAACTAGCTATATTGCTAACATAGAGCCATCAACTACTTGGCTCACTAAAAGCCAAAATAGTATATTTTGAAATCTACAATTTGCTGCTTGTACATCAAGTTATGAGTAAACTGGTAAGAAATTATTTTGTGACATTACCTACTCAAGTGCTCCATAAATTTTAGTCTAGTTTTAATCAATGGAGCTAAGGATACAGACCAAAATTAGGGAATTTGGTCAGAAAAAAATATAAATCTGAACAATCTCAATATTTCCTGTTTAAATTTCATTGAGTCCTTTAATAATTTCTAGAATCTTTGCTGAAAAGGGAGAATACACTAGTTAACTGAAGAACAGCAAGGCAAGGAAACACAATGCAAAATAATTTCCTGGTGCACCTATGAATTATCATGGTATTATGCTAAGAAATCAAGCACTTGCAAGTATCAATTTCCCAGTGTTGGAAAATAAGAAAGTGTTTTCATGAATGTCATGTTCAATTGTAACAAGAAAATAATTATTCTATGATTTCTACTGATTAAAAATTAAGCAATATAAAGACTGTAGGTTTAAAGGATATGCTAAAAATCATATCAGTATAGAGATAGCAGTAAAGAGATAGGAAGATCAGATATGGTCTTTTTTACTGTAGCCCACATTAACTTCTAGTGCTCTACCCTCTCACATTTGTTTAATTCAATTATAATTCAGATACAAGTTTTAAACACCCACAAATACCTGGCACCTTGATCTGACTGCAGCCATTTTATCTGCCATCTCTACCTATGCACACTTTAAAAAAAAAAAAATCATTACATCTTTCACTATATATTTTAGGGCTGTTTTCATTTTCAGCACTGTGAACTATCTTGTTCTAGTTCTGCCATTTAGAGAAGTGAACAACAAATTGTGGTCTTAAAGGAGATTTTCAGGAGCACTTAAGTTTCTTAAGAACTGAAGACAGTGTGAAAGTTACTTGGATTGAATTCAATAAAGTACTTTTTAAAAAAGACAAGAACCTTCTGTTCCATTTAGTCATTTTTCTTTAGAAATATGTCATTATTATGTTTCTGGCAAAAAAAAATCAAATTGGCTGAACTCTGGAGTAAATATAATCAACATAGCTGGACTAACTTCAAAAGTGCATTTCACCTCAACTGACAAGCTGACCCTATTATATTAGATATTTTGTGTTTTTCCCTGTTTATAAAGTATTTTGGAATAACTAAATTACACTCACCTCAGGCTCCAGCAGAACTCCTGTGGCTGATTTTTAGACTAGATTTTTCATGAAATATCAGATTTAGTTCTCTCCATTTGAGAAATTGTTTCTATTCCTAAAAAGAAAATAGATTTAGCAACTGGTAACTCAGTTGTTGAGGAAGCAAGATTGATACCCTTCCCCTCAGTATGTTTGCATTTTTCATTAAAAGTACTTGAAAAAAACTTGAATTTCTACTGAAATTTAAGAGACATCTATTTTGCTATCCTGTGAAAGCAAACTCCTATGATACAAGACTACATGATGACTTCTTTAGGGTTCTCAAAGAGGTTTCAGGCAAAAAAAGCTAAATTTCTGAGTCAAGGATGCATACAGTATATTATGCTAGATTACTGTCAGTGAAGAACAAAGCTAATGTCAGGTAAATATATCACTAAGAAAGAGCCGGATTAGAATTTTCCCCTTAGGCATTCTGGATTCAGTTCCTTCTGCTTGACAAGATAATACATTTAAGGAGGGAAAGTATGGGATTTTTATGACAAAGTGCATATTCTTTGAGAATTGCCCTGTTGCATGTGTTACTATATGTATATGCATGACTCCCAACAGTTACGTATAACAAATTTAATATAATCATGCTTTTGGCAAACACATGAGGCACCATTTATCTTGGGGAGCTCCCCATTACCGGTCTGACAGTTTTATAGTTCTGTTGGGAAATGAAGTATAACATCAGGTTACTAAGCAACTCCACAGCTTTTTTAAGTACTTCTTGGAACTCACTTGTTTCTCCTAATTGATTCAGTCCACATCATTTTCAACATAAATGGGACATCATGTTTAGAAATATGCTGCATAACTGCTTTTAGCTAACATGTCTTGCTACCTCTGCATATCTAAATCAAGCACTGGCATATAAATGTCATATTGAAAGCAAATTTTTATCTTCTTCCTGAGTTGCATTGACATTTAATATATATAAATTATTTTGACAGTTCAAGCTAGTCTCTGAAGTTGTCTGCTGACTGTCAGAAAATAACATAAAAGGCTGAGCAGAAATTTCATTTTTCAACTTTTACATAGAATAAAGTTATAATTAGACAATCTGACTTACTTCTTTAGTGAATTCATGTGGTATAATACATCAGAATTAATAGAAGATCTATCTCTGTATATTGTAATAATGTTGGTATTTTCTTGAGTCACTAAAACTTTGAGCAAGATGGCATCTCATACCATCTCTGGATCTAAGTGATAAATACGCAGGTACATCACAATTTATGAATTGTAAACTACCCTTTTATTTTTCTTCACTTTTCTCTCTACTATACTAGTTGTGAATAATAAATAAGAATGAAACACGATAGACATGGTGACTTTATTGTTTTTTCCTCAAGCTAATCTATGTGTTCCATAGAATAATTGAATTTACATTTTTAATACTATTTATATTTTATTTTCCAGCCTGCTGACCATTGTTCTAAAGTATCTCTCTTGTAATACTACATATTAGGATACCATACTACAAATTAGGAAGGCAGTGGATCTGGCCACAGTCGTAAAGGATAATAAAAAATGTTTTTACAAATATATTAACACCAAAAAAGAGAGCCAAGGAGAATCTCCATCCCCTACTGGATATGGCAGGGAACATTGTCTCCAAGGACGAGGACAAGGCTGAGGTACTTAATGCCTTCTTTGCCTCAGTCTTTAATAGCCAGTCCAGGTATCCGCAGGGTATTCAGCCCCCTGAGCTGGAAGGCAGGGATGGAGAACACAATGTACTACTCATAATCCAGGAGGAAGCAGTCAAGGACATGCTAAGCCACCTGGACACCCACAAGTCTATGGGGCCTGATGAGATCCACCCGAGAGTACTGAGAGAGCTGGCGGAGGAGCTTGCCAAGTCACTCTCCATCATTTATCAGCAGTCCTGGTTAACAGGAGAGGTCCCAGAAGACTGGAGGCTTGCCAATGTGACGCCTGTCTACAAGAAAGGCCAGAAGGAGGATCCTGGGAACTACAGGCCTGTCAGCCTGACCTCTGTACCAGGGAAGATTATGGAGCGGTTTGTCTTGAGAGTGCTCACAGGGCATGTGCAGGACAACCAAAGGATCAGGCCCAGCCAGCATGGGTTCATGAAAGGCAGGTCCTGCTTGACCAACCTGATCTCCTTCTATGATGAGGTGAGCCGCCTAGTGGATGACGGAAAGGCTGTGGACGTTGTCTACCTGGACTTTAGTAAAGCCTTTGACAGCATCTCCCACAGCATTCTCCTGGAGAAACTGGCGGCTCGTGGCTTAGACGGGTTTACTCTTCGCTGGGTGAGGAACTGGCTGGATGGCCGAGCCCAGAGAGTTGTGGTGAACGGCGTTAAATCCGGCTGGCGGCCAGTCACAAGCGGTGTTCCCCAGGGCTCGGTTCTGGGGCCGGTCTTATTCAATATCTTTATTGATGATCTGGATGAGGGAATTGAGTGCTCCCTCAGTAAGTTTGCAGATGACACCAAGTTGGGTGGGAATGTTGATCTGCTGGAGGGTAGGAGGGCTCTGCAGAGGGATCTGGACAGGCTGGATCGATGGGCAGAGGCCAACTGTATGAGGTTTAATAAGGCCAAGTGCAGGGTCCTGCACTTTGGCCACAACAACCCCATGCAATGCTACAGGCTTGGGGAGGAGTTGCTGGAGAGCAGCCGGGCGGAAAGGGACCTGGGGGTGCTGGTTGACAGCCAGCTGAATATGAGCCGGCAGTGTGCCCAGGTGGCCAAGAAGGCCAAAAGCATCCTGGCCTGTATCAGGAATAGTGTGGCCATCAGGAGTAGGGAAGTGATTGTGCCCCTGTACTCGGCACTGGTGAGGCCGCACCTTGAATACTGTGTTCAGTTTTGGGCCCCTCACTACAGGAAGGATGTTGAGGTGCTGGAGCGTGTCCAGAGAAGGGCAACGAAGCTGGTGAGGAGTCTGGAGCACAAGTCTTATGAGGAGTGGCTGAGGGAACTGGGGTTGTTTAGTCTGGAGAAGAGGAGGCTGAGAGGAGACCTTATCGCTCTCTACAACTACCTGAAAGGGGGTTATGGCGACGAGGGTGTTGGTCTCTTCTCCCAAGTAACTAGTGATAGGACAAGAGGAAATGGCCTCAAGTTCGCCAGGGGAGGTTTAGATTGGATATTAGGAAAAATTTCTTCACTGAGAGGGTGGTCAGGCATTGGAACAGGCTGCCCAGGGAGGTGGTGGAGTTGCCATCTCTGGAAGTGTTCAAAAAACGTGTGGATGTGGCGCTTCAGGACATGGTTTAGGGGACATGGTGGTGCTGGATTAATGGTTGGACTTGATGATCTTAAAGGTCCTTTCCAACCTAGTGATTCTGTGATTCTGTGAAAATTGGCAGTTTAGGACACGTGATCATCCCATAACATGATAAAAACAAAAGTAAATATTATCGTAGAATCATAGAATACCCTGGGTTGGAAAGGACCTTTGAAAGTCATCTAGTCCAGCACCCCTGCAATAAACAGGGACACCTGCAACTAGATCAGGTTGCTCAGAGCCCCATCCAACATGACCTTGAATGTTTCCAAGGATGTGGTATCTACCATGTCTCTGGGCAACCTGTTCCAATATTTCACCACCCTCATTGTAAAAATGACCTTCTGGGATGTGAGTGCAGATTCCTGGCTTGTATCCAGCTTTTCACCCACTAACACCCCCAAATCCTTCTTGGCAGGGCTGTTCTCAATCCCTTCATCCCCCAGCCTGTATTGATACCGGGGATTGCCTCAACACAGGTGCAGGACCCTGCGCTTGGCTTTGTTGAACCTCACGACGTTTACACAGGTCCACTTCTCAAGCTTGTCCAGGTCCCTCTGAACGGCATCTCATACCTCAGGGTGTGTCAACCACACCACTCAGCTTGGTGTCATCTGCAAACTTGCTCAGGGTGCACTTGATCACAATGTCTATGTCACTGATGAAGATATTAAAGAGTACCAGTCCCAATACGCACCCCTGAGGACACAGCTCGTCACCGATCTCCATCTCGATGTTGAGCCGTTGACCACTATCATCTGGATGCAACCATCCAACCAATTCCTCATCCACTGAGCAGTCCACCCATCAAATCCTTATCTCTCCAACTGAGAGAGGGATGTTGTGAGGGACCATGTCAAAGGCCTTACCGAAATCCAGACAGACGGCACCGGTATCTCCTCCCTGTTCACTGATGTGGTCACTCCAACCTAGAAGGCCACCAGGTTGGTCAGGTAGAACTTGCCCTTGGTGAAGCCATGCCGGCTGTCTCAAATCACTTCCCTGTCCCCCTTGTGCCTTAGCAGAGCTTCTAGGAGGATCTGTTCCATGATCATCCCAGGCACAGAGGTGAGGCTGACAGGTCGGTAGTTCCCAGGGTCCTACTTGCTGCCCTTTTTAAAAATCGGTGTAATATTTCCCTTTTTCCTGTCACCAGGGACTTCACCTGACTGCCAGGACTTTTCAAATCTCTGGAGAGAGCCAATTCCCTCAGAACTTTGGGATGCATCTCGTCGGGTCCTACAGACTTGTGTATGTTCAGGTTCCTCATGTGGTCTTGAACCTGATCTTCTCTTACAGTGGGAGGGGCTTTGCTCCTCCAGTCCCGGTCTTACAGGCCATCTACTTGAGAGGTTTGGGAAGAGATATTGACAATGAAGATTGAGGCAAAGAAGTCATTGAGTACCTCAACCTTCTCCTCATACATTGTTACCAGTCTGCCAGTCTTGCTCATCAAGGTGAAGTATGCTTTCTTTGACCTTCCTTTTCTGTCTGGCACACCTGTAGAAGGCCTTCGTATTATCTTTTGCTTCCCTTGCCAAGTTCAGCTCCAGACACGCTTTTGCCTTCTTGACCCCAATCCCTACACAGTCAGGCAGCATCCCTGTACTCATCCCAGGATACCTGTCCCTGTTTCCACTGCCTGAGCATTTCCTTCTTGCCCTTTAGTTTGACCAGCAGGTCTTGACTCAGCCATGCCAGTTCCTTGCCTTCCTTACTTGATTTCTTACACCTGGGCATCAAGAGCTCTTGCAGTCTATGGAAAGTGTCCTTAAATACCTGCAAGCTCTGTTTAGCTCTCTTGCCCCTGAGGGCAATTTCTCATGGGGTACTATTGACTAACTCCCTGAAGCGCTGGAAGTTTGCTTTCCTAAAATTCGGGGTCCTGACTTTACTCTTTGCCTATCCCCTATCCCTCAGGACTGCAAGCTCCACCAGTGCATGATCACTGCAGCCCAGGCTGCCTTCAATCTTGACATCACCAATTAGCTCACTTGTGTTGGTGGCCATCAGGTCCAGTATCACATCCCCTCTGGTAGGGCTCTCTCTTTCTTGGCTTAAGAAGGTGTCCTCAATACATTCCAGGAATCTCCTAGATTGCCTACAGTTCGCCATGCTACTCTTCCAGCAGATGTCAGGGTGGTTGAAGTGCCCCAGCGGGATGAGAGCCTGCAAGCGCAATGCCTCCTGTAGCTGGAGCAGGAACGTTTTATCAATAGGCTCCCCTTGGTCGGGTGGCCTGTAGTGGACACCATCCACAAGGTTCCCTTTGTAGCCTCAGTACCTGATTCTTACCCATAAGCTTTTAAGGGGCTCGTGGTTATTCTTCAGTGACAGCTCTTCACACTCTATCCATTTCTTGGCATAGAAGGCAACACCTCTGCCCCTCCTTCATCACCTGTCCCTTCTGAACAGGTTATTCCTTTATATCCTCCCTTATTTTTCTGAAATATTAATACTTTTTAAACAAGTAAATACATACTGGGGAGGAAAAATGAGCAATAAACTGAGGACCAACTAACAACATGTGTTATCGCCTGATATTTTAAACCCTCCTTTTGTTAGTTTGCTTATTATTTTGCTGATTGGCTACTTTTGTGCCATCTGCCACCCAGTCTTCCACTTCCACAAGGATTTTTTTTTTTTTCACTTTTTTGTTTTCATTAATTTATATATGAGAGAGATTTCCTGCAACTCTGATTGGAAAAAAAAAGATTATTATATCTTTATAATCACTTAGATCTGTAATCTTTTTACCATACTCTATCAATTATAATACTGTTGGAGGTTTAAATGTAATACGAGCCATTACTGGTTTGATTCAGTAAACTAACGTAATTCAAATTTATAAGTTTAAATCATAAGTTAAGACATAGAACATGTTTTAAAATTACTGAAATGACATTCTTCCCCTTAGTGAAGCATACTTTGCACTTACGGGAAACGTTTCTTGCTTACTGCAACTAATATGAGATTCTCAGTGTTATGGAGAAAGTCATATATGCATCTTATGTAAATTTATACATGCACTAAATTATGAGATATATATGTAAATGGAGTAAATATTTCTGCATGTCTCTTATATGAACAATCTATTGGGCCACCCTTAACATACACTCCAACTTGAGTCTCAAGGTTGTAGCATTCCAGTTCAGAATGAATCTTCTTCCAGTTCTCTGTTGAGGAAGAGGACTTCACAGTGCCTCTGCTGCTCTGCTGGGACTAGTCAGGGGACTTCCTATTTTATGGCCCGTGGAACAACCTACTATCTTGCAAACATTCGTGAAGCCAGAACTGTGATGAGAGTAGGAAAAAGTTACCATATAAACAAATTTCAGAAAGAGTGTGTGAGATGTGTCAGATTGTGTATTGTTTATTATAAAAATTAAGATGGAGAAACATCTTAAAAAGTCCACTGAAAAGTGAAACACAAGAATCAGGTAGGATTCTGAAGAGACAGTGGAAAACATAGACTATTAGGTAGATACTATATAATGTAAGTTCATATTTTGCATTTATTTTACAGCATTTAACCTAGGAAAAAATCCTATAAAGATCTGAAGAGGATATGAGTCATAAGTGGTCTGACACTGCAAAGTCTGTGCAAAACACTCCCAATAATGTCAGGCCACGGAAGACAGAATTAGCAAGTCAGGCAATGGCAGGAACCAGAAAGTACTCAGCATGCACATATTAAAAGGTATCTTTCAATCCAAAGAAGTGTGTGCAATTTTAACGCATTTGTATTACTATATTTGCTTCAGTAAAATTATTAGAAAATGTATTTATAATACAAACCACATCATTCTTTGATATTTAGGAAATTCCACAATCCGTTTGTTCTTATATAGTATATATATAATATTATAATAGTGTGTATATATATATAAAAAATAGGGATATAATAGTATAAATTCAGAGTTAAAAAATATGAAGCATTCTTTAATCCAAGTTACTTCTATTATATTTACTATCATGTAAACATCTATACCAAAAAAGACAGATTGCCAAAGGCGGGCATTCCTCTTGCCTACGATGAATATCTGTCTTTTACATATATCCTTTTTGGGATGTCAGCTGCCACAGGCTTTTTTTTTTTTTTTTTTTTTTACAGACACTTATAGCTATGGCAGTCCAAACAATCAGTGAACAATATTTGTCCAGATCTGAAAATAACTTTCAGTCCAACTAGCAAAGAATGGAACACAATGAATAATTCTGTAGAAGGCAGAGTAGATCAAACAGATGGAATTAATTCATGAAGTGTTCAGAGAAGCTGCAGCCATCCTCTTTTGTTTGTAATTCAACAATGTGGCATATGGGCTCAGATTAATATTGGAGATACATGTATCTGCGCTTCGCTGGAACTAGTCAAAAGTGGGGCAATAAGAATGTGGCAAAGAAAAAGAGAAGAGATTAGGAAAGACTGGCCATATTTATGGTCCTGTGAAATTTGAAATGTGACCATAGACAAGCCACTTAGTATGTAATAGGATGTTAAAAGCTGATAGGGTCCACAAAAATACAGCAATTCAACTCTCAAGTAGGGTGAATAGATTATCAAAAAAGATCAGTTACCAACAAAATTAGAGAGAAATTGTTTTTGTTTTCTAAGGGTAGGATTCACTATGCTTATAACTTCCCAATGGTTATTTCTTCTCTAGAATCATTTAGAGCATAACAGGTAAGGTTTTGATCACTATGAACTGCCTGGTTCTGCTGAGACATGGGAGGATTGCTAAGACTAAGGCTAATCCAAATTTCTCATTACCATCTTAAAACCATAAAAAGTTATCCATCATTCTCAATGTTCTAAAAATCTAATATATATAAGTAACACACATATATTTATATATATAAAAATAAATATGTAAGGAACAAACTTTTATTGTGTGGTTACAGCACTATTGGTTCCAAGACATAGGCTGTCCACAGTAAGAGGCAAGCTATGAAAAACTGGCTGCAGGGCATTGAGAATGGCAGCAGGTACTTCTCTCTCAGCATGCTCATCCCAGGGCTTTGGTACTCATGTGTCTTGACTTGCCCTCCCTTCTCCTTTTTACTCAGTGTATGGGACATACTTTCAGTGAATGCCGCCTTCCCTCGTGGCATGTTTTTACCTCTACTTAATAAGAAGTCATCTCCCTTTCTCCTTCTTGCTTTCAAATTTTTCTAATCACTGTCTTGCATCTTCTTGGCTGCTGGGAGAGAGGGAAGAGTCAAAGCTTTTCCACTACAGGAGCAAAAGAGACCAAAGACCTGACACTGCCATTTTTGTCTTGTGGAGCCATGAAAACTCGTGGCTGTTAGATTTTAGGAATACATTTCTAACTTCTCTGTAAGTATACAATACCACAATCTGATATCATATAGTTAACACTGATGACTGCAATCCTTGGTAATTCTTAGTCATTGAGGTCTGGGTGATCAAGTTTGAAAGCTGTTTGATGAGTGACATCAAAGCCAAAGTGGGCTTGTCTTCTTTCTTCTCCAATTTTCCTTGTTTATACCTGATGCTCTTATGCTATTGTTCTCCATCTCCAGAAGGGCAGTGGGAGATGGTGTCTCATCTGCTCACAATATTGCTTAACTTGTTTTTCTTTTCTCTTGGTAGTCATTCTTCTTGCATATTCATTAGGATGTGCTGCTTATTTGCAGTTCCTTGTGCTTATCTTGGTCTTTGTCTGTCAATTTTTTACTTTGCTGCCTTTTGTATTCAATTGCACCTCTCTCTCTTTGACATTTTGGTGGTCGCATTGCTCACTATTCACATAGTAAAACTATGTCTGGCTGTACAATCACAGTGTTGCAAAGTGCTTATATGCTGTTATTAATTACACAATTCCCGTACGTTTAAATTCAGGATCAAGGCAAGCTAATATTAATGATGCCCTGATTAGGACATTTATGGTTAACAGGTGTCATGGGGCTCTGCTTTGGCTGGAGATAACTTACTGGCAGAGGAATTATGCCAGCCAGAAGAGAACTTCCATTCCTTTTTACAACATGTGTATCCTGCTTAGAAAAGAGTGCTAGCTGAAAAGTCATTTTCCAGGTCAGCTGAGGGATGTCTTTGGAGTATATTTTGCAGTGATATAGGAACTTATATTCCAATATTGGTAATGCTAAAGTATTATTTCAGAAAACCCTCAATGTTTTGCTCTTTCAAAAATTTCCAAGAGAACTAGCTTTCCCCTGAAAAGAAATTTGTTGTCATCCTATCCCAGGAATGCTGTATAATTGGATGTTAACTATATTTTTTTCCAACAGTGTTCACCTAGCCCAGACAGGTGGAAAACAGAAGAAAACCAAGTATGAAGCATGTGTGAAACATGGGAGTCTTACTGCAGACCATGGAGGAGCCACGCTGAAACACATTTATCCTTAAGGATTGCAGCCCATAGGAGGGACCCACACTGGAGCAGAGGAAAAGCGTAATGAGGAAGCAGTGGCAGAGATGCACTGACCACCTACCCCCATTCCCAATCTCCCCTGAGCTGCTCATGGGGGAGGTAGAAGAGTCAGAAGTGAAGTTGAGCTTGGGAAGAAGGGTGGGCTAGCGGGAAGGTGTTTTAGTTTTGGTCTTTGTTTCTCACCATCCAATTCTATTTTAACTGGCAATAAATTAAGTGAATCTTTCTCAAGTTGAGTCTGTTTTGCCTGTGACAGTAACTGAGGAGTGATCTCCTTGTCTTTATCACAATCCTCAAGACTTTTCATCTCATTTTCTCCTCCTGTCCTGAGGAAGGGAAGTGAGAATGGCTGGGAAGGAATCTAGCAGCTGGCCAAACTCCACAAATATTAAGCATTATTCAGCAAGCCAAAGATGAAGAGAAAAAATAACAGAAAACCTCCAACTATTATGTTTTAGATTTCTATAGCTTTTATGTTATCTAAAACATAATATAAAATGTTATACAGTATTTATTAAAGACAGTTAAGAATCTTTTTTTTTAAAAAAACATATATTATTCTGGTACAATAATTTTAATTTCCCTGTCTCAAAATGTAATACCTGTATTAAAAATAAAAGAATTTGAAATTGTAAACTATGCAGAAATTTTCCTTAGTTTTTTTTTAAATATAAAATATTATTTAAGGACTAAAAATGTCATGATCCAATTCAGTTTCCCAAATCTTTTGACATTCCAATGGCCACAAACCCAGAAGGATTTTTTTCTTTCAATTTCTCTTTTGTAATGGTAAGTAACTGTCATCAAGCTAAAGACAAAGTGAAAAAGATAAAAAAAGGATCTCAGCAATTTTCACGCTATATGAGATATTATTGTCATCTTCACTAGAAACTTCTGGCAAGCAAAAACCACATTAGTCTTCCAAACAGATGAAGAACAAGATGAAAGTGGTTTTTTTCACTTCCATTTAACATGGATGTTTTTGGTGGTTTTTTTTTTCTTCTTGTTTTGTTTTGGTTTTACTTTTCTTCTGAGAAGCTCTTTTTTTCCCACTTCAAAGTCTTAAATACATTCCGGACAGAAACAGACAGAAGAATACAACTTGCTTTTTGAACAGCGAATTTTATTTTTTCCTGATCTACGCTGACATTTATAACCCTTACCAAAACCAAAAGCACATCTGTTGGCACTTCTGTATCATATTGTGGATAAGGATTTTTAAAGTATGATAGAGAAAGATTGACTGTGCTTCACAGTTTTGGTTTACGGTTAGAAGCTGGAGGGAAAAGCCTGTGATATAAAAAAGTTTTGTAAAATATTTTGAGATAGTTTATTACAGTTTGACCTTTCTTTTACTTGCAGAATTTTATATACAGTGCAAGGCCTTCATATAATCTCATCCTGAACCCAGTGTATTACATTTCCAGGCATTAGACCAGAAGTTATTTCTATAGGACCACATTTATTTTTTCTCTCTTTTTTTTTTTCCTTCCTCCAAACGATATTGTTCCAGGTTGATAGCGGTGGGTTCTCTATCCTTTAGCCATTTTCTTTTAAATTAATATGCTAGACTCCTGTTCAATGATTCTGCACCTTACACAAACTTTGGTATTAAAAAGCTTCCTGAGCAGCAGTTATCTATGAAGTCTACACTGAAATTCCTTTGTCTACATTGGCAGTGATAGTCTCATAGAACTAACAAATTAGCAAGGCATAACCTTCTTATTCCAACCTTCGTTTAATCAAGTTCTGTTTTTCTAATAACTATCCAATATGGTGGTTGAAAATATTTCCTAATACTTTCCTGCAAATTGAAGTTAAACTATTGGGTCTTTAATTTCCTGCTCTGTCCCTAGGCTTTTTCTTAAATAAGGGTATTCTGTTGGCTTCTTTAACTTCTGTTCCCATTCCCATTAGCACCTCTTGGGGTATGACTGCTTCTGGAGTCTTGATCAATGTTCAGAGCTTCTCATACTTAACATAAGCTCAAGGTTTTATTTGTCCCTTTCTTAATTTGTTAAAATTACTCTCCTGTAAATTTGATTTCTCAATTAGTAAAGGCAAATTTCAAGACTAACTATTTTACAGAAACCTGTAAGATTTTTTTATTTTTATTTGTATGATATTCCCTTTTTTTGTGTGTATGCAATATACCACACTCTTTTGTCCATTTTGAAGTTTGTTATATTAAAAATTACCTTCAAACCAATTTAAATGAAAGTGCTTGTCAGAATATATTCTGATGTGTTTTCTTTCTCTTTTTTTTATGTATTTTTAGCTTAATTTTAACATTATTTCAAATATTTTTCTAACCTTTCTACTGCTAAATTCAAGAACTTCTACAAAGGCATCTGAATATCAAGTCTTCCCTGTTTCTTTGCTAATTACTTATCTTACACTTACGGAACTAATTCTTTATCTTTATTTGATACTATAGATAACAGACACAATATATCTTGTTCTTAGACTATGAAGAGATATTTTTCTTCTGCATCTTGAAAAGGCTAAACATAAGAGAATTTTCTAATATAAACAAAAAAGATTCTCATATAAAAAAGTATTTGTTCTTTTTTACTCTTCCCTCCCTTTCTTTATGTGACATTTCACATCCAAAACTGTTCCAGATGTTTTTCTGTACATATGACTCCAACATTTTTCTACTCAAACTAAAACGTTTCTAGAGGAGAAATTAAGCTTTTTTCTGATTCCCTCTCCTCTTGTTAGGAAAAAATAGTAATTAAAATAGAAATAAAAATATTAAAAAAATTTAAAATAGTAATAAAAATAAAACCCCACAAAGTCACAAAGCATATTCAACTGTTAATTCATGCCTTTAGTGAATTAGTAACAAAAGTAACATTGAACTTCTTGTGAGAATAAACCATGGTCTGAAAACATTACTAAACAGTAAATATCCAGTCAGAAGGAGAAATGAGAAGGATTTCCCATCTTATGTTTGAGAAGTTGTCTTGAAAAATCATAAAATCATAGCATCATTAAGGCTGGAAAAAACTTCTAAGATCATCAAGTCCAACCATCAACCCACCACCACCAGGCCCACTAAACCATGACCCAAAGCGTCATGTCTACATGTTTTTTGAACACCTCCAGTGATGGTGACTCCACCACTTGCCTGGGCAGCCTGTTCCAAATCTTGACCACTCTTTCAGTAAAGAAACTTTTCCTAACATCCAGTCTAAACCTCCTCTGGAGCAACTTGAGGCCATTTCCTCTCGTCCTATCATGAGTTACTTGGGAGAAGAGACCAACATCCACCTCACCACAACCCCCATTCAGGTAGCAGAACAATGAGGTCTCCCCTCAGCCTCCTCTTCTCCAGACTGAACAACCCCAGTTCCCTCAGCTGCTCCTCATTAGACTTGTGCTCCAGACCCCTCACTATCTTCATTGCCCTTCTCTAGACACACTCCAGCAACTCCATGTCCTTCTTGTAGTGAGGGGCCCAAAACTGGACACAGGATTCGAGGTGTGGCCTCACCAGTGCCGAGTACAGGGGCACGATCACTTCCCTACTCCTGCTGGCCACACTATTCCTGATACAGGCCAGGATGCTGTTGGCCTTCTTGGCCACCTGGGCACACTGCTGGCTCATGTTCAGCTGGCTGTCAACCAGCACCCCTTTGAGGTCCTTTTCTGCCAGGCAGCTCTCCAGCCACTCCTCCCCAAGCCTATAGCGTTGCATGGGGTTGCTGTGACCAAGTGCAGAACCCAGCACTTGGCCTTATTAAACCTCATGCAGTTGACCTCAGCCCATCGGTCCAGCCTGTCCAGATCCCTCTGCAGAGCCCTCCTGCCCTCCAGCAGATTAACACTCCCATCCAACTTGGTGTCATCTGCAAACTCACTGAGGGAGCACTCGATCCCCTCATCCAGATCATCAATAAAGATATTGAACAAGACTGGCCCCGAAACCGAGCCCTGGGGAATGCCACTTGTGACCACCTGCCAGCTGGATTTAACTCCATTCACCACAACTTTTTCGGCTTGGTCATCCAGCCAGTTTTGTAGCAGCAAAGAGTACACTTGTCTAAGCCACGAGGTGCCAGCTTCTCCAGGAGAATGCTGCAGGATACTGTGTCAAAGTCTTTACTAAAGTCCAGGTAGAAAACATCCTTTCCAACAATAGCCTTTCCCTCAGCCACTAGGTGGGTCACCTGGTCATAGAAGGAAATGAGGTTGGTCAAACAGGACCTGCCTTTCATGAACCCATGCTGGCTGGGCCAGATGTTTTGGTTGTCCTGCTCATGCCCTGTGAGAACCCTTAAGATGAACCTCTCCATAATCTTCCCTGGTACCAAGGTCAGGCTGACAGGACTGTAGTTCCCCGGATCATCCTTCCAGCCCTTCTTGTAGATGGGTGTCACAATGGCAAACCTCCAGTCGTCTGAGACCTCCGCTCTTAACCATTTAACATTGTTTGCTATCTCTTACAACTGTGACCAGATTGAGTTCTAGCTGGGCTTTCGCCTTTATAATTTTGTCTCCACTTGACTTAATGAGGTCCCTGTGCTCTTCCTGAGTTGCCTGCCCCTTCTTCTAAAGGTGATAAACTCCAGGGAATACTTTTTTTGCCCATGTCCCGGCAAAAGCTCCCTGTTCAGCCAGGCTGGTCATCTTCCTCCTGCCATTTCATCTTACAGCACATGGGGAAAGCCTGCTCCTGTTTCTTTAAGACTTCCTTCTTGAAGAATGTCCAGCCTTCATGGACTCCTTTGCTCTCTTCAGGACTGCCTCCCAAGGGATTCTCTCAACCAGTCTCCTAAACAGGTCAAAGTCTGCCCTCTGGAAGGCCAAGGTAGCCCTTCTGCAAACCCCCCTCCTTGATTCTACGAGAATCGAAAACTGTATCATTTCATGGTCGCTAAGCCCAAGATGGCCTCCGACCACTACATCTCCCACCAATCGTTCTCCATTTGTAAACTGCAGAGCAGGCAAGACACTTCCCCTGGTAGGCTCTCTTACCAGCTATGTCAGGAGGTTATCTTCCATACACTCCAGGAACCTTCTAGACTGTTTCCTTTCTGCTGCGTTTTATTTCCAGCAGACGCCTGGTAAGTTGAAGTCCCCCATGAGAAAAAATGCTAGTGATTGTGAGGCTTCTGCCAGTTGCTTATAGAATGCTTCATCTGCCTCTTTGTCCCGGCTGGGTGGTCTATAACAGACTCCCAACAGGATATCTGCCTTGTTGGCCCTCCCCCTCATCCTTACCCATAAGCACTCAACTGTACCATCACAATCACTGATTTCTATACAATTGAAACACTCCCTAACACACTGAGCCACCCCACCACCACTCCTTCCTTGGTTATCCCTTCTGAAGAGCTTATAGCCATCCATTGCAGCACTCCAGTCATGAATGTTTTCGTCTAACAGGGGAAAAAAAAAAAAAAAGATAGAGAAAAAGAGCACCTCCTGAAGGAAAATAGAAAAATAGAACCTTGAGTCTTGGGTCAATGGATATTCAGGGACTCCAAATCTTGTGTTTGTATACACATAATAAAAATTTTCTGCATCTATTTTGCCAGAAGATCTATCACGCACAACATTTGAGGTGTCATAAATCCTTCAAACTTGTTGTACCTGCCCAGTTTACCCTATGGCACCTGCACAATACACAGGCACTTCCAGGACATGCAACAGGCAGTTGCTCTGTTCAACAGGAATTACGTTAATCTTTACAGAATAATGTAATTCAATACAGACAAGTATATACTATTGTGTAGCTGTAAGAGCACTCAGAGAGAGATGTGAATCTTCATTCCTGTTCTAAGCAGTATTTTTCATTTGCTCTTAGTTATTTTGTTTAATCCAAAGATTATTTTCCCTCCTCTAATCTCAATATTAAAATGCAAAGCTTTGTAAATACAGGTTTTATATCCAACCTCCTTAGAAAGTGAGCTACTGGTAGGCTCAAGGCTCATCCATCTTCCTATGCTTTTTCCTCATGGTCGAGTAAGTTTTTTGGGTTTTCTTTCCCCTTGAGCCAGTGGATACAGAATTTCTCTGGATAAGTGGACTTAAGTGTCCTAAAGCTGAGGAAAACTTCAAAGATAGATGTCCCCTTTCCTGGTGACAACTTTGAAAATTTAAATACAAGACTTTTAGTTCAGAATTCAAGTTTTAGACAGCCTCAAATGGCCTTACTGAATTCAAGCAAGAACTGCAGTTTTAGGAAACTTCCATTGGAAGACAATTATAGGATTTAAGTCAATGTAGATGGAGAAGCTTTTCAGAGGATCTGACTTCAGAACACTTTCTTTTTCAAACACACAACATGTAAGTGATATTTCCTACTGGTTCATTGTAAATATCTTGTCAGTTAAAGGTTGGTTGCTTTTTTTCAAATCACCCATGTAAGTTTTCCACTTTTTTAGAGTGTCTTAATGCATAATTGATTTGGGAACTAAGTTCCTGAAATTAGGTCTTTCACTGAATACAGTCTCCAATGTACACATTCCTAGGAATCTTTAGAATCCAAGAACATTAAGATAAATCTTCATTAACAGAAGGAACTAATATTATATTTTCCTCTTTACATATTTCCAGGCAATCATTCAAGACAGAACCCTATGACCAAATTCCTTAAAAAGAAAGTCTGTTCTATAAACACTCAGTAATTAAAAAATAAAGAAGCATGTAACAACAACAATTTTCTTCCAAGCTAATTTCCTAAGCTTGGAAGCTGATAATATCAGGGTTTGGATACATACCTTGCTATTAAGCAAGCGTGATCACTGTTCATGCAATATTCAGTGACATTTTGAGTACAAATACCAAGATTATTATCTTTTAATATTAAATATTATATGAGTGTTTAAAGTGTCTGTGAAGTATATTCATATTAAATACTATTGCTGACATTTGGAAAAGGTCAAATGGGATGCCCTGTTGCAAAAACATATTAGCAGCAAGACAAAATTATTACAATTATTAACAATAATAATTTGATTTAAAAAAGATCAAGTTTGGGAATCTACTTGTCTCTTTACAAGTTAACACAATTACCTGTTTAAATTTGGTCAAAATTGCAATCTCTTGAACACAGTAATGTTAACATCAGGCTTTTCTGTGAATTCCATTGAGCATATTTATTTATTTCCTAGTCAGCCACATACTGAAAAAATAAAGCCACAGAGTGGAGGATCTCGCTATTTCCCTTACACAGGAGATATAATTACTAAGCTCCCTATGCATATAACAAAGGTGAGTAGGTGAAACCAAGAAAGGTGTTTGTTTACCACCCTGCAGCAGAAAAACCTAACATTCTATAACTAATCTAATTCTGTGCTTGAACAGAGGGCTGGAACCTGTGTAGTCATCAGCCTTTTTCCCTAGACAATCAAACTCATGTCTGTAATCTGAAACTTTGTTTTGCTTCGAAACTTTATTAGCACTAAACTCATTTTAAATTAAGGTAATAAAAGTACTGGAGAGGAAACTTCAGATACATTAGCTGCAGCTGTCTTCCTTCTTCTTCCCCTCTGAATTTTTGCAAGACAGACATGCATTTATCTTAATTTTCTGACTCAACTTCTTGTCATCAAGGGTGGGATTTTACTGAGTTGTGCATGTTCTCCTTCTGCATATTTTAATATTACAAAATTCTCTTTTGTTTGGAGATTCAGATCCTAGAACTGCCTGTTCATACATCAGAATACAGTATAGTTTCTAATTTGGAGATAGAAGTGGATTATTTCGTTTGCAGACACAGAAAGTGGTAAATAAAATCTGCTAACATAAATCAGCAGTCAAGGAACTTACTTTTTATCTATACCCATGTACAAATTATTAATAAAAAGTGACCTACTATAGCTCGGTCTAAAACAATTTGTAGCCTCTCCTTTTCTCTAAAAAAGATATATTTTACAGCTACTTTATTTCCCACTGAGTAGAATTCCAATTTCATGTCTGATATCATGTACACAGAGTCTTAAATTTTCATAGCTGATGATGAAATATCAATGTACATAGCATAATCTAATGGGTGGGTTCAAGAATTGATATTAGGTATGACATTAATGCTCTTTTATCAATCATAGAAGCACAGAATAGTTTGGGTTGGAAGGGACCATTAAAGGTCATCTAGTCCAAACCCCTGCAATGAGCAGGGACATCTTCAACTAGATCAGGTTGCTCAGACCCCACTCCAATAGCATTGCTATGGCCACTACGAAGCAATTACAAAGAGAGAGGGAAGAAAGAAATCTTTGAAACCTTACCTGAATCCTTAAGACAATAAATGGCTGGGACCAGAGCCTTCATTAGGATCATTTCATTAATGAAGAGCAGCAAGAGTTCATGTATGCTAAGGAGAGGAGAAAGGTACATATACCTCCTGGACAACTTGGAAAAGAGGGAAAGTGTTCATAGGGAAAGAGTAAGATAGCAGTATGGGAAAGAAAGCTTTTGATCATTCATTCCATTCCCAGATATTGCAAGGATGCAAACAAACAGATAACTTGTGGCAGGAAGTAGCAACTTCATATTTCCATGGAGTTCATCCGTTTCACCTCTTGCTTTCTTGTGATGCTAAGGACATCTGCAATAATATTGATATACAGCAGCCAAAATGATGAAACAGAACCAGAACTTATTTTAGATTGTTGTGTAGGAACACACCACCTATCTCTTAAAAATGACAGCAACTCAACAGTAGGTTACTTCTATTCACAAATTTCTACCTATTTCCAAACAGAATACCAGTTAGATTTTCATTGCTATAAACAGCATTGGATAAAGCCATGAAAATATACAGCTGAGTTTTTAACGGCCAGCTACATGCCAGTGATGCTGCAACTTCTCCAGAAATAAAATGTCCCTGAAGCCCTGGAGGAAAGAAAATACAGTTTGAAATGTAAGGTTCTTATTAATATTTTGTTAAAACAGTCATTAACTTTATGCTTACTCTGACTTTTGGGAGTCTGTGTATGTGTCTGCATGGACTCATGTGCCATGCTTTGAATAATTGTGCTGGCTTTCCATGTGTTGTTTTGTTTAATTATTATTACAAATGCTTCTACATTTTTTTTTCCCCCCACGTTACTCTCTTCTCCAGCTCAGAATGTTTACACAGCAGTGGAAACTTTGCCTCTGGTCAGCTGGTGAGTACCGCAGTTTTCATTACAAACCTCAACCAGTGTTTTGAGTTTAAAATAATTTACTACGAAGATGAGGCTAGTCAACAAACTATCTTCCAAAAAACAATGATTTGGTATGTTACACACTTCAAAAAGTATTTTTATAAGTATTTTACTTGTTCTGTGACATCTGTTATAAATTTCTTTCACTTCACAAAAAGAGCATTTATTCCTATCTTGTGCAAGCTACATATTCAACAACCAGATTAAAATAAATAATCCAGTCCAGCCAGTTGCTAAATGAAAAAGTGGGGAAATCTACAGACAATGAAAGTTTAAAAAAAAAAAATTAAATATTTTGGGGGCAATGATTCTACAACCTCAAGATTCAGACCATGGACAACCCTTGTTTACAGTATCAGGAATGAAAAATAGGCCACTTCAACAGAAGGATGTTGTCATAAGAATCAATGTTAAGTGGTAAGTTAAGATTTTGAAATAGTCATTGAAGAACTTTTGCCCTTTTGTTTATATGGTTCACTACAGGAATAAGATGCAGATGAGTCTTCTCGCAGAAGATTTTGCACAAAGAAAAAATGCTGTTTTCAAAAGTCTGCCTGTGTCTTATAGGTTTTTTGCATGTTTATATACTAACATCTTTTATATCCCTTAAACTATGTATGCATTCCCTGAAAAGAGCATCCAGATTTATCTGGCTGAATGTGAAACAAACTTCACTGAATTTTTTCCACAAATATGGTAATTTTTTCTTCCCCCAGCCCAATCTATCTGAGATAATAATTATATTTATGATAGAGTTCTTAACATCCTCTTGTTCAAAACTTTTAGAATAACGTTATTTAAACAAGGTAGGTTGCAGACAGGTAAAGTATAAAATAAAGTATATTGTGAGAAACACAAAACATGGAAAAATTGAACAAGATGCATAACAGCATTCTGTAGAACTGTGATAAAAGGTACCAGCACGACTTACAGCTATCTTGCACTTACAGTAGCAAGAAAATGGAAATTGTGAATAAAATATTCATGTTTCATCTCAAAATAAAAAGAATATTTCTGCATGTCTTTGCTTGCATATCCAGTATTACATCTATGATTCTGACTGATTTAGTTACAGTTTAAGGGACCACAGCATCTACTTGAAATATGCGAACCCTTATATATATACACAGAAATATGAGAACCCTTTCTCATTCTTCACGTATAGAATTTCTAATGCTCGGAACTTCTTCAAATTTAAATTTTATAAAATACTCTTTCCCTCATGGAATATATTAGCTGTGTTCTTATTGATGCAGCCATTTTCACAGAGTATTGGAATTTAGTGTGGTAATGACATCTTTCTCCTTGTCTCACTTGGATGAATTTGGTCAGAAGGCCTCAAAATTATCAGCAGGAAGCAGATTGCCTAAACAACTAATCTTTGTCTCCTTTGGAAACATACTTTAAAAACTCTCACATATGTAAACTTTAAAACCCATTACCAAGTTTTCTTCTGCGAGTGAATCAGTAGCCATATGCGACCTTCTGTCTTCCTCTCCCATTCCTTGAGTCTGTACCTTCTCTCCAGCAAGTACCTTACACATTTGTACTCTAGTCTGCACAGCAGAAGTTCTGGGTTCTGCATCTCTATATTACTTTTGAATTTGTGAATGTGACTGTGTGAATGAAATAAATTTATTAGGGAGTGAGTGTGAGAGTGTGACTGCATTACAGCAACTCGATTAGAGATTTGATGTATAACCTTGCCCTTCCATCAGATTTTGCATTGAATTTCACTATAATAATTTTCCTGAGTCACAAATTCAATTAGGCAATTATATGATAACTTTTGAGATGCTTTTCCATTTTTTTGGAAGGGCTGTTATAGTTAGTAAGAGATGGTAAGAGTTCCTAAAAACTGGTGAAAGTGCAGAAAATGAGCCTCTTATAACTCTACAGTTGACATAATTCTAAATTTGACATAACTCTATAGAAAGATCTGTAACATCACTCTGTGTTAATTTTTATACCATGCAAGTTTAAATTATTATTAAGACATGGAAAGGGTCAAAGTGTAAATTGTTGTTGTCAGAAAGAAACGTGTCAGAGGCAGAGCAATTCTGTTACCATCACCTCTCCATGTTGTGACATATCAGTAGAAATAAAAAAAAGTTGTATATATTTCAGTTCTAAATCAGCCTTTACAATGTTCCACTTACATTCTCACAAATCATAGCTGCAAATAAAATAAATCTTCAAAAATTTGTCAAAACACTGAAAGAGTGCTCAGAGTGAAGAAAAGATCCTTGATGTTATTCTGGGTTTTCCTCCTTCCCAAAGGCATGAGGAATAGTTTAGTAAAAGAATTTCATGAATGTATCACTCAGAATCAAGGTGGAAGAAGAAAAATGTTTTCCAGTGTTTAATAGCCTTATCAGCCTTTCACAAGCTTAGTAACTTAGCTCAGATGCAGCTTTTCACAGATGGCTGTCACTATTTATGAATGTTATTTTCATAAGAACTTTTTTAGTCTCTTCTAAATGGGAGAAGCATCTATTTTTGAGAGGGTATATGTTGTTTTTTTTAATAATGAATTATGAAGAAATAAGTAGATCTCTGTCAAAAGAGAGGGTAATTTTAATAAAAATTTATTTCCTTCCTTCTAGATATAGGCCTGGAAAAGTCTTCTTCAAGACACTGTACCCCAAAGCTGAAGAGCAATTATCTCAAAAAAAAGAAATCTCAAAAATTGACTGGAAATCCAATAGTATCAAACACTACTCAATAAGCTTTCCAAAGTAATTTTTTTGTATGGTTAATATGACGCAAGCAAAGGCATGAATTGTTAACCATATGTGAATTTATTAGGAAGAATTGGAGAAATGTCCCTAATAATAGGGAGACTGTTTCAGGCAAGCAGCTTGTCACACCTGTACTATAGCATAAACAAGAAAAAATGTTACTAAGTATGAAATTATTCTAAAACTCCACAGTGGACACAATAGAAACTTTATAATTGATTGTCAGGCATGTCACAGCAAAATCAATAATCTTTATTAAATCTGCAAGGGTCTTTTCATTACTTTTATAATGGTTTTAATCACTTTCCGGGCAGCATTTTTTAATCAAGTTTTTGAGAAGTTACAGTCAATTCTTCTTCAGTCTTCTGCCATATAAATTTACCTAAGACATTATAAAATCATCTGGAAACATACTGTCTATTGTATCTTAGGAAGAATTAGGAAATGGACAGGAATAATTGAACTATCTAATGAGATAACAAAAATTGTGAGAATGAACTTCACGCAGCAGAGATACATGTCAGGAACCCTCCTTTCATAGCATACTTTCTTCTAAGACAAATATATCTACATTAGAATCCCACACTACAGGTCTGATTCTTTATTCATATTAGAGTGAATAAGTAATTTTTGCAAAATTGTAAGCTTAATTAAAATATAATTTAAGGGAGTTCAGAGTTGGCATATGTTAGAAGTTTTTGATGTAACTTTTTTCCATATGAAAATGTTAGTTTAATAAAAGTAAAATAATTTCCAGGAAGTTTTTGTTCTATGTCTTCTTTCAAAATGATCAGAAAAGAACTTCTAAAGATTTCAAAATCATTCACTTTGAAATTATGTAACTCAATTAATACATTTTTCAGGTTGAAATGTTTCATAGCCCTTACCTCTTAACAGCCAAGAAGGCTTTGAAATAAAAAAAAAAAAAAATCATTTAGACAGGATCTAAATTTGTGTTTAGTTTTGCCTTATGCTTAAAAAACCCTCAAGACACATCCTATTTGTCTTCCTTTTCTTAACTTGATTTTTTTTCAGGGAGAAGATAGTCCTTTTCAAGGCAGTTCTAATCACAATCATAACATAATGGTTTAAATGAATGGATGATGATACTACAGCAAGACAAGCGTTTGGAAAGCTGCCTTCTAAAGAACATGAAATAACTTGTAATCCATTAAGGATTCAGGGATTAGGGAAGTACCGATCTTCTTCCCAATGATTCATCTTCAGAGAAACTCATTTTCTTAGCATGACAAAGCAAAATCTTAGTTTGTCAAACTGGGTAACAAATATAGCTTGAAAGCTCTCAGTAGCTCTCACTTTTCTTTGAGGGGTTACAGCATCTAAACTATGGGCCTATAATTGGTTTTCATGATTGGGAGTTAAAAGAATCCTTTTCCTCAAGTAAAAATAATTTGGAAGTGTCTATCAAAAGTTTAATTTTGGCCAGATTCTATCCCTTTGGTGATGTAGGGATGGTTTTTTTTTGATGTCCTAGGACTGATAAAATTATATTTCTGAGAGTTTTTCTGAAACACTGGTGTACACTTTCCATACTTTATATGGGTAACAGCTGCCAGGTTAGAACAGAAAGCAGGACTGGTATTTTGAGATTTTTGTTTGTTCTGTCTCACTACATTCTGGAAGCCATATAAAAGAAAAAAGCAAGAAAAATCTTGAGATGCCAACAGGGAAAAAAAGACTATTGGAAATGAGAATAAGATGGAAATCTAGGAAATCCTTCTCAGCATCTGAAAATAAACCCCAAAATATACCCTGGATTTGAAAGAGGCGATGAGTCATTTTCTTTTTCTAACCAAAATACACTGCAGGATTTGTTTGAGGAGGGTTTACATAGATTAATTTTTGTATTATTACATCAGTTTGTAAAAAAACAAGGACTGTATACAAGTTTTCAATCTTTATCTTGCAGTTTTGACTACGAGACTCAGTAAAAAAAGACATTCTACCGTAATAATATAAGACTAAAACAGAGTGATGAGGACAATTTATCTCTGTGTATATGCATATGAAGTAGACGATATTTGTTGGCAAGGTAATTTATTAAACTATTTATTTTAAAAAATGTTTATATTGTTCCATTTTTCATTTTTTAAAAGACAAGTTTTAAGAAAAAAGTGAAAGTGTTTAAAAAACCCTTAAAATTAGTGTTTGACTGTGTAAGCAAGCATTTTCTTTCAATAACTTTGCTTGTGAAATTATAAGTAAATTTGTATTGTTATTTGTGTAAATCTCTTTGCACTGAGAAAGTATTAAAGTACAGTATTAAAGCACAGTCTGCCTAATTTCATTAAGGACTGTTCATGGTTATAGTTTTACTAATATGCTGATTATGTACAACTCATTGACCTTGTGATCTTTTGACCTTTTCTATTATTCCTTCTCTCATGTGTTTTTGATGGTTTCACTTTTATTTATTTAATTTCCCAGTGATCTTTGTTCAGCATGAATCAGTTTGCTGTAAATGGTTTGTTGCTCTGCTAGCAATTATTAAAGGAAATAAGAACTTTTGTAGAAAGAAAAAGAACTCTGCAGAAAAAGATTCTCTGCAGAGAAGCTACAGGTTTCCAGATGGAACGAGTGAAAGAAAACATTCAGGCTAGAAAGTGCCTGAAGTCAAGAAGAAAATGTTGCCAGGAAGAGGCCATCAGACTATCTGTATACATTTTCTAACTGATAAGGGGGATATAAAGAACTAATGTAATGAAGTCCAATTTATTTTTGTTGTCAAAAGGTTGTCAGTTGTAAAGAGGAGATTTTACTAGAACATACTATCCAAATCCTATTGTTTCTGACTCAGAAGAAAAAGAAACAGTACTCTGCAATAATGAGTGAAAGATAAGCACCACCAAAATCAGTGGCATTAACTGCATACCTGTTTAATAGATTTATGGATTTTTGTTGCTATTTAAGTCATAATGGGAAATGCATGCTTTGTCTGTTTTGTCCTATACGTAATTTTCAGATATCATGAACAAGATGATAAGCTCCTAGATCTATCCCCATTCCATTATGAGTTATGTGGTCAGTTGTAGTTTATCAACTTTTTCATCTGAAAAAAAAAATTTATGAGTACTCAACTTTTAACACCAGTTCAATATTACACAAACTCAGTACACACTTGTATATGTCCAAACATACATAAGCCGTTCAGGTTGTGACTTTATTACATGCTTTTTTCCCAGTTTCTAAGGATAAGCTTGTTAGAAGAAATATGTCATTTTCACTGTTCTGTGTGGAAAATAGTTTTTTTTCTTAGTGAATCAGAAATAAAAATTCTCTGTCGCAAAATTCGCAATATAAACATATGAAATCAGATCAGACAGAAGAAAAAAAACCACTCATTTTAAAAAAGGTTTTTCTAGATAAACCAAATGAACTTAAGTATAAAATACACAACCAGTCATGTTTTCCCTTAAGTTAAACTGGAAATGAGAAAGTTCTGTTAGAATCATGCTTATCAGCTATTATTTGTGCAGGGGTATAATTTGTCTTGAATACTTTACTAACAGAAATATTTGCATACATGCACTTAATGTTGAAAAATCAGGTTTCTTACTACTTTCAGCAACCCTGAGCGTTATTATCTGTTGAATCAAATCCCATACATGTCTGTCTGTTGCACACACAGGAAAACACCCACTTTCTTCTTCCATAATCACAATCATACAGTTTGAAAGACATAACTGTGAGAAATATGGGCCAATATATGACCTAGCTCCAAACTTTTCAAAAACATAGAAAAAGAGTACAGCAGTGGTGAATTTTGGAAGTGATTTTTTGACCTGGCTAGTATTATACTCTCAGCCTGAAACACTCAACTCCCTGATCTGACTTTTCTTTTTCTCTGACAGCTATTGATGATTTTTTGGTCATTGTTTTCTTTCCTTGTTTTAATTAAGTCATGATTAGGGTACCATTATCCAATAATAGAGTCCCTAAACATAACACGGTGAAAAAATTAATCCATTAACTGTTTATTAGACAAATTACTGGGGACTTTTTAATTAACCAGCTCTGCAATCCTTAAAGATATGTCCCAAGAAAGGATGTTAACATCTTACAATGTTACCGAAGTCTCTTGAAAGAGGGTTTATCATCCCAGTTATATTTTGCTATTTATCCTTTTCAGCAATCTAGACCAGCTTCCCAAGCCTACTGGACAAAATCAGTGACAGCCAAGGTATTAGCAATAGTTTCCAGCCAAGAAGAGTCTGGCTATTACAGCATTCATGTACTGATTTTGTGTGTAACAATGACTAAGATAATATCATTTGAATTTTAGATCAAATCTAGGTCTCCTATGTCAAAAATATATTTTCTGTATTGTTTCTTGCATTCTTACAATAATCTTGGTAGAAGTTATAGGTATTTGATTTCAGTATGTAAAGAAACAAAATTTCAGGGGGGTTATCAGGAAAACTTTAGTTGTGAGAAAAGTAGGATACTTAAAGTTTCTGACCAAGTTATCAAGTCTCTGACTAGAAGTTTTGAAGAATATGACTGTAAAATATCATGACCATGCCTCAGTGAAAAGATGAATTAGCAGGTCTCTTGAGATCCTCTTCAGCCTTTCACTCCAAGTGTATTTTTACCATAGATCAAACTGTGATTTTTGTCTCTAGTTTTGTTTATGTAGTTGGCACTGCAAAGGTACTCCGATAATATGTCTTCAGACAATCACATGGCCATTTTCAGGGAGCAGCAGAGGTAAAGTTGCTCCCTAAGGGAATGTTAGCTGGAAGCAAGGGTGACCCACTAGCAAGGCACAGCCCTGCAGGATCTGACCAAGGTAGGCAGAGCCAGGTGCTGGTAACAGGGTCCTTCAACAGATCCAGGCAAAGCAAAGTGAGAAAGCAAGCCTGGGGTCCATCCATGGGAACTGGACAGTCAGGAGCAACAGGAGGCAGGGCTGCAAACCAGTCTACTACGGAGACCCAAGGTCCATCCAGGGAGCAGGACTAGAGGCAGGACTCAACACGAGCACTCCTATGGTGTCACTAGGATCAGTCGTAATGGGGTCCTGGGCCCACGGGCAGGGTGGAGGCTGGGTGGGGACAGTCAGGCCTGGTGATGTCATCAGGACCCTGAAAGTCAGGACCACCACTGTCACATACTTTCTTTGTATATTCAAATGTGACTATATATACATTCCTTCTTTCAGTCATTTCCTAAATATGTTATTTGCCACTATCAAAACCAAGATACTACTTTCGGTGGGATGGCTCCCATGGAATAGTACCTAATCTGATCTTCAGAACAGCAAAGAGAATTTACATTTTACAGTATTTTACTCTCATTGTAGTGAAGCAGTTAATCTCTGCATCCCTGTTTTTAAAATTCACAGTTCACTTTATTAAGAAGCTACATTACACTAAGCAATATTATATTATAATATATTATGTTTTTATATTATGTTACATTATGCTATATTAATTATAGCTATTCTTTTATCTTAGGTTACATTATATGTGCCACCACATGGCCATATTTTGTCAATCTGTGTAATTTAACTGTACATATTTATCTGTTAGCAAAAAAACATGACCGGAATTTGTGGGCATTGATGTAGACTTAATTCGAATTCCAAAAGTTCTGCATAATCTTTCAAACTTTTTTGTATCAAATGGAATCACACTCAAGTTCACAATAGAGTATAATGCTGCAACTGAATATGTATGTTCATATATCAGGGAAATAGAAATTGCTGTGATGGGAATGCTTGGAAGAATAATAAATTAAACCAGTTATAAAGTCTTCTTAAAGAAAAAAAAAAACCACAGAAGAAAACCCTAGCTAACTTCACTCCTTAATAACATATTTCATGCTAAAGGTTAGTTTGTACACAATATTAATACAGAAAGCTGTTAGTTTTTACTACTTATACCCTAAAATCACAGAATCACAGAATTGTTAAGGCTGGAAAAGACCTTTAAGATCATCAAGTCCAACCATCAACCCAACACCACTAAACCATGTCCTGAATTGCCACGTCTACACGTTTTTTGAACACTTTCAGTGATGGTGACTCCACCACTTCCCTGAGCAGCCTGTTGCAATATTTGACCACGCAATAAAGAATTTTTTCCTAATATCCAGTCTAAACCTCCTCTGGGGCAATTTGAGGTCATTTCCTCTTGTCTTATCGCTAGTTACTTGGGAGAAGAGACCAACACCCACCTCAACACAACCCCCTTTCAAGTAGTTGTAGAGAGTGATAAGGTCTCCTCTCAGCCTCCTTTTCTCCATACTAAACAACCCCAGTTTCCTCAGCCGCTCCTCACAAGACTTGTTCTCCAGATCCCTCACCAACTTCATAGCCCTTCTCTGGACACACTCTAGCAACTCCATGTCCTTCTTGTAGTGAGGGGCCCAAAACTGAACACAGGATATTATTACCATTCTTCTTTCCTCCTCTCTTGCTGTCCTATTAAACTGTTTTTATCTCAACCCACAAGTTTTTCACAATTCTCTCCCCCATCCCACTGTGGCTGGGGGGACTCAGCGAGCAGCTGTATGCTGTTTAATTGCTGGCTGGTGTTAAATCACGACACCAGACTAAACAATCTCAATTCCTTCAGTCATTCCTCATAAGAATTGTGCTCCAGACCCCTCACTATCTTCATTGCCCTTCTCTGGACACACTCTAGCAACTCCATGTCCTTCTTGTAGTGAGGGGCCCAAAACTGAACACAGGATTCAAGGTGTGGCCTCACCAGTGCCAAGTACAGGGGCACAATCACTTCCCTACTCCTGCTGGCCACACTATTCCTGATACAGGCCAGGATGCTGTTGGCCTTCTTGGCCACCTGGGCACACTGCCGGCTCATGTTCAGCTGGCTGTCAACCAGCACCCCCAGGTCCCTTTCCGCTGGGCAGCTCTCCAGCCACTCCTCCCCAAGCCTGTAGCGTTGCATGGGGTTGTTGTGGCCAAAGTGCAGGACCCTGCACTTGGCCTTATTAAACCTCATACAGTTGACCTCAGGCATCAATCCAGCCTGTCCAGACCCCTCTGGAGAGCCCTCCTACCCTCCAGCAGATCTACACTCCCACCCAACTTGGTGTCATCTGCAAACTTACTGAGGGAACACTCGATCCCCTCATCCAGATCATCGATAAAGATATTGAGCAAGACTGGTTCCAGAACTGAGCCCTGGGGAACACCGTTTGTGACCGGCTGCCAGCCAGATTTAACTTCATTCACCACAACTCTCTGGTCTTGGCTGTCCAGCCAGTTCTTTACCCAGCCAAGAGTACACCTGTCTAAGCCACAAGCCGCCAATTTTTCCAGGAGAATGCTGTGGGAGATGGTGTCAAAGGCTCTACTAGAGACAATATCCACGGCCTTTCCCTCATGCACTAGGTGGGTCACCTGGTCATAGAAGGAGATCAGGTTAGTCAAGTAGGACCTGCCTTTCATGAGCCCATGCTGGCTGGGCCCAATCCCTTGGTTGTCCTGCACATGCCCTGTGAGCACCCTCAAGATGAACTGCTCCATGATCTTCCCCAGTACTGAGGTCAGGCTGACAGGCCTGTAGTTCCCGGGATCCTCCCTCCGGCCCTTCCTGTAGATGGGCGTCACATTGGCAAGCCTCCAGTCACCTGGGACCTCCCCTGTTAACCAGGACTGCTGGTAAATGATGGAGAGTGGCTTGGCAAGCCCCTCCGCCAGCTCCCTCAGTACTCTTGGGTCAATCTCATCAGGCCCATAGACTTGTCAGTGTTCAGGTGGTGTAGCAGGTCGTTATCTGCTTCCTCCTGGATTATGGGGAGCTGTGAGTATACAACATCATGGTGTTATTACTGTACAGTTAGTGCAGACATCTATGGTCCTTAATGGTCTTACATTGTTTGAAGTGATCAGGTTTGAAAGCTCCCTGTCAGAAGCTTGACCAAGCAATCTTGTCTTCTTTTTACTCCATCTTGCCTATTCATCCTTGACATTTTAATGTTATTTGCTCTCTCCACATCCTTTTGCATATGCTCGCAGTGCTCTCTTTTTTTTGCCCATTCATCCTTCTTGTATATTTGCAGGATGTCCAGTCTTTTTGCAGTTCTTTGTGCTTATTTTGCCCTTGCCTAACACCTTTTTTTATACTTGTATATCTCCTTTGTGCTACACACTGCTAATTTCTGTCTTGTTGGTCACGTTAATCACATACTTATGGAAAAAGCTTATGCATTGTGTCTGGCATGCCTTCACTGTATTACAAATTGTTTACATACTTTCATTGGTTACATTATTCCAGTATGCTTATATTTGAGCTTAAGGAGAGCTAATATTAATTATATAGTGATTAACACACCTCAATGTGGAGGTATCGCAGGCTTCTGCTTTGACTGCAATGCTTTAAGGTATTAAGTTACCTAAAACATAACATCATATGCCTATTTCTAGGAGGAATAGTGCATGCAATAAAACATTATTGACTTTATAATCTTACCACAGTGCAGTTACAAGCATGAAGTCAATGAAAACACTACAGAAATAGCTAGCAGGTATGCAAGAGGCATACAAATTAGGATCAATGTTGTGAAAACTCTTGGTGAAGTAATGCTTTTTTCTGAGAGTAATCTCTTCCAATCTGAATGAAATGAAGTATTTTTTCTTGTTTGCAGTTGCGGATATCTAAAGAAAGAAAAAAGAGTTTTACCCAAGAAGTTTCTACACCTGTATTGATTTCATGAAACAGTATAAGTAAAGTTTTACCATGAAGTGTGTCATGTGTGTGTGAATATTCTTTCTTTAAATAACATTTTAAAAATTAGAAAGAAAAATAAGAAGAGTGCCTTAGTATTGCAGCAACAATATGGAACTTCATATTAGCATTACAGTCAGAATCCTCAAATCCTTATTTCTGTCATTACAGAGAGGTGGCTGAGGGTAGCAATGAGAAGATACTGGACTTTATCCTGGAGTAGTTTTCTGAGAAGACAAAATAGAGTTGGGGGGGGAGGCTTTACCCACATTAACTTTCATATTATCGTAACTCAGTGCCATGATTCTAAACTATGAGGTCTTGGTTAAGACTGGCAAGAGGGGAAATTGTATGTCATAGTTACAAATCTCTGGAAAACAAATTAACTAGGTTAACTGAAAATCTGCCTTAATTTTTTAGGAAGAAAAAATGTTAATTGCTGGAATAAATAAATAATATATGGCTTTCCAGAGCATATTGTGACAGAAACTAAAGCACTGACATCCAAAAGGTGTCAGATTAAGTACAATTACATAATTCCTTTATGTCTTTAAGGATAGGATATCCAATGCTATAACTGTGAAAAGACAGATACATAAAATATTAACTTCAAGGTAGATGTATTCACCAAATTCAAAAGTGTAAGAAAAGAGGTGGCACATGAAAGACATTTTAAAACACCTAGGAAGATCTCTGGAGAAAAGGAGCTGCTGAGAAGCAGTTGCTTTAAACACCACCAAAAAATCTCACAAGGAAGTAAACGGTGCTTTCACAGAATTACTGTTCCTTAAGGTACACTAGGCTGTCCTATTTAATTTCCTAAGCATTTAGGTGGTGGTCTTCTACCTGTCTTCGATAGGGTTGACTTCTTTAGACTCTGAAAATGAGCTTGTAATAGAATGGCTTACAAGAAAGTGAAAAAAAGTAATCTTCAGGCATTTGACTCAGGGTAGACGTCTGATCCATTACTGATCTGGAAAGACGGTTTAAATTTATAACTTAACATTTTTCTTCAACCTTCAATAAAATCACCTCCTATGCTTACAGTTAATTTGTTTAAGAATGCATGATGTGTACGGGCACAAGGGAGAGAGGGTTTTTTTGCAGACATGCCAAATGGTTAGACAGTATTAGAAACTGAGTAGGTATCTATTAAATAAATGGCTGTAAAGACACACCATGGTTCACGTTTTTAAGGATATTGTGTTTACAGACTTTCATTTGAAAGACCTTTATACTCTCTATTGCATTCATATAAAATAAAAGACTATTTCAAGTTAATATTTAAAACAAGCAAATTACCTACTTTATACACCACTTACAGTAAGAACATCTACTTGACATATCAGTTAGAAGCTACAAAAAAGAGGTCACTTACTTGAAACTGCACTCTGTAGGCTCCTGATTCTCATTTAATTGATCTCCTTGTTTTCTATGCTGGAATTTTCTGCTTCAGAGACCATGTCTACTTCTTTTGTTCATAAGCCATATTCTTTTTTTGCTCTCCAAATGGTTTCATTTCAGCATAATATACAAATATTCCTATTTGGATATGCCTTAGTACCATTTTATGCCTACTTTCCTGTGCAACCAACAAAGACAATTTTACCCTTTCTTTACTACTCTATAGTTATACCTAGATATAGAAGTAATGGCAAGAATCAAAGTTGAAATGAGCAGGCCATATTGATGGCAAAGAGAAGCAAAGGGATATGTGTCTCTGATGTCAAGATTAGCATATTTGTTGTAACAGGCAAATGTGCTTTTGCCTCCATCATGCACTTCTTGTGAAAAGGCTTCTACACATGGGAAAGCTCATCTTTCACAAGCTGCCTGGGATCAAGATTGCTAAGGGAGCTGTAGTAGAGCAGTAGGGCAGGTATTCAAACCCTTTAGAAGTTTTTAGGAAAAAAAAAACCCAAACCAAATACAGTACTTGCAAGTAACAAAATGATAAAAAAAAGTTATAGTTCATCCTCCACAATGCAAACCAGTATGTTACCAAATGTTTCAGAAAACCCATATTTAAAAAAACCAAAAGCAAAACCAAAACAACAACAACAAACCGAAACAAACCAGAAAAAGCCAAACCAAAACACCCTGTCAGATGTGATTTTAAGAATTTCAAAAACTTTATCTTTTGCCTCTCTACCTCTAAGATCTGACTGGCACAGTTTAACCCTACAGGAATCAGTGGAAAATTAAAATAATACTGTTATGTTTTGTAATCTTTATAATCATTTATAGTAACATTTCTGTTCCTAATATTGTTGAAGTTTTAGGACTAACAACCAGGGAACCTTCAAGATTCCCATAGCTTTACTTCATACCATGGGAAAAAGTTGCAGAGCTTATTTCTTGCATAGATATTAATCCTAAAAAGGGATCATTGCATACCCTCTGCAATACTTGTGCAATTAGATGACCATGATATATTTTAATAAATACATAATAATATTTCTATGGACATATATATATGTGGTATATACACACACACATAAATAATTCATTGGAATGATGACCCAATGGGAATAATTACAATTTCAAATATTAATACCTATGCAAATATTACATATCACATAGAATCTTATTTAGTGAGAATAGAAGTATGTATATAGTATTATTTAAATGCTTCAAAATTTATTTACACTTTATTTTGCCAATTAGTTTAATTTTATTCACTGAGGTTATTATTACATAACAAAATAGGAAATATATGACCAAATTATTTAGCAAATTAATTTTACAATTAAATATATATGTAAAATTAACCCCTTTATTAACATCTGATAGGAAATCTCTGAGAAATTGGGAGACCTACTTTATGTGTATTAAAGAGTACAGACTCGCAAAATTCTGATTAGTGAGATTTTCCTACATAGTGTATGCATTTTGGCATGTGAATATATAAATTCCTCAAAACTGAGAAGCTAGCCATTGAAAATTAATTCCAATTTGTCTGTTTAGGCTGGTGTATTGTTTAAACACTTTGACAAACTTCATAATGAACAATTTAGTCTCAGTAATGAATGTCATGATCCCAAAACCAAATGTGGTAAAACAGTTTAGAGCAGTGATATAGGGATTGTTGATTTTTTTAAAAATATAAAATGCACACAGAGTTTAGCCTGCTTAAGGCTTTCTGTTATCTGGCTGAGATGCAGTATGCATGGCCCAGTACGATGACACCTGCTGCCACTTTGCATTATGTTTCAAAATAATAGGTTCTTCTAGAGGAACAAACACCTTATAGCGTAGTAATTGATTGCAAGCATCAACACAGCAGCTGCTTTTGTGCACTCAGGAATATCTTTACTTTAGGATTGTTGCTTTTTTAATAGCTTTACACTTTTTTTATAACAGTTCCCATTATTCTTTACTGGTATTATTTCAGAGGCCTCTGCTAACAGTAGGGGAGGGGCTATAAAAGTGAAGAGCAGGAACCATTTTTTTTTTTTACTGAGAGTGTCCTATTCAAGTTGTTAAATTCGCATCTACTTTCCTTTATAGATGTAGATAACTGCCATTAGCCAAACTCCAGTGGATGGACAGTAGCTGCTTAACAGCAGAAAAGCATTTCTGCAATTTTCGTTACGAACATAAAATACAATGCATAATTAAAATCTAAGACATATATATTAAATAACAATGTACATCTTCAGTCATAGCACTTAGTGAGCACTCAGGAGACAAGAAAGAAGGGTCAGCAGTTCTGTGAACTGCCTAAACACTGCTCGATCTCAGTTTCTTTCACATTACCCTAGAAACCTTGAATTTGTATTTGATGTCCTCAGGGGCTTAAAATAAGTGTAAGCATAGACACTAATATGTGCATCACATTATTGAATTCAAAACTTTCTTGTATTACAAAATGTTTTTTTCTGAAATGTTTTATGAACTCATGGCAGTATTATCTAATCATCTATTGATCATTAAAATATACATTCTCTTGAGGAGAAAATATTTTTAATCTTCATTTCACACCTTTTACTGCTTAAGTGCTTTAAACATTTTTAGCATCTTTAATTGTCCAAGAGCTGTTTAAAAGGCTTTCTGAGATTGAAATTTACCAAATGTGTATGAGGTCAATTTTGAAACAGTCCATTTTGTTTCCCTCATGCCTCAGGTAATAGGCCTATACAAGGTACAAGGAGAATTAATCATTACAGAAAAATAAAAACAAAAATACCCAACCAGTCATGATAGGAAGGGGTTAAACTCTCATTGAGTTAGATTTAGACTTTAATTCAATCCTTTCTCGAATTAAAGCCCTTTAGTCCTAGTGGCAACAATTTCAGATGGGTCATTTCATATAAATAAAAGAAAAATAGGCCTTTGAGTAGGGAGGAAATAGAAGGCAACAGGACTTTTAACTCAGTCTATTTTTTTAAAGGAAGCCCAGGGCAGTACTGCTTTATTTATGAGAAGTTCTGTCCGATGAGGGACATCAGAAGAGGAAGAGGTGTGTTTCTTAGGCAAGGGAGATTATTGCACTTGTGATGATTCCTACAGTTTATGCTCTCACATCACGTGGAATGGTCATAGTTAGAGAGTTGAGCAGCCTTGCACCATCTTCTCTTACTCAAACCCCACTGGGAAATTTCTGGAATCTGATCAGGTCTGGGCGTTTACTACATGCTAAGATGAATAGCCTAGAGAAGGATCGAAGCACTTCTAGGCAAATTCAAAACAGGATCTTAAGGTGCTATGAAAATTTGATGCAGAAATTTCAGTTTCCTATAGCATCTAAGGACATGCAGAATATCCAGGTGACCCCTGGGGAGGGAAGTTTTAAAGATCTATGTTTTGGATTGAGGCAGTTTTCCAACTTTCCATTTAAATGCATTTCTTGTCTGTTCACTGTCCTTCCTAGATCATTTCTGCAGCTTTACTGTCTGAGCATAAAGCACAGGACATCTAAATTCTTTTCCCTCTTTATGGTTGGGCCATTCAAGAAAGACAGGAAGAAAGAAATTCTTGAGACTACTTTCCATTGTCCCTCACCTTGAAACTGGACAAACCTTTAATACACGTAAGAAAAAAAAAAACCATTCTCACTAACAATATTATAAAGAAGAAGAAAATAAATCTTCTCTGTGAAGCTATAGAGAAAGTATCTTGCAGGGTAACAGAACATACAAATGCATAATTACAGGGTTGCGTTTAAACAGATTCACACTTTTCTGCCCATATTCTGAGTCTGCTTGTTATAAGCAAATTTTTGGTAAGAAGCAATGTAGCTGCTCTAGTATGGCCAAGCTAATATGCCATTTCTCTTAATACTGTGTGAATTGCTTATGTTCTGCTTCTAAGTGTATATGAGCTGAGCACAGCACTATGCTAACCCAGATACATGTCTTTCAGACTTCAACTAGTGTGGATCCAGCCAACTTAGAATGCTCAAAGGATGTCATCCCTCTGTAGAGACATGGTAAGAGAAGAAAATTAAAGCACATAATTTATTTTACTACCCTTGCTTGCATTGGTATATTCCACTCTTGACAAACTGGTTGATTAATAATTTGAACAAGGTAGAACTGTAACTTTTTTAGCAATTTAACATAAGATGTAATTGTATGCTAATCTACATTGTATGCTAGTAACATATTCTATAGAAAGCTTAAAAATTTTCATAATCTTTTATTTTAATTCCCAAATAGTCTGTTGCATTGTCAGATATAATGAGTGAGACTACATTAAAAAGGAAATGTTTTCTTGCAGTTAGAGAAAAAAAAATATCATTTGAGCAATGTCACTTTTATGTTGGTTGGGATGTGCCAGAACTCCAGGGTCCATAATTCCGGGACAGTCAGATCTTCTGTGAAACCCTTGGAGAAAACTGTGTAATCTTAAATTCACCACTGCTAGCCAACTAGGGCTAGTTGGGCGTCTGGCACATGGCTCCTCCCTGTTGTGAAGTTGTGCACTGACAAAAATTGGCAGTCTTGAGATGACTTTACAAGATTAATATCCCTCAAAAGATTTTGTAACTACAGATACTGAATCGATGTTCAGGGAAATTGGTATCTCTGTCAGTTTCATGATGGGTAGACAGTTGTGACAGAAAATAATTTTCTATATAATCTTTTATTTAAAATACAGGAGAATTAAGAAAAACTGTATATATAGCAGTAATGTCACATATTAAAGTGTATATAAATATCTAATACAACATATATGTGTACGTCACAGCTGAAATCTGGAAACCTTGCATTTTGATCAACTCTCTTCAGAAGGTTATGATCTACTTGCATTTCTGCAAAAACTCTCATATATGACTTTACAAGTAATTTATTTTTCTTAATTTACAAGAGAGGTGAAACAGTTTCTATGTTTCCTTTGTCCTCAGTTCATATTGTACAAGCTGTGCAGCAGGTCTTTTAGGTATGTGCACAATAGGCCCTATAATAAAACAAGCCTTTAGTCTCAACTGGAACATCTAATCATTAGTATGATAAAATCCTGATAATAACACATATTCATTCAATGAACTCTTTTCAAAGCATAGAACTTCAAAAACTTGAAAAATAACAGAATGTATTGATGAAGCAGCAGGGCAATACTTCAGACTAAGACAGCTGTTATGAGCATTTTGTATTGGATATTTCCCATCTCTCACATTTGTCTTTACTGACACCAAGCTGAGTGGTGCGGTTGACATGCCTGAGGGATGGGATGCCATCCAGAGGAACCTAGACAAGCTCCAGGCATGGGCCCATGTGAACCACATGAAGTTCAACAAGGCCAAGTGCAGGGTCCTGGGTCAGGGCAATCCCCAGTATCAGTAAAGGCTGGGGGATTAAGTGATTGAGAGCAGCCCTGCCAAGAAGGATTTGGTGGTACTGGTGGCTGAAAAGCTGGACATGAGCTGGCAATGTGCACTCGCAGCCCAGAAGGCCAAGTGTGTCCTGGGCTGCATCAAAAGCAGCATGGCCAGCAGGTCGAGGGAGGGGATTCTGCCTCTCTACTCCGCTCTTGTGAGATCCTGGAGTACTGTGTCCAGCTCTGGAGCCCTCAGCATAGGAGAGACACGGGCCTGTTGGAGTGAGTCCAGAGGAGGGCCACAAAAATGGTCAGGGGGATGGAACACCTCTTCTATGTAGAAAGGCTGAGAGAATTGGGGTTTTTCAGCCTGGAGAAGAGAAGACTTGACAGACCTTACTGCAGCCTTCCAGTACTTCAGGGTGGCTTGTAAGAAAGATGGGGACAGACTTTTTAGCAGGGCCTGTAGCAATAGGCCACGGGTTAATGGTTTTAAACTAAAAGAGGGTAGACTGAGACTAGCTATGAGGAAGACATTTTTCCCAGTGAGGGTGTTGAAACACTGGCACAGGTTACCCAGAGAGGTTGTAGATGCCCCATCCCTGGAAACATTCCAGGTCAGGTTGGACGGGGCTCTGAGCAACCTGATCGAGTTGAAGACATCCCTGATCATTGTAGGGGAGATTAGAGTAGACAACCTTTAAAGGTCCCTTCCAACCCAAAGATTCTCTGATTCTTTGATTCTGTGATTAGTTGTTCAAGACTTTTATAATGAGAAAGCTATTTAACTGAAAATTATTTCTTCCGAATTAATAGAGATCTGCCATTAACAGCTACCTACTCCTCCACGACAGCTTCAAGAACAGTTGGTAAACTTTGGCTTTTCAGGCTTGTTTTATTTTGTAGTGGCTTCAAAATGAATTGAATTTCTAGGAAAAGCTGTTGATGCTGTATGTATTTGAATATTCATTGACATGTTTTAAGTAACAAACAATTAATAATTCACAATGCTGCTTAATCAATAATAATAATTAGATTTAAAGGCTGTGTAAAAAACTAAGCAATTTTAATTGTTCAATTCTGTCTATTAAAAATCAGGTGAGTTAGAGGTACGCATGCAAAATAATGCAAAGAAACACAGCTAGAGAGGATTTCTTAATTTGTTCAGGTTTTTTTTGAGCCTCTTAATTTATTTGAGAAACTCTTTCATGATTATATTGACTGATGCTTGGGACTCAGTTTTGCAAGACACTTACAAATCTCAGTTGTCATAGGTGTTTTTAGATGTTCAAGTTATGCAAAATCGGACGGGATGAGGTTCCTAATTATTAAAAGATTGTGTTGATTTTTTTCAATAGCAAACAACAAACAAAGAGTTATTCGTTCTTGTAGCTATGTAGAGAAAAATAAAATAATTTTGTTTAGAAATCCTCAGTATGCTTTTAAATTACAATAGACTAGAGACTTAAGATAACTTAAGCTGAATGAATAACATTTCCTATGTGGTACTGTTGTGTGTCTATTATCATTGCACAGGTATCATAAAAGTTTCTAAAGTTTTTAGTAGTTTCCTACTGAGATCAATATTTAAGTTCCTTTGACTTCACTAAGACCAGAGTTAGCACTACAGAGTCCTTCTGAAAAATCCATTCTGTAGGTCTGTGGTGTCCCAAATTTTTTAATGTAAAATTTTCTGTTAATATCATCTTGACTTTCCAGATGCAAAAGAGCAATATAAAGAAAATCCAGAATAGAATTATTTGGTACATTTCAAAGACACAAAAACACTTAACATGAGTTAGAGAGACTGGTTTTCTACCATCCACTTCAAATTTTTATTGGATATTGGGCCTGATTTTGCTTCATTGGATGTCAGTGAGCTTTCTTTTTCTGCCAGTGGAAATAGGAGAAAGTCGCTAGCTAACTAGAGTGTGAATCAAGAATGGCCAGGAATAGAATGGCCAAATTTCAAAATAAGCATAACATTTTCAATGGTCTATCTTTGCAATTATGGAAATCACAAGACATTGATTTTTATTTTTTTATGCTTCATTTTCTAAGCTGAAGAATAAACTTGTTTCATTCTGACAAAATCCAACTGCAATGTAAGAACAAATGAAACCACATTTTAAAGCAAACTGACAAAGAAAGAAGTTGAAAATTATCAAGGTTCTTTTAATCATTATTATTTTTCTTCTGACTTACCTGGTAAGGAGATTAATTGATTGAGGTTCTGACTATCAATTTGTATTAAGACAGTTTCTATCCTTATTAATTATCAACCATGAGTGGGAGTCTCTAATTGTTACTTGAATTAAAATTCAAAATAATTACTATTAAATGAATTAAGAAAATAATATGATAGTTCAATAATATATACCAGTTATATGACACAACATCACCAGGTATTTAAGATAGAAATTTCTATGTATCAGAACTTTTAAATTATTCCTCTCCTAATGGGAAACTCATTGAATCCATTAAGTCTGGTCATTAAAATTTAGTAACAGAGAAATCTAGGAATCAAAGGGTTCTCATAGATCTGAAAGTTGTGCCCCTAGCATGTGTTGGTCCTTCATAACCTTCCAGGCAAACTCTGCTTCTGACCTATAATTCTTTCTTCCTCCTCCACCCATGTGTCCAGAGCACAGGACCTACCCTTTTACCATTCAGGTCTGTACTGGTTTTGGCTGGGATGATAGAGTTATATTTCTTCATAGTAGCTATGGGATTAATGTTTTGGATTTCTGCTGAAAACAATGTTGATAATACAGGGTTATTTTAGTTAATGATGAGCAGTTCTTACACAGCATCAAGGTCTTTTCTGTTTCTCATATTGCCCCACCAGCAAGAAGGCTGAGGGCACATGAGAGAGCTGGGAGAGAACACAGCTGGGACAGCTGACCCCAACTGACCAAAGGGATATTCCATACCATGTGATGTCATGCTCAGTATATAAAGCTGGGAGAAGAAGAAGAAAGGAGGGGATGTTTGGAGTTATGATGTTCTCTTCCCAAGTAACCATTATGTTTGATGGGGCCCTGGTTTCCTGGAGACGGCTGAACATCTGTCTGTCGATGGGTAGCAGTGAATGAATTCCTTATTTTGCTTTGCTTGCGCATGCAGCTTTTGCCTTACTTATTAAACTGGTTTTAGCTCATGCCCATGAGTTTTCTCACTTTTACCCTTCTGAGCATCTCCCTCATCTTGCTGTGTGGGAGTGAGCAAGTGGTTGTGTGGTGCTGAGCTACCTACCACTGTTAAATCACAAGGCCCCACTTCTATTTCCAGTATGCCCACAATAGTCTTCTCCTCCAACTCCCACAGCATGGAGTGCTTTCCCACTTCACTCTGTATGTGGGATTCTTCACTTTCCTCTACATTTCCCCAGGAATAAGAACTCCAATAAGATCCCTTTCTCAATGCAGCCACAAAAGAAGAAGGACCAGCAACCTGGCCACACTTGTTAAAGCTTTGAAACAGTGGAAGTGGAAGAAATCAACAGCACTACAACCACCTGTTTTTTTTACAGTTTGCTACTCCACCTATAATTAAAACTAATCCAGTATAGCCTTTTCCCTATAACTTTCTTTTTTAATTGTCTTTTCCTAAGGAATAATGTATCTTAGCATGCCATTATTGACCAAACTCCCAAACCAGAATTTTTCCTAATTTCTTAAATATGGGTGTAAATGTACATGGAAGGAGAGAGTGTCTGCTTCTTCAGGATATATGGACAATGACCTTTTAAATGCAAAAGAGGATAATGAGAAAAAAGAGGAATCCATGAGCAAGAATATACAGACACAAACCTGACCAACAAATGGTAATGGAGGTAGTAAGGAGAACCAAACCTGGCCAGTCACGTTATGTATGTGGAAAAGTGGTAATGTTTATTTCTATAAGATTATCTGATCATGGACTTTGTTACATGGGTTACTAAGGAAAAGGGGCAGGCCAGAAACAAAATATACAGAGACACAAACTTGACAGGAAAACGTAATGGAGACAAAGACAAGAAACAAACCTTGTCAGTCACACTAATTGATAGGCTATCAAAAAACCTCACATGAACCTGGACTTTGTAACTGATAAGGATGCAAAGGTGTCCTGGTTTCAGCCAGGATAGAGCTGGTTTTCCTCACAGAAGCTAGTGTGAGACTGTGTTTTGGATTTGGGATGAGGAACTGTTGATAATGTGCTGATGTTTTGGGTTGTTGCTGAGCCATCAAGGACAGTCCAGCTTCTTGTGCTGGCCTGCCAGCGAGCAGGCTGGGGGTGCACGGGGAGCTGGGAGGGGACACAGCCGGGACAGCTGACCCAGGCTGGCCAAAGAGATATTCCCTACCATCCGACGTCATGCCCAGTACATAAACTGGAGTTGGCCGGGGGGGCGGAAATCGCTGCTCGGGGACGGGCTGTCGATCACGGGGTGGTGAGCAATTTCTGTATTGGGCCTCACTTGTTCTTGTACATTCCTTTGTTGGTATTATCATTATTGTTCCCTTCTTTCTTTCTGTCCTATTAAACCGTGTTTATCTCAACCCACGAGGTTTTTCCTAATTCTCTCCCCCGTCCCACTGCGGGAGGGGGAGTGAGCGAGCGGCTGCGTGGTGCTTAGTTGCCAGCTGGGGCTAAACCACGACAGTCTTTTTTGGCGCCCAACGTGGGGCCCAAGGCTTGAGATAATAACGGTTGCAGGTCACAATATCAGTTTATTTGATTTGCATCATGCTCTCGTCTTTGCTGTACATGTTAAGGATCGGTGTTGGTTTCTGCGGGCTGCTGTACTCTGCAATGATTAGTAATGTCTCGCCTGTGAATTTTGTTTTTAGAGCACTGACCTTGAGCTTAATGTGGTATCATCTGAGCTCTGTACTAAAGCCGTTACTGTATTTTGGCTACAGTTTTGTGGAGACGATTAGCAATTATACTTCTGCCTCTGAAAGGTTTTTTATGGAGGAAATGCAGAATGGTACCTTTGCTACCCTCTATCATAACATTTCCTCCTTCATCACAATAATTTTTCAGTACTTTGAACACCCTTGGCTGGTTAAAATACCTCTATTGCTACTTCTGGGGAACATTGTTTCAGTTTTGTCTAAGGTTGGCAAGCGATTTAAGAATATCACCCGGAGATCTGCCCCAAGGCTGGATAGTTATGAATGGCAGGGTGTGTGGAACAGCATGGGCAAATGCCTGGGGCGGTGGGCACCTCCGGTGTTTTGGAGCTTCACTCCCGAACAAGTGCAGAATCCTGATAAACTAGCAGAATATCTGGAAGAAGTATGCTGTCAGCCTGGCAGCTCCAAGGAGACACAAATCATTGCCATGTGCTGGGGCCTGGCCCATGCCTACCGAACCCTATTTAACACTGTGCAAAGGGGAGAGGGGCTCTCTGGGTCTGATGGCAATGTGGCAGGCACTGTGACTACTCCAACCCCTGTGGCAGGCACTGTCACTACTCCAACCCCCACGGCGGGCACTGTAGCTACTCAGACTGTTGCAGCTGAACCAGAGAACCAGCCCATCCCGGTATCAGTTGCCCCTGTACAAAAGAAGAAATCTTGGAAGCGGAAGTCAGCTCGTTTAGTAAGGGAGGAGGAAGATTCTGCTAAGAAGGAGCCAGAGGAAGAGAGTGAGGAGGCAGAGTGCTCTGAAGCAGGGCCATCACAAGCACGGAAGAGGGAAGAGAGCGAGTCATCACTTGAAGAGGAGGAAGAGGAAGAACTTATAAAAGAGACGGTAACTACCCGATCTCTATCCCTGAGTGAATTGCGAGATATGCGAAAGGATTTCAGCCGTCGTCCAGGTGAGCACATTGTCACCTGGCTGCTCCGATGCTGGGATAATGGGGCCAGTAGCCTGGAATTAGAGGGTAGGGAAGCCAAGCAGCTGGGATCCCTTTCTAGGGAAGGGGGCATTGACAAAGCAATTGGAAAAGGTGCACAAGTCCTCAGCCTCTGGAGACGACTCCTGTCGGGTGTGAAGGAAAGGTATCCCTTCAAGGAAGATGTTCTATGTCACCCAGGCAAGTGGACCACCATGGAGAAAGGTATCCAGTACCTGAGGGAGCTAGCGGTGCTGGAAGTGATTTATGGTGACTTGGACAATGGACAATCATCCAAAGATCCAGATGAAGTCAATTGCACGCAACCTATGTGGCGGAAGTTTGTACGGAGTGCACCATCATCATATGCCAACTCATTAGCAGTAATGGCCTGGAAGGACGGAGAGAGACCAACGGTGGATGAATTGGCTGGCCAACTCCGGCAATACGAAGAAAGTCTCTCTTCCTCCCTACGGGCCTGCGTCTCTGCTATAGAGAAACTGTCCCGGGAGTTCCGGCAATTCAAAGAGGATATGCCCTACCCTCCACCCATACGGACCAGTGTCTCAGCCATTAGGAGTAAGCGCTCTTCTGTTCAAGAGAGAAGATATAGAGGATACACACCACGAGCCACCCTGTGGTTTCAATTGCGTGACTACGGAGAGGACATGAGGAGGTGGGATGGAAAACCTACCTCGACCCTAGAAGCACGAGTACACGAGCTGCAAGGAAAAACAATTACAAAAGGGGGTTCAGGTTCCTCGAGGAAAATCGTCGCTCCACTTTCCAGTGGGCAGCTTCCCAGAAAGAATAGAAGAGCTGATCTCACCTCTGATCCTCTTGAAGGGACTTCTGATTCCTATTTACAAGAAGTGGGTAACGAGTACTATGATCAGGATTAGAGGGGCCCTGCCTCCAGCCAGGCGGAGGAGGGGGACAACCGAGTTTATTGGACTGTGTGGATTAGATGGCCTGGCACATCAGACCCAGAGGAATATAAGGCTTTAGTGGACACCGGTGCACAATGTACCCTGATGCCATCAAGCCATATAGGGGCAGAGCCCATCTGTATTTCCGGAGTGACAGGGGGATCCCAACAGCTGACTGTACTGGAGGCTGAAGTGAGCCTAACTGGGAATGAGTGGCAGAAGCACCCCATTGTGACTGGCCCGGAGGCTCCGTGCATCCTGGGCATAGACTACCTCAGCAGAGGGTATTTCAAGGACCCAAAAGGGTACCGGTGGGCTTTTGGTATAGCTGCCTTGGAGACGGAAGAAATTAAACAGCTGTCCACCTTGCCTGGTCTCTCAGAGGACCCTTCTGTGGTGGGGTTGCTCAGGGTGAAAGAACAACAGGTGCCGATCGCTACCACAACAGTGCACCGGCGGCAATATCGCACCAACAGAGACTCCCTGATCCCCATCCATGAGCTGATTCGTCGGCTGGAGAGCCAAGGAGTGATCAGCAAGACTCGCTCACCCTTTATCAGCCCCATATGGCCAGTGCGAAAGTCTAATGGAGAGTGGAGACTGACAGTAGACTATCGTGGCCTGAATGAAGTCACGCCGCCACTGAGCGCTGCTGTGCCGGACATGCTAGAACTTCAATATGAACTGGAGTCAAAGGCAGCCAAGTGGTACGCCACCATTGATATTGCTAACGCGTTTTTCTCAATCCCTTTGGCGGCAGAGCGCAGGCCACAGTTTGCTTTCACTTGGAGAGGTGTCCAATACACCTGGAATCGACTTCCCCAGGGGTGGAAACACAGCCCTACCATTTGCCATGGGCTGATACAAACTGCACTGGAACAGGGTGAAGCTCCAGAGCATCTGCAATACATTGATGACATCATCGTATGGGGCAACACAGCAGAAGAAGTTTTCGAGAAAGGGAAGAAAATAATTCAAGTCCTTCTGAAAGCTGGTTTTGCTATAAAACAAAGTAAAGTCAAGGGACCTGCACAAGAGATCCAGTTTTTAGGAATAAAATGGCAAGATGGACGTCGACAGATCCCAACGGATGTGATCAACAAAATAACAGCTATGTCTCCACCAACTAGCAAAAAAGAAACACAAGCATTTCTGGGTGTTGTGGGTTTCTGGAGAATGCATATTCCAAATTACAGTCTGATTGTAAGCCCTCTTTATCAAGTGACCCGGAAGAAGAACGATTTTAAATGGGGCCCTGAGCAACGACAAGCCTTCGAACAAATCAAACAGGAGATAGTTCATGCCGTAGCCCTCGGGCCAGTCCGGGCAGGACAAGATGTTAAAAATGTGCTCTACACGGCAGCCGGGGAGAATGGCCCTACCTGGAGTCTCTGGCAGAAGGCACCAGGAGAGACTCGAGGTCGACCTCTAGGGTTTTGGAGTCGAGGATATAGGGGATCTGAGTCCCACTATACTCCAACTGAAAAGGAGATATTGGCGGCATACGAAGGAGTTCGAGCTGCCTCAGAAGTGGTTGGTACTGAAGCACAGCTCCTCCTGGCACCCCGACTGCCGGTGCTGGGCTGGATGTTCAAAGGGAGGGTCCCCTCTACACATCATGCGACCGATGCTACGTGGAGTAAGTGGGTCGCGCTTATTACACAGCGGGCTCGAATAGGAAATCTTAATCGCCCGGGAATCTTGGAAGTGATCATGGACTGGCCAGAAGGCAAAGATTTTGGAATATCACCGGAAGAGGAGGTGGCGCGTGCTGAAGAGGCTCCCCCATATAATGAACTGCCAAAGAACGAAAGGCAATATGCCCTGTTTACTGATGGGTCCTGTCGTATTGTAGGCAAACATCGAAGGTGGAAAGCTGCTGTATGGAGCCCTATACGACGAGTTGCAGAAGTGGCTGAAGGACAAGGTGAATCAAGTCAGTTTGCGGAGGTGAAAGCCATCAGCTGGCTTTAGATATCGCCGAACGAGAAAAATGGCCAGTACTCTATCTTTATACTGACTCATGGATGGTAGCAAATGCTCTATGGGGGTGGCTGCAGCAATGGAAGCAGAGCAACTGGCAACGCAGAGGCAAGCCCATCTGGGCTGCTGAATTGTGGCAAGATATTGCTGCCCGACTAGAGAATCTCGTCATAAAAGTACGTCACGTAGATGCTCACGTACCCAAGAGTCGGGCCACCGAAGAACATCAAAACAACCATCAGGTGGATCAGGCTGCTAAGATTGAAGTGGCTCAGGTGGATCTGGACTGGCAACATAAGGGTGAATTATTTATAGCTCGGTGGGCCCATGACACCTCAGGCCATCAGGGAAGAGATGCAACATATAGATGGGCTCGGGATCGAGGGGTGGACCTGACCATGGATGCTATTGCACAGGTTATCCATGAATGTGAAACGTGTGCTGCGATCAAACAAGCCAAGCGGTTAAAGCCTCTCTGGTATGAAGGACGATGGTTGAAATATAAATATGGGGAGGCCTGGCAGATTGACTATATCACACTTCCACAAACTCGCCAAGGCAAGCGCTATGTGCTTACCATGGTGGAAGCAACCACCGGATGGCTGGAAACATACCCTGTGCCCCATGCCACCGCCCGGAACACTATCCTGGGCCTTGAAAAGCAAGTCTTATGGCGACATGGCACCCCCGAAAGAATTGAGTCAGACAATGGGACTCATTTCCGAAACAACCTCATAGACACCTGGGCCAAAGAGCACGGCATTGAGTGGGTGTATCATATCCCCTATCATGCACCAGCTTCTGGAAAAATTGAACGATACGACGGACTGTTAAAGACTACACTGAGAGCAATGGGTGATGGGACATTCAAAAATTGGGATAAACATTTAGCCAAAGCCACCTGGTTAGTCAACACTACGGGATCTACTAATAGAGCCGGCCCTGCCCAATCAAAACTTCTACGTACTGTAGAAGGGGATAAAGTCCCTGTGGTGCATGTGAGAAACATGCTGGGGAAGACAGTCTGGGTTACTCCTGCATTAGGAAAAGGCAAACCCGTTCGTGGGATTGCCTTTGCCCAGGGACCTGGGTGCACTTGGTGGGTAATGCGGAAGGATGGGGAAGTCCGATGTGTACCTCAAGGAGACTTGATTTTGGGTGAAAACGGTCAATGATTTGAATTGTATTATGTTAATTGTTCAGTATGACATTACTACTATGGCTGCTATCTACCATATCAATGGTATTATAGTAAGAATCACCCAGACTGATGAAGAATGAGCTTCACTGAAACCAAGCAACGTGCAGCAGTGATGAAACCAGAACTGGCTTCAGCAGCTTGCGCCCAACAAATCCCTCGAGATCGACATCTTCGCCCTGCAGATCATGGACATGGACCGTGCCAGATGACAATCCAACACCACATACCATCTCCCCTGCCCTGAGAGACTGCTATGATGGATGAAGCCCAGAGTCATGGACTGACTGAACTCCATAGACATTTTAAAGTAATGGCCCATGGACTAAGAGAGTGATATCTGTGTGTATATATTAAAAGACAGGAAGAGTAATAATGAATAATTGGAATGTATTGAAAAGTATAGGACCTGGGCATGACGTAAATGGTATGGAATAAGGGGTGGATACTGTCCTGGTTTCAGCCAGGATAGAGCTGGTTTTCCTCACAGAAGCTAGTGTGAGACTGTGTTTTGGATTTGGGATGAGGAACTGTTGATAATGTGCTGATGTTTTGGGTTGTTGCTGAGCCATCAAGGACAGTCCAGCTTCTTGTGCTGGCCTGCCAGCGAGCAGGCTGGGGGTGCACGGGGAGCTGGGAGGGGACACAGCCGGGACAGCTGACCCAGGCTGGCCAAAGAGATATTCCCTACCATCCGACGTCACGCCCAGTACATAAACTGGAGTTGGCCGGGGGGGCGGAAATCGCTGCTCGGGGACGGGCTGTCGATCATGGGGTGGTGAGCAATTGCTGCATTGGGCATCACTTGTTCTTGTACATTCCTTTGTTGGTATTATCATTATTGTTCCCTTCTTTCTTTCTGTCCTATTAAACCGTGTTTATCTCAACCCACGAGGTTTTTCCTAATTCTCTCCCCCGTCCCACTGCGGGAGGGGGAGTGAGCGAGCGGCTGCGTGGTGCTTAGTTGCCAGCTGGGGCTAAACCACGACAAAAGGTGAGGGTCCAGGATGTTGCAAGGGAGTTGGCGGAACTGTGCAAACTGGTGGAAGAATGTGCAGGGGCAGAACAAAGGGAGAATAGACAGAAAAAGGTATAAAAGGGGTTAGTCAGGTGTAAAACAGGGCCAGTCAGCACACTTGTCTGAATAAGCCTCTGCCTGATCACTACAGTCTGTCCTATCTTCTTATTAAACTCTTTTTTAAAGTATTTCTCTGTGTAATTCCACTCTCTGTCCTCTGTGCTGCAAGGACTAGGTGTTGGCTACCAGAGGGACCAGCATGAGTGGATTTGGGGCCAGATACTGGAGTCAGCCAAAGGGTGCAGGCACCCCTGGCCTGTGGTTTCAGCTTCTGGAGTGAGTGGGAATCCCAGTTCAAGCTCTTGGAGCTTATGGCTGCCAGCCACTGGTGTGGGAATGTGTGTGCCCTGAAACCAGCTATTGAGAGGGACCTGTGTGAGTGAGGCAAATGAGAGGCTCAGCACTGGTTGCTGGAGCGAGATGACTCCTGGTCTGTATCTCCTCCAAACTGGGTCTGCACGGGGTATGCATGTGTATTCGCTAGCAAACCTCAAGCAGGACCAGTTGGCGTGTAGGAGACTCTGGGTGTGGGCTGGAGTATCGTGCAGGGAGAGTGCCCAGGCCGGTGTTCAGGGAGACCTGAGAGTGCAGGGTGGCTTTGAAATGAGTGTGTGAGTGCATGTGTGTTTGCTAGCTAATAGCAAGCTGGACCAGAGAGCGAGTGGGAGATCTGTGGAGCAAGCAAGGAGGCCCAGGATCTGGTCTGGGGTGTTCAACTGAAAAGGGGTCATGCCAGTACACAGGGGATCGCTACCCGTTGTGAATCTAGAGAATATCGTCTGTGTGTGCCTTCACTTCTGCTTCTACCAGCTGCAGAGGAGGAGAGCACTTGGTTGTCTGTGCTTGTGTTTTATGTGAGTTTTGTATTGTAGGTGCTGTTGAAGGCAACGCCTTGCCTGTGGTAGCCTGTGTAACTGCCCAGGTCTGTATGTGTGTGTCTCTGGGGCTGCGTGCAGCTTTGCTACTGGTTGGACCTGCAAACGTGAAAGTGGCAGCCACGTCCCTCAGGCTGGGCAGAAACCCCGTGTCCCTGGACACCAAGGCTGGGCTCCAGCAGCTGGGACAGAGGGTCCTGTCCTGGAGCCACTGAAGGTGGCTGCTGCTCCTAACATACCTTAACAGTCGTCACTGCATTCATTTTTCTTCAAGGATTTCAGCACAATTTCTGCTTTGATAGTTCTCCCTCTTACAATCTTCTTGTTCTCTTGCTTTCTCTCTACATGTATGTAACAAGGGATCAAAAAGCATTTTGCTTTCTCATTGTGATCTCTGTCACTGTATATTATTTTTTTCTAATCTTAAATAAAAGCCATTTTGAATGAGAGAATAATTTTGCTCCTCTGTTGGGAAAACAAATTAGTTTTTGAACAAAATAATTTATCAGGTCTGATTGTAATTATTGGCTGACAAAGACTGCAAATGTTATAGAATATAATTAAAAAATAATAATAATTTGAGAAATCCAGCTTTTTCATGTCTTCACTTTTGTATATCAGTTCTCAAATGCCTCATCTGTACATTCTTTCTTTGTGTTTTAGTGCTCTATTTGGCTCTAGCATAGAGAAAATCACATTAGTTCATAAACACCTTTTTGAAGCAGTAATGTGTAAATGGAACATAAAAATAAATAACACTACAGAAAAGGATGGAGTTATACCATTCTGAATGAATGTACTGAAAACTGTTTTCAGAAACTGGTATGTAACACAAAACACTGAAATCCAGGTTTAATCATATTAAGATGCTTGCCGATTTTCAGATATTCTGAACATCTGCAATGTAATTGAATTCAATGAAATTTATTAAAATATCCTCCAAACATTAAGATACTATTTAAAAGCCAAAAGATACTATACCTTGCACTAATTTTTTCTCTGATATGCATTCTTCAAATGGACTCAGGGAATAAATGACAAAACCAGATCATGCTAAACAACTGGAACACTCTGCATACATCTAATCTATTAACATTTGCAGGGACAAGATTAAATTCCCATATTTCTTCCCTTTTATGCATATGCATCTTTCAGAAACAAATTTTTTGTCTCCTCATTCTCCCAATCCAGACATTCACAGAAGACAGTAGCTATCCCTACAATTGCTATAAATGAGTTGCCTTACATTTGCCAGCTGTCCATAGTGCTTATCGCTTGCTTGTGCCTCAGTAAGTAATATTTATTCTTAAGGAAGACCAGATTCAGTCAACTACTGAGCAGGCAGGACTGTGTTGTAGCTCTTTTGGCCCACTCTGCAATCTAAGTCTGATTTTTTATTCCTAGATAATATGAATATTACATGGGCTTGGACCAACTATAAACTTGGGCTCATGCTCAATCTTCAGAAATAGAGTGACCATGAGCTTTCACCTGTAAGATCAGCTATGTTTTTCAAGAAGGACTTCTTGGCATCTGTAATCAACCATATTATGCAACATCAATTGCAACTAGCACTAAAAGACCAGAATAATAGAATCATTAAATAGAATCACCGAATCACTAAGGTTGGAAAAGAACTTTAAGGTTATCAAGTCCAACTGTTAAGCCAACACCACCATGCCCACTAAACCATGTCGCAAAGTGCCATATCTACAAGTTTTTTGAACACCTCTAGTGATGGTGACTCCACCACTTTCCTAGGCAGCCTGTTCCAATGCTTGACCACTCTCTCAGTAAAGAAATTTTCCCTAATATCCAATCTAGACCTTCCCTTGCGCAACTTGAGGCCATTTCCTCTCATCCTGTCGCTGGTTACTTGTGAGAAGACCTCACCACACACCACACCCACCTCACCACAACCCCCTTTCAGGTAGTTGCAGAGAGCAATGAGGTCTCCCCTCACCCTCCTCTTCTCCAGATGTCCTCGTTTTGACTGGGATGGAGTTGTGTTTTCTTCCCGATAGCTGTTTTGGTGCTGTGCTTTGGAGGTGGTATGAGAATAATGCTGATAACACACTGCGTTTTAGTTGTGGTTAAGTAGCTGTAGTGCTTATACTCAGTCAAGGACTTTTCAGCTCCCCACGCTCTGCCAGCCGGGAGGTGCAGAAGAAGTTGGGAGGGGGCGTGGCTGGGACAGCTGACCCAGGCTGGCCAAAGAGATATTCCCTACCATACAACGTCATGCCCAGTTCATGAACTGGAGTTAGCCAGGGGGTGGGAATCGCTGCTCAGGGACAGGCTATCGATCACCGGGTCATGAGCAATTGCTGTATTGGGCACCACTGGTTCTTGTACATTCCTTTCTCAATATTATTATTGTTATTATTATTATTAATGTCATTCTTCTTTCCTCCTGTCTTGCTGTCCTATTAAACTGTATTTATCTCAACCCACAAGTTTTTCACAATTCTCTCCCACTTCCCACTGTGGTTGGGGGGGCTAAGTGAGCAGCTGTATGCTGTTTAATTGCTGGCTGGGGTTAAACCATGACACCAGACTAAACAATCTCAATTCCTTCAGCCGTTTCTCATAAGACTTGTGCTCCAGACCCCTCACTATCTTCGTTGCCCTTCTCTGGACACGCTCCAGCAACTCCATGTCCTTCTTGTAGTGAGAGGCCCAAAACTGAACACAGGATTCAAGGTGCAGCCTCACCTGTGCCAAGGACAAGGGCACAATCACTTCCCTACTCCTGCTGGCCACACTATTCCTGATACAGGCCAGGATGCTGTTGGCCTTCTTGGCCACCTGGGCACACTGCCGGCTCATGGTCAGCTGGCTGTCAACCAGCACCCCTTTGAGGTCCTTTTCTGCCAGGCAGCTCTCCAGCCACTCCTCCCCAAGCCTGTAGCGTTGCATGGGGTTGCTGTGACCAAGTGCAGAACCCAGCACTTGGCCTTATTAAACCTCATACAGTTGACCTCAGCCCATCAATCCAGCCTGTCCAGACCCCTCTGGAGAGCCCTCCTACCCTCCAGCAGATCTACACTCCCACCCAACTTGGTGTCATCTGCAAACTTACTGAGAGAACATTTGATCCCCTCATCCAGATCATCAATAAAGATATTAAATGAGATCAGCCCTAATACTTAGCCCTTGTGACTCCTCTTGTGACTGGCCACCAGTTGGATTTAACTCCATTCACTGCAACTCTTTGGTCCTGTCCATCCAGCCAGTTTTTTACCCAGTGAATAGTACACCTATCTGAGCCTCGAGCTGCCAGTTTCTCCGGGAAGATGCTGTGGGAAACACTGTCAAAGGCTTTACTAAAGTCCAGGTCGACAACATCCACAGCCTTTCCCTCATCCACTAGGTGGGTCACCTGGTCATAGAAGGAGATCAGGTTGGGCATGCCTTTCATGAAGCCTTTCTGGCTGAGCCTGGTGCCCTGGTTGTCCTGCACATGCCCTGTGAGCGCCCTCAAGATGAACTGCTCCATAATCTTCCCCGGTACAGAGGTCAGGCTGACAGGCCTGTAGTTCCCGGGATCCTCCTTCCGGCCCTTCCTGTAGATGGGCGTCACATTGGCAAGCCTCCAGTCTTCTGGGACCTCCCCTGTTAACCAGGACTGCTGATAAATGATGGAGAGTGGCTTGGCAAGCCCCTCCGCCAGCTCCCTCAGTACTCTTGGTTGGATCCCATCAGGCCCCATAGACTTGTGAGTGTCCAGGTGGCACAGCAGGTCCTTAACTGCTTCCTGCTGGATAATGGGGAGTATATTGTGCTCTCCATCCCCGTCTTCCAACTCAGGAGGTTGAATACCCTGAGGAGAACTGGTCTGGCTATTAAAGACTGAAGCAAAGAAGGCATTAATTACCTCAGCCTTCCCCTCATCATTGGTGACAATGTTCCCCCCCCGGCCCTGACATCCAATAAGGGATGGAGATTCTCCTTGGCTCTCTTTTTTGGTGTTACTATATAATATATTTGTAAAAACATTTTTTATTATACTTTATGACCGTGGCCCGACTGAGTTCTTGCTGAGCTTTTACCTTTCTAATTTTCTCTCTGCATGACCTAAAAAGACCCCTGTACTCTTCTTGAGTTGCCTGCCCCTTCTTCCAAAGGTGATAAACTCTCCTTTTATTCCTGAGTCCCAGCAAAATCTCCCTGTTCATCCTGGACAGTTGTCTTCCCCACCAGGTTGTCTTAGAGACACTATGGTCTAAAAGATTAGAGGCTAGGATGGTACCACTGTTAAAAAGAAATAATTAAACAGTTATTCTTAATTCTCATAATTTGCCTACCATACCTTTTAAAAATATTCATTACCTTATCAGGTATTTTTTCAATGGGAAGTGTTAACTTTTTGTCTTCTTACTGAATTTTAAAGCAAAGTTACTTTTTGTCTTTTGTGTGTTTGATTTTTCACAGCAATCTCAGGTTATTTCATAAATTTTCTTACTAGTGTGTGATGTATTTATATTTGAGTGTATATGCATGTAAAAACTATTTCACAGAAAAAATTAATCAAAAAATCTATCATAATATCAGTAAAATATTCATCCCTTTAATTTTAAAAATGTTTTAATTTATGATATTATTTTGTATGTTTTATTCCTCTTTATGTGTGCTTTGAAATCTTTTGTTCTGGGTGTTCCAGATCACTTTTATGATAGATGTATTTTTAAGAAAAGTTCCAGTCTTTTGAAAGTATTTTTTACCTGCACTGCTAAAGTTTTTCCTTTCCTTGTAAGTCAAATGGCCTGAAGCCAACTTTTAATTTTAGTAGCTTTTCCACTGCATGGTACTGATAAGCATATAACACAGTACTAGTTATATTCATCCTGGAAGCATCCATAATTGTTAAAGAACTGAATGAAACTGTGGGTCTAAAATGCGCTAACTTATCACTTGAGAAGCTTTAATTTATTATTTAAATAATCATTTAGAGTTTCATTACAATTTTTATCATATTTTTCCATCTGTTTTTAGGGTATGTCTGCATCCTTCAGGGGACTGAGGCATAAAAATCACTAAACTGGCACTAACCTAAGCCAGTTAATCAACATGCCGAAATGCCACCCTGAGGTTAATAAGGCTTGGCTGCAGCACCTCATTATGTGTCTAGATTCCTTATCAAATCATTTGGGTGTCTTTGCACTATATTCTGCAAGCAGCAGTAGACCCAGTACAGGTGTATTGGCTAACCTCGCTACTGTGCTTGCCACAGAAACTGGTACTAATGCATGTGTTTGCTATTGCATTGGGGGAGATGAAAGCATGGTTGATAAACATTATACCAACCTACCCCCAAAATGTCAGTGTGGGATGCTTTCTGTGTATCTATATTCCAGCATTAATTTATGCCAAACGATTACACTTATGTAGACTTCAGTGCGAACATCCTCTGCATCCCTTTAGCAATATATATATCTGTGTATTTATATGAATACCTACATTTATAATGACTGAAGTGTTAGGTTATTAGGATCATCCTAATAACCATCTTTCTAGGACAGCAGTTACTGCAACACAGAGAACAATATATGTGGAATAAGTTATTCCCTTCATGTTATTCTTCTTGCTCCTTCTCTCCACATCTTTGTCTGCAGATTAAAATTGTAAAGCTGCAAGTAATCCTTGACAAAAAAAAAAAATTGTTTACTGCAATATATAGCAAACTAAGCTCAGCAGGCCCAATTCATTAATTTTTTATGTGCTTTCTGTTAAAAAAGGAATTAATGAATTTACTGTGAGCTCTGACCTGAAACTCTCTAGCTCTCTTATTGCCTCCAAACCTCAAAGCTATTACGTGTAAATTTTACAACAACCATGGTGTCCCTCAGAGATGTGCAGCCCCAAAAATAGGCATTTTATAAAGAATAAAAGACTATCCACTTACAGTAGTTCTGGATCATAAAAATAAATGCTGAGGAACAGAGGACAGTAACTGAAGAAAAAAAAGCAAAGAATTTCCAGGGGTAGGTGTGGAATAAAAAAAAGCAGGCTAGTTTAAAGGACATTTTTGCCTACTTTGCTGTGCTTAACATAAAGTGGATGCCTTCTACAACAAAATAGGCATTACCCACTGGAAGCAGGCAGATTGGATTAATCCATGTGTCAATGAAAGAATGAATGGATTCAAACTAGGAGCTTTGAAGTTAGATGCCCTGCTGTCATTGAAATGCCCACTTCCAATTTTCAGACTATATTATATTAGTTTAATGTAACTCTTCCTCATTATCTGCACAGATGACAGCAGTAGAAAAAGGAACTTACTTTTCCCTTTACATAAAAGTTGTTTAAAAAAAAGGTAGTAAGAGGAGAGGCACAGCCTAGTACTATATGTGGTGTGCTACATGCAGGCTAAGTCAGACTACATTAATATCAGGATTCTGAAACACAGTAATATTCTTAGCTTGTAATGTGTGTTTGCCAAATGGAGTATAAACTTAATACTCAATTTAACAAAACACTAAAGGAGCTTGCTACAGCATGAGGTTAATTATTATTTAAAATTATTTTGTTGGTCTTGTTCACCACTAACATTATTCATGATGAATTATTTGATTTTTATGTGATATGCATGGAAATGCATGGGGAATCCAGCACAATTTAGCATTCATTTTTGTTCATAATTCTAGCAGAGAGACTTTTTAAAAAATAATGTTACTTCACATAATATTCTTCCTTACATGCTGTAAGATCCTATTGATTCTGCAACTACATGGGTAGTTTTCATCGTCTTGCTGCAAGGAAATATATTCAGGCTGACAAATTTTCACATATTCCAGTCACTTATGTGCACTAACCACTGCATTCTAGGATAACTTTTTTTCTGGCTCACTCACCTTGACTGAGTTATTTCAATTTGAATAAAATATTTATTGAGCCAAACAGAGTAAGCTAGAGTATCAGCTGGAACCCTGGTAGTCGACATGCCACCTGTACTTATTCTTGGCATTTTCATTATCTGTTCATTGTAGTTTATTTCTTTGTTTCAACCTTTACAGTATACACACATTGAGGTCTGTGACTGATACAATGCCCAGAGGCATGAGAACAGCTTTCCTAGCCACATCAAGAGATTTTGCAGAAGACCCTTGTTGAATATGGCTATAATTTTTCTAAGATACTTTGTTCTTGTCAGTTTGGGAAGTATTATGGGCCTACAAAGGAGAAAATCTGGTAAGTAGGTATATAATAAAAATAAGAACACTTCTTCTTCTATAGCAGATAATTTCTTAAGTGTTCTATAGAATATTGCTTGTGCTGTTTAAAATCACCCATAGATCTAGTCAAATTCATTATTGTCAGCAGTATTCTTAGTAGACATTGTTCTTTTTACCCCATTCAGAAATTGAAGTTTAATTTAGATTAAAAAAAAAAAATCATTATTCTCCTGTTGTAACACACACTGATTAACCCACCAGTGATATTGCTGTAACTAATAAATGCTAATAAAAGTAGTTATCAAGGCATTAAATATATATATATCTTCTAATTATTATTTTTGTAGAGTGAACAAGTCAGTGACCCTAAGAAAATGATGTGCATGTCAGTACATTGTGCTAATTAAAAGTTAGTTTTGTTTCGAAGAAAACCGCAGTTCAAAGGTTGTTGAAGAAAAACAGAGAGTTGTTAAGAAGTTAACAACTGCTAACAAGTACAAGTGCAAGATGACAGCAAAGGCTTTAAAAGTGCAAGTACAGGAATGTAAGGAGGTCCCAGGGCTATCAATAACAATTACCAGTGGTCAGCAGCTGGTCATTAGTGTGACAGAAAAAACTGATAGGTACCTGAAGATGATCGTAGGGTTAACAAAGAGAAGGAAGAACCAATTCAACACAGACAAAATTTGACGTACACAGTAAAATATAGATATAGCAGATTCAATCACTATGATATTAATGTAATGAATAAAGAGCAAGTAAGTTGACAGTGCTAGAAAATGCACAAAACAGACTCAGCAGTCTTAAGGGTAAAGATAATTAAACACCTCCCTTCAACAACACACTCATCGTGCTGAAGATCTGGGATCAAGGAAGCTGATCACTTGTTACCATCTGCCTGGACCCTTTCTCCTGAAGCAATGTCAGGGTCCTGAGGACCCTGCCATCCCTAAGTGTCCCTGCTCAGCCCCCCTGGGGCTCCCCACAGCCTGCCCAGTGACAAGGACCCCATTTCACCCCCCTTTCAGTAAACTCTTGGCTCTGCACAAAAGGTGTGTTTCCTTAGCCCACACAAGTTGCACAACATTTTCAGTCTGGTGCCCTCACCATCAGGTTTTGCCACAGCTTGGCTGCCATGTGCCAGATGCTGTATGCAGCCTCATGCAAACCACCATCAGTTTGTGGTTGGTCATTAATGACCAATGTCTCTCCTGCTTCCTGCTTTCATCTGAAACTGTAATATCCGTAGAGAGAAAGATTTTGAATAGGGTCAAGAAAATCATAGAATCATAGAATCTTTGGGTTGGAAGAAACCTCCAAAGGTCATCTAGTCCCACCCCCCTGCAGTAAGCAGGGACACCTTCAATTAGATTAGGTTGCTAAGAGGCCTGTCCAACCTGACATGGAATGCTTCCAGGGATGGGGTATCTACCACCTTGCTGGGCAACCTGTGCCAGTGTTTCACCATGCCCACTGTGAAAAATTTCTTCCTTATATCTAGTCTAGAACTACCCTCTTTTAGTTTAAAACCATTACCCCTTGGCCTATTGCAACAGGTCCTGCTAAAATGTCTGTCCCCATCTTTCTTATAAGCCCCCTTTAAGTACTGGAAGGCTGTGATAAGGTCTCCCTGAAGCCTTCTCTTCTCCAGGGCAAACAACCCCAACTCTCTCAGCCTTTCATCATAGGAGATGTGTTCCATCCCTCTGCCCATTTTTGTGGCCTTCCTCTAGATCTGCTCCAACAGGACTTTCCTGTGCTGAGGGCTCCAGAGCCGGACACAGTACTCCAGGTGGGGTCTCACCAGAGTGGAGTAGGGGGGCAGAATCACCTCCCTTGACCTGCTGGCCGTGCTTCTTTGGATGCAGCCCAGGATACGGTTGGCCTTCTGGGCCACAAGATCACATTGCTCGCTCATGTCCAGCTTTTCACCCCCCAGTACCCCCAAGTCCTTCTCGGCAGGGCTGCTCTCAATCCCTTCATGCCCCAGCCTGTATTCATACTGGGGGTTGTCCCAACCCAGGTGCAGGACCCTGCACTCGGCCTTGTTGAACCTCATGAAGTTCACATGGGCCCACTTCTCAAACTTGTCCAGGTCCCTGTGGATGGCATCCCATCCCTCAGGGTGTGTCAACTGCACCACTCAGCTTGGTGTCATCTGCAAACTGGCTGAGGGTGTACTCAATCCCACTATGTCATTGATGAAGATATTAAAAAGTACTGGTCCCAGTACAGACTCCTGAGGGACACGGCTCATCACCAGTCGCCATTTGGACATTGAGCCATTGATCATCACCCTCTGGATGCCACCATTGATCAAAACAATATATTTTTTCACCTTTTCCTACTACTAGCCAGTGGAATTGATATGCTAGAAAGAGCATATGCAAGATCTGATCCCCTGTTTTATGTTTTTGTAAATGAAACAGACCAAGAATTTTCTTTATTTCTGGCTCTGAGAACAAGCCCTATTTCGAGGGCTAAACTCACTGCTCCCCCTATCCAGATGAATAAAAAAGGACAGGCCAACCACACCTCGTTTACCAGTTGAGAATCAACTCTACCCTGTTCCATTCCCTGAACTTTACCTGAGCATATTTTAAGGAGATAGATAATATTAGTAGCCAGAGACCAAAACAAGCCTGAGAGTATGCTAGCAGTTAAATAGTATGGATTAACATATACTATAGCTCAAGTCTTGCCCTGGCCTTCTTTAAATTATTAGTGCAGGTGCACCTATGAAGTCCTAGGATTATTTGTAAGTGATAAGTATGTTTCTTTCTGGCATTCATCCTGTTGTTCAGTCTTGCTCTTTTCAGTTCATTTCTTACCACTATCTAAGAATTACACAATGATTTTTTAGAAAAAAAAAAAGGCACACAACAAGTACAAAATAGCCACAAAATAGAAAGTGCACATAACCTTGCTCCACAGTGTTCATACACTGCATGAGATCAGGCAAAAGAAAATTAAGGCAAAAGAAGAGAACAGAGCAGTGTTGCAGTAAGGAAGGGTAAGAGATTACCCAAACAGGTTGCTTTTAATGATCATGTTGAAAGAAACTACTCTATGTACAGATGATTTTCAGACTTCCTATTGTAGCCAATAGGGTTCACAACAGAGAACAAGCTTGTATTGATTTTTTTCTCTTAATTATTGTTTTAATCTATTAAGTTGCATTGGAAATAGATTAACTGCATTTGTTCAATATTTATTGTTATTTCACCTGCCTTAAAATTTGAAATATAAGCAATTTGTTGATTATGCTGAAAGGTCTAACTAGGCACAACTTCTGTGTTCTTTGCTGCTAAAACACAGCTGTGTAACTCTGTCAACATTCTCGAGTGAGTTACAACAGATATCTATAAATCACACAGCTATAGTGCATCCCTCAAAACTTTACGAAATGTGGGGATCAGAGAAAAAATCTTCATGCAAAACCTGGTGTTCTCTACCAGATCTTCTGCTAAACGTTTTAGAAAACAGAACAAAATTTAGCTAGTTAGTACCCATATCAGGGAAACAGACTGTCTGCTTGTAGAGATGTTTACTTCCAGTCCTTATCATCCTTGTTCATTCTGTTATTCAGGCCACTTAACAATACCTAGATTTCTCTTAAAATGTACTATCCAATGAAAAATAATTATTTTGCTGTTGCTGCTATTGTGGAGACTTGTGGAGACTTGTGCTACCATGGAGACTTTGTTGACTCTTCTTCCCTAGTTGCATGTGGAACTTCAAGGGTCCATAGGTGTTACTTCCTAAGTGCTGTCTCCCTGTGCTACCATCAAGTAGTTAAATCACTTGTCCATTTTAAATGTGGAAAATTTAATTTTGCTCATCTGAACAGTATTCTCTCTACTACAACCCCTCAGAAGAGTACTCTGATAGGTACCTTTTATTGTGTTTGGGAATGTCTCTCCCTTAATCTTTCTTATTGAAGTGATTCCAGTGAAAATAAGCATGACGGAGATGACAGACTAAGTACAATTTCTTTTATATTTGTCATTAGGGCACTAATCTGAGGTCTGTAAGAAATTGTCAGACTCAGAATATTAATATTTAAATTCTGGAATATCAGCACATGTCTACCTGTCCAACATTTGGGGTGCATTGAGTTTTCCTCTTAGGCTCTTTCAAGTTGCTCTACAAGACAACTGTAAGAAACTCTACTGCTCTACTATTTGTGACACTGTCAAACACATACTATCCTTTGGTGTTGTATTGTACTTGTTGATCTTAAACTGAAGGGATGAAGAACAATAAGATTTAATGATTACATCATGTCACTTTTTGAAATTCCAAGTGCATTTATCCTGATTTTTTTTTTTAGCCCTCACAAGTAGCCCATGATTTCTGAATTCCAGTATTCTTTCTTTACACAAGATGTTAGAACAAAACAAGAACAAGTACAAAAACAAGTACTAAGCGGAGTTTTAGGACTAAGTCTTCCTGAAAATCTTTACTGTTAAAAGCATAACAAGGCATAAAGCAGCTGCTAGGATCTTCCTTGTAGGAGGCATAACAAATCATTTCAAGAAAATTTCATGGGGAAAATCCTTTCAGGTTCATAGAAAGGGATAATTTTCACAAAATGTCATAGCAAATGGCTTTGAAACACTGCATGGAAAAAGTTTAATGTGTAAACTGAATAAAAATAATTACATTTCTATGAATCAGGAATATGTTGATGTTATTCAATCATATTGGAATATTTAATGTCAGGATACTCTGAAGATAAAATGCATTGTACCACTTGAGTCCTAAGAAAGTTTAACTGCTTGGAATCACTTGACAACTCAGCTCCTGAATGAACATGAAAAACAGGGGAAGTAGGGTGAAATCTCACTCACCATGTTTATTTGAGTTCTTTTACTACAGCCATTGGGAAATAAAACAAAAATTGGGATTTTCATTATTCCAGAGTTCATTTATATGTTTTTTTTCTGTGTGAAGTGTCTTCAGGCTGTGATATGTGAGTTCACTCCTATCAAGAATTATCTTTCTCACCTGAAAATAAAGCATATTTCATGATCGTGTTATTCTGTAATATTACTTATTGATTTGGTATAATAAAGTGACTAGTACGTATAGAAAATGGTGTATGTCATTAAAAGAATATATTTTTTTTTTTCCCAGAATATGGCTCCAGTGACTGATCTTATTTTATTCCCTAAAGCTTCTAGAAAAAGGTTTTCTTCTAATATACTGGGTAAGTCAGATATACAGGCAAATATTTGAATTGTATATACTGGTACAGCACAGATGTAACATCCTGAATATTCACATTTCTTTTGTGAAAATCAGGTGACCACTTACACGGTATTCAAGTTTATCATACTTAATTTAGAGGATTATGACAAAAAATCATGCTCTCACTTTTTGAAGACCTGTATTAAAACTAATCACAATTACTAGCAAGTTATCTAAAAATGTTTTCAGATAGTCATGTATAACATGACAACACACAGTCATCCTCCATAGATCTATGACTATAAGCAAGTATCGAGACTCCTAAATATTCTGTTTTTTGATCCACAGTGTCTTCTTCTTTTTGATTTAAGTAAAATTATTCATAAATCAAATAAGATTAGTTCCTAAATATTTTAAAATGTTTAGGCTTGTAGTTCTGTTAATAGCATCACTGACACTAAGATCTTGTTTCAATGCAAAAAGATTATTCCCAAAGAAGAGACAACTTTTCTATAGTCGCAGGTGGGGATTCCATACTTCTGCCGTTCTGTTTCTAAGACATCATCCCAGAATGAGGCATGGCCAAGGCAGATAGCATCCCATGACAGAACTGAAGAATTTTCAGTAAAGGTGCAAGTCCAGGCCAAGCAATTACACAATCACAGAATCACTAAGGTTGGAAAGGACCTTCAAGATCATCAAGTCCAACCGTTAACCCAATGCCACCATGCCCCCTAAACCATGTCCTGAAGCGCCACATCCACACGTTTTTTGAATACTTGATTACTTAATTGCTTGGCAGCACTCTCTAATTGGCATTCTAGGATACACTATAGTTTCTATGTTTTACTATGCAAATACAGTATGGTTTGTAAGAAAACAAAAAAACAGTCCTTTTGAAGATGATTTTCAATTTTCCTTATATGGGGAACTGTCAGAAATCTGCAGGTGCCTATATTCAGATATGTTCCTAGTATACCAACAGTTTCATTAGAATTCCTGAAAGAAGGGATCATGTTAGTGGTCTTTATGGGTACCCCAGGAAAAACAGAGAATATAAATAAACAAACTATATTCAGACTGTGTATCATTAATCTCATGTTAGAATGAAACTAAGCCATTGAGAGCTATTTTTCCAAATGTTTATAAAATGTTCTATGGTAAAACATTTAGATTTTGTGAGCAAAATATTGTAGGATCTGGATGGTGGGGTGAGAAGTTTTTTTCCCCAGAACAGAATACCACTTCCTGTCCATCTATCTGCCTGTCCCTCCTTCTTAGATAGCATCCAAGTTAAAAATATCCATGACAATCAAAGAATTGTAGTTATGACATCCATTCCATGGCTTATTATTAGATCTTGTTCTTTTTTTCTGCCAGTTGTGTTCTCAGGTCTTACAAAACTATGCTGCAACTGCCATGGCTAACCATCCTAGCTACTGAGTCACAGCCTTACATGTCTGCAGGAGCTGAGCACAAAGACACAGAGTGAGAAGTTTAAGTCCCATGCTAAGAAAATTAGGACATAAATGCATAAAGGAAGGTTATGCTAAATATAGTTAAAACCAGACAAAAACAGTGCCTTTTGACTGTCAGTATTGTCAAACAAAACACTTCAGTAGAGAAACTGCTAGATCTAATTCTGCTTATCAGGTCTGGCAAAGTGTGAAAGAAAACAGATGTGAGTTTGACCTTTCTCTTGTAATTAGAGAATAAATTGCATTTTTATTGCATGTCTCCAGAGCTAGGAATATTTGCATAGGAGTATCTGAATGTTTGGGGTCACAGTTACAGTTTGGCAGCTGCATCACTTTGGAAGTCAGTGAATGATTAATGTGATTAACTAGCTATACAAAGTATTTGAACTAAAGCACAGCTTTTCAAATACAGTGATTTGGTAGCAAGCCCCAATGTTTTGTATTTTTGGTGTTGGGGATGTATGTGTGTTCAGCAGTCTTGAAGCTCATAATTTGTATGAGACCCACTCTTTTCCTTTAAATGCTTTTTTTCCCCCTTTAAATTCTTTCTAAATAATGTGACTGACATACTGCAGCATGACTGTTAGAATTGTCATGGAATTTAGTTTGTCACTCTGTTCCTTATAGTTTATAGTCTTAATCCAGAGCATCTTAATCTAGTCACAGATTTCTCTTTGGTACTAGTGCTTCATTAAATCAGCCTATTCAAGAGAACATCCTTCAGTTATAGGAAGTAATCTCTTAATCTACACTGCTTTATTCATTCTCCTCCATTCATTGCAACAAGTTATTCACTGATGTCATTTCTCTAGTGAATAGGATAAAGGCTTTAAGACTCAGATTCTATGTTTTCTATTCCTTGATTTGCCATTAACCTGCTACACTATTTTACAAAGCTTTCTTAACTCTCTGTACTTTCTATTCTCTCTTTTTTTTTATATATAGCTTATTTAGGTTGTAGGCTCTTAGGTACAAAGCCGTTACCAGAACAAAGTCTTAATCTCTAGGCATTTTTTTTTCCAATGCAGAAATAATAGCATTCAGTAACTTCAGTTCTGAAAGTAAGTCCACTGAAAATGGTGAGAGTTTTTATGTCTATTTCAATGTGCGTGACTATGCTCAATGGAATGATTGTGCTGTTCCATACAATAAAATAGTGAAAACAAAGCTGGAAGTTATATAATTGTCTACTGCAAACTTACGGTCAGAATTGAGGGAGATTTTTTATTTTCACCATTTTACCAGTAAGTATGAGATGTATGACTTCTTTTCAGCTGAGGGTATGATCCAGGAAAAGGCTTTAAGGGTCTACAAGCTAGGTGATGTAAAATATTTTCTGTGGTGGATCTTAAAAAGAAATAAAAATGCAGTGTTGGTTTTCTATGTTCCTTTAAAACATTTGTTGTGGAAGGTAAGATACTATAAAAAAATTAAAGAATTTGGTGGGCTGAATGGAAAGTTTCTCATAGCTCACTCAGAATGCTAAGCACATCTGTAAAATGTGTTCTCTCTCCGATCCTTCACTGGAATATAGGTACTCAAAGCAGGACTGCAAGTACATTTGGGGTCTAAATTCTAGAATTTGTGCTAAGAATGAAAGACTGATCACTACAAATGATTACTACCTATCAGATAGTCACTGCATACTACAAATACCATCCTATGCAAAAAGGCAACAAGAGACATATAGAAACATGCAGCCTGGAGAGTAAAGTTGCATCTAGGTCAGAATTTTATTTCAGAAAATTTAGTTCATTACCTACTGCCCTTTGGTTCACATTGTGGAACAGTCTCAGAGGGCACAAACTGAATTCCTTTTAGATAAAAGTTTATTCCTTTTAGATAAAACTAGATAGGTTCTCGGAGCTCACCTAACGTAATCCAGCTGCTGGCTGACATTCAGTCCTTAGTACTGTATCGCAGAGGGCCACTCCTAGGCACAGATTTCCTGAATGCACATCATCAATACCATCTGTTTAATTCTACTGCACTACTTGATAATGTAAATGTAGCCTCAGGCACTCTCAAGATAGGAAAGATACTGACTTGAATGTTCAGAATAATTCTCTAAATTCAGTGCTCTGACTTTTTATTCTGTGATGATGTACCCATCGTCACTGTTTTAAAAATGAACTACATATTGTTTGAGATCTCATCTTGACACCCATTGCTCAACATTCTCTGCTTGTATGTGTGGAATGGTCCTTTAGGAGAGAGGTACTGTTCTGCATTTTTCTGAGATCCAGAAGAGCTTACAGGAGCTACACAGCTGTTAGGCTGCACCTGAGTTCTGAGCATGCATGGAAGCACAGTTGCAGGTCTCAGAGAAACGTTCACACTGAAAGGACAATCAGCACCTGAGTGTGGCAACAGAAGAGAGAGCAAGTTATTTGGTTTCATTTTGCAGTAGAGTGTGTTAAAGGATGCACAGCTACTCTTTGATATACAACGCTGTATTTCCTACCTTTCTCATTTAATTTTTCCCCCAACATCCCTGGCTAAACTATCAGATATACAGAACTTTTTGTTTATTCTTTCATCATTTTTTCCGCACAATGTCTCATTACTTTAAATACCACTCACAACTTTATCTAAAAGGCTATGTTAGCTATGAAAATACCCCACCACACATAATTTTCTCTTTCTGATTTCTCTTCTCCACTCCCCATTATGTGTTTTTTCCTCTTCTTCCCACTCTTTGGTTGTTTATCTGCTTCTTTGTTCCTTCTGCTTTTCTACTCCATTGTATTACATTCTGTGTGTGGGCAACAAAGTAAAATAACAAAATTTCTGGTCTCCAAAGAGCCACTTTCGCTTTCCCACCTCCACACAGAATAGAGAAATCCAAACCAGCACAAAATCAGCAACAAAAATACAACCTGCTTGTGCACCATATTATCACATTCTGACCCACTTGGAACTCCATATAAGTGACTTTGAATTCCTCCAGCTACTGCAAGTACAACATGTCAATAACCTTAGGGACAGCTTTGAATATCATAAATTGGAGGATGAGTTCTCTCCTGGAAGAAATATGTCACTGAGCTCAACTAGGAAGACATACATATGTGAAGTATTAGCTCCTACCTTGCTCATTACTGATGGGAAAATAAAGAAAAATTACTTGAAAAGAGCCAAAAACTCAGGTGCACTGGACAGTCCAGAGTAGCTATTAATCAATTTTTTCTTACTACGGTCAGGATCCTAGGATCAATTAACCAGAGAAAGAGCTTAAATCCTGACAATGCCTTTGCTGTGCAGAAATCCAGAAATAAATACGAAGAGGAAAAAACCCACTGACCCTACACGTCCAAAAAAAAAAAACCAAACCCAAACTGGCTGAAGAGGGAAGAAAGAGATCTAGCCTTCTTGCCCCTGTTCAAAGTGTGTCATGGAAAGTATGAAGAATTCCTTGAAAATATAAGTGGCTGATCTTCTCTCATCTGTTTGTGTCAGCTGTCATTTATAAGTAGAGTATAACCCCCACAGCTTTCATCATCATAAACACAACAGCACATTCAAGTTTGTCTCTAAATATGTTCCATTGCTGTGTAATCAGCACACAAGTGTAAGGTGCAACTATTATAAATGATTCTTGGCAAACATGTATGTTTCAATATGCTTATTTAAGATTTTTTTCCAAAAGGCCCTTCTGTTCTTTTTAGCTAGGACCAGACTGACAGGTAGGGAGGAAAAACATGACACCACCTTCTCTGCCAACAAGTCAAATGTGAGCCAAAAGGTATCTTGCATTAGCACTTAAAAGAGAGATATCTATTTAAAACTGGCGAAAATGATGACACTGTTATTTTATTCCAGTTCATGTTAAGGGACCTGTTTCTTAAAGATCCATACTGATTTCTGTACTGTAAAAGTCTCTCTACCTACTCTACCCTGCCATGTGTTTCATCTTCTTCAGCTTAGTATAATGTTCAGGATGACATCCATTACTGAATATGTTACCTTCAAAATCTTACTATGGGCAAAAAGGAAATACACTTCATGTATAAAGCCTAAAATGTATTTTTATTCTAACTGAAATCTTAGTGGTCTAATTAAAGAAGTGCTTCTAGTCCAGTTTTATTACAGGAAAAGAAAAAAAAAAGGAAAATAAGGAAAATACTATTATACAGAAAGAGTCTCAATCAAAATAATACAATTAAAATTATTATACACACATTTCATACTTCCTACCCTTTTTCCTGATATAATGCTCACCCTTCCACTGCCCCTCAAGATGCTAATATTAATGTTTTTTGTCTGATGTGAGCAAAACAGCAAGTTGTCTATATCCCAAGTTTTTTGACAGAAATGTGATGTTGGATGGCTTCCTTTTCCTGTTCCTGTTCCTTTTCCTTCTTTTTCTCCTTTTCCTTTTCCTTTTCCTCTTCCTTTTTTTTTTCTTTTACTTTTTGAGGCAGATAAAGGATTCCTTACAGTTCAGTTGCATTTCCAAGGAGAAGGGGTTATGACATCCCTTATTTTCTGGCATAGTTAAGTTCTTCTCATTGCTCAGAAAACAGGTACTAATATATTGGGGAGTCAACCTTCACAATGTGTCCCTATGCCCAGCTGTCTGCCAGCTCACCAGTGTGGGATGAGATGTTTGGATTTGTCTTTTCAATATCTACAATATAAGTAAAAAATACAGAGCATTATGGTAGTTTTTTTAACTCACATAGCTACCCTTATTAGCAGACATCGAAAAGAAAAAAAGTAGTTTTCTAGTAAGAGTTGTTGTATGAGCAAGAAAAAAATAAGAAAGTATACATATAGGAAACAAAATGTTTCCATATTGTATGTAAAATCACAGGAACAGGAGCTGGAGTGTCTTCACTTTCACCCAAATAGAATAAAGCCTGGGATGAAAGACAGCGTGTCATTATGAAAGAGGCAGAGAACAAGACAGCCTGCTAATATGTCTCGGTCAGAGAAAATGACACTGAGAGTACATCCACATTACAGGGATTAAGTCCCAAGGTTGACACCACTCTAAGGAAAATTCACCCACAGCTCTGAACAACTTGATGTAACTTCAAAGTTAGGTCCAGCTTTGAAGCTGGTCCTGGCCTGAGTGAGGGTTTCAGACTCCAAACTAAATTATTCTATATCCCATCATACCTAACTTATTTTATGATTCTGTGAAGATAAAACACCCTACTGAGATAGTTTTGGACTCCATTTGGTAGATGTGCAGTGCCATACTTTGATGTGTCCAATGTATTCAGCTCAGGTTGTAGTTGCTTAAGGGTCTGTCTTACCATGCACACTGTGGACACATTTATTCATTTCTTGAAATGTAGCAACCCTCTCTTCTTATTTCAAATTGCATCACTTCATACCTGTATCAAGCTGTTTATCCAGATCTCTTTTTTTTATTCTAGGCTTATGTCAGTTTAGTTAAATAATGATTTCTTATTAAAATGGTAGTTTCTATACTGTATCATTCACAGTTTAGTAGAATTCGTGTATCTATGTCAACATATAATTGAATTAATTTGTTTTAGATAGGACAGACGTTAGTATGCAAAACTTGTAAGCAGATGTCAAAGTAAATGTCAAAGCAACATCCACATTCGGTTGTAGAAAAATGTTTATAAATTCTTCCAGAATTACAGAGAGGGGAAAAAACCCACCACCTAAGGATTAAAACTCCTCAGTAATAAAGATGTTCAAAGAACACCAAAGGTACCTATTACCACAAAAAGAAATTTCTCCAGAAAGCCAGGATCCTTCACAGAAAAGACATACCTAACATATAACTAAATAGAGGTTACCAGGGAGGGATCCTTTTCCAAAGATCATTATTACAACATAGCTGCTATATACATAGCTTGTATCATATCGAAATAAGTGCAGGGTATGATTACATCATTCAATGGACATAAGACAGGAAATAGGAGGCAGCAAATGAACTAACTCCAGAATCACGGCCTCATACCTCCATCAAACTTCCACACCTAAGCTAATTAACCTACCCCCAAAAATAATATTAACTAGCCCAAGTACTTCACTACACTTATACTCATTCTGTGGCTACATGGTTGACACTATGCCTTACCAGCTTCCCAATATATTAGTTAATTGGCTCATGTACTTTTAACACAGTACAACACTATGTTCAGTGGACATGTGAGTCTTACCTAGGACTCCTTATTGTCTGTTCAAAATAACACTACTGAATTTAAACTTTTTTGTGTTAAGATGACTTATTTATAATTCTTTTTTTCAGTGGTAATAAGATGTTACTCAAAGTGTTAGAGCCCATGGATGTACACAGTCATTTATGTATGCTTTATCTCCTCCTGTCTTATTTTTATTCTCAGGCCCACAACCTGTAACAAAACCAGGATTCAGATAACAATTTTATACAAAAGAGAAATAAGGTAGAAACTATCAGCTATGTCTAAGCCCTCCCAATAATAGGAAGAGATTTATGGGAACAGCATTCTAAACATTAGGAAAAAGCAGTATTCTGTCATTGTTACCATGGACACCTGCAATGTATAAAAACCTATTAATTTGATTTCCAACTCTCCTAGCTCCTGTACTAGGTAAGTCATGCTCTACCTAGGCTGGAATGTTATTAGCTTCAATATTCTTGACAAATTTCTATATATAGTTGAAGAAATTAAATGAGACTTCAGGTTTCAGCCCCATAAAAAAGGAAAAAGAGGCAGAGGGGAAGGTCTCCTTCTGAGAGTGATGGATAGATTATTTACAAATCTGGAGGAAAGAGTGGAATACACAGAAGCAATTGTTACAGTTGACATAGAAGCAGGCAGTCCTGCTAGAGGACTTCAGTAAAAAGATCTTTCCTGGCCTCAAAGTCTCACCAAAACAGTGGCCAAGCTTAGGAAGAACTATCTGTATTTATAGCAGTAGTAAGTTTCTGAATTCCTCTGTCTTTTCTTTATATACCATTTCATAAGACATAAAAACTGTCTATGACAAAGTCAATCTTGTTTCTTACAGTTCAGCTCACTATTCTTCCAAATCAAACAAGATAAACAGTGCACTTCAGTGCATTATGTTTATTTACATATATTTACATATTTAGTACACTATATCCTTACTATTTGTTCAGCTTTCTTTTCAGGTTTTTATTGCTTAATGATGGACATCAAGTCTTAAAGTCTTCTGCTATGCACTGGTCTGCTATGTCAAGGTTTTAATCTCTGTTTAACTTTGTATTTGAAAAAAGTTATTATTGAGAAGGAGCCAATGGTTCAATAAAATCAGAGCTGCCCTAAGTATCATAAAACGACCTTACATAAAATTATTGTGCAAATAATGACAACTAGGCTTCTATTTCATTGAATACTTACTCACAGATTAATGAAACTTCGTGTAATAAATAATATCTTATTATCAGTTCAGCATCTCATTCTTCTAATAGAATCAGAAAACATTTAAATCCCAAATATTTTGCTGCTGTTTGCAGAGAAAAATTCTGTGCTTTTCAAAGCATCCCAAAATGTCTATAACTTTTTCTCTTACCCATTGCTCAGGTTTCTATCTCTTCTTGTCTTAGTTATTGCACTAAATAAAGAAAACAGGTAGCACTTTGACTAGAAAACAGGTAGGCCTGATTGAGCAGTAGGCACAATCAACCATTATTCTTTACCTGTGTGGTATATCATTAACCTGGCTCTTTCTTCAAGCTGAATGTTCAGTAAATGCTTTAATAAGCAGGGAAGTAGGATGCACTTGAGTCTCTCAGAATGACAGAAGAAATCATACTTCAGGTATGCTAACAGAGGCCTTAACTTTTTTTTGTTTGAATTAACAAATATAAGTCAGAACTTATAAAGCATCTTGTACCATGAAGAATTCCAGGTATTTACAGTGCAGTGGTTTGGAAGGTTTTGTGGTTACTATGTGTCAACTATGCTCTAGAATTACCTTTCTTCTTTATCTCAAGCACTTACTGCATGGAAGTCTGTGTCTTATCAACAGCCCAAACTAACTACAATAATTTGCTATGTCTTGTTAAACAGTTGATGCAATACAGCAATATGTGATTGATGATAAGCCATACTTCCATGACAATGGCCCCTATACTTCTCTAACAACAGAAACTGGTTAATAGCAATCAACTGTATCAACCAAAACTGGATGTGTTGGTGAGGAATAATCTGCTCATGCTGAACAGTAATGCCATCTAGTTGTTTTTCTGTAATATACTTAGGACTGTTTATAAACCCCTACACACATGTCCACACCCTTATTCGTATCTTTGCCTCTACCATCTTAAATACTTACAACCTTCCTATCTTTAAACGTAAACATAAACAGATATTTTGCCAAATTTTCCCTCATATTAACTTAAAATTAAGTAATTTTGTTAAGAAGTACTACTTAAAACACATATCCGTGACCATCTACCAGCTTGTAGCAATATTCAGTAAGACTTTGACATATATGGGACCATTTCTTGGATCTATAGGTCTGTCTTACTGTCGTGAGGATATAGTGAATGCATTTTTTTTTTGGTCTTTTTGTATTCAGGACTTCAGTACTGTGGTAGCTGTTTCCTAAGTTTAGGCACATTTCACAAAACAGTGAACTCAATGTCTCTCACCCTCCTTTAAAAAAAAAAAATACTGGAGAAAGCGTAAGTATCCTTTTTCAAGACAGGTACCAGAACGAAGGCAATATTGCAAAGTTCACTAAGCAATGCATGAACTACTATTTCTTTTTTGCCAAACCGTTTTTTGGAATAGTGGTGTGTAGTCTACAGGTGGTTTAATCTTCTCATGAACACAAAAATTAAATCTTTCAACACACGTGAGTCATGGTCAAAGAGAAAAAAAAGAAAAAAAGATACAGAAAGAGAATATGGCATCCAATCTAAAGGACATTGTTGGTACATCAGAAGTACAATGTGCTAATAGTAGTGGCAATAAGCATCTGAGCTTTACTGAGCAACAGACTGAATAAAATGATAGTTGCACTTACCAAGACAAATAAAGTCAGATTCATAAATCACAATATCAAAACAATGTCCTTATAGTCAGAATACAATGACATTGTTAATTAAAGGAAGAAAACAAAGAAATAAAAAGTTAAAGATCTCAGTTTGGATGTGTCAATCAAAAATTTAATTCCATTGAATACTTTGGGCTTTGATTAATTAGCCAACACCAATTAATATGTAAAAGCATAGTTCTCAAAAACTTCCATTTACATGAAGGATTTAATAAGTTGACAGTGAAACAGAATGTAAAAATGCAGAAACTACAAATAAAAAAGTGAATACAAACATCAATGATAAAAATGCTTATAATCAAAAGATTTCACATTTCAGACAATCTGATTCCCATTTGCAAAATTTGCAATTTAGAATTCACATCTTCTCCTTTCCATTGACTTAATGCAACATACTCTCCCACATGCAGGAATTACCAATATGATTATTATTGCATTAATTCATTAGTCTGACACAGACATCACAGACATTCCAAATTAACGTATTCTCAATCAATGTGTTCCAGTCTGCTGAAAACTGCTTTGGTCATTCAGCTTTCTGTTATATGCTTAGGATAAAAACAAGTGTGGTACCAAATGCAGTCTACATCTGTTGACTTAAAAGTATCTTTAATACAGTATGATTCTATATTTGCTACAGTGCAAACTGTTAAATGCTGAAAACCTTTAAGTAAATTTCATAACAAAATAATTTATGAACACTTCTTGAATATTTGTGGCAAAAAATGCTTTCTCTGGAAACTTATCTAGAAATTACATTCTCTATACTTATATTGTCATATTAAGTTGTCTAAATGGCTTTAGATGCATGCAATTTAATCACATAGCTTTTATAATTTTAGCATTCATGAGTATGTGAAACTTGCAATTTCAAAATGGTTCTAAGAAACATTTCTTCATGGATTCTCTCCTTCCTTTGTTAGTTTTATCAAAATGTTTCTACATTACAATGACTAAGAAGCCCAGTTTCCTTGGAAAGTGAAAAAAATGCAAAACAAAAACTTTTTTTCTTTATTCATGAAGTGCAAGGTCATCAACCTTAAAATGTTCATGTTAATTTTCAGTTTAATTTTCATACAGGTGCAGGGCAAAGAAATACACATTGAATCTTTTTTCTCAAATGCACACACAAAGCTCATTCAAGTCCACTCTTTAGAAGTTGGCCATATGCTCAGTGACAAAGTTTTGATTATCTGTGTTGCAGTTAATAAGAAAACTGTGTATACATAACAAATGTCTGTATTTTGCCTGATTCCCTGGAGGAAAACCTCCTATAGGGAATTTTGTGATTCTCCCTGTACCCTGCATTGTCATATGTCCTGGTTTCACCTCAATAATTCCTTTTCTCCCAGTGTTTCATCTTCCTCCATTGTCCCACAGTGACTGGTAAGAACTAGAACAGTGGCTGGTATTAAGCCACACAAGTTCTAGATGAAACAGTGCCATTCTGTGCCAAACTCTCAGAATGGCAGAATGGTTGAGGTTGGCAGCGACCTCTGGAAGTCATCTGGTCCAACCCCCCTGCTCAAGCAGGGCCATTTAGAGCTAGTTGCCCAGGACCATGTCCAGATGGCTTTGAATGTCTCCAAGGACGGAGACTTTACAACCTGTGCCAGTGCTCATTCACACTCATTGTGAAAAAGCATTTCCTTACATTCAGATGGAACCTCCTGTGTATCAGTTTGTGCCCATTATGTCTGGTCCTGTCACTGGACACCACTGAAAAGAGCTCTGTCTTCCTTACACCCTCCCTTTATAAAGTGCTTCACAGCTTTTTGCCTAAGATTAAGTGTAGTATCTGAGTCCACTATGCATGTTCTCTGATATATGTGGTTTTAGAGTAGTCTCATCATACACACAATGTAGCTACATAGCAATCAGTAAGCTTGAGAATATATTTATGTGGGTATAAGGTTTGAGCTTTTCCCTTTTATAACATCAAGCATGACAATTTGTATTTCAGCCTTGTATATCTGTATGTCTTTCATTTCTGTGGTCTTACCACCTCCCTCATTTCTTGTCCTCACTTTTGGAGAGAGAAGCAAAGTGAAAATAGTTAACAGAGCTCTAGAAAAGCTGAAAGTAAAGTTGACAGTTTCAGTCTTTTGAGAGGAATTGCTAGACAAACTTCTTCATGTAAGTGTAGCTTTCCTCAACTAACCTTCATGCATTTATTATCTTCAGCCTTTTCTAGGACTTCAGTACTGGCTACTTTTATGTCCACACAGAGGGAAGGTCATGACTCAAGCTGTGACACAAAGTTTCTGAGTAGGTAGAAGCTGAGTCTTGCCCTCAAATTTTAGGCAAGCCAGAGACTTTTCTGTGTAGATATAAACCATTTCAACAGTTTCAGAGACTGAGCATTGGTTAAGTTATAAGTATAGCATTAACAATCAGGAAGAATAGACTTCTTCCCCCCATCTTTGGTTCATGAGTTGTCCTTTATAATAAAAAAGTTTACCATGAACCAGACTCAAAATCATAAATATTTCTTCAGTCACTAAGAAGAGTATCAATGAGCCTCCTCGAATATTGTGTTTTAATTGAACCCTTTGAAATTGGCATTTTAAATAAATAAATCAACTAAAATATAATAGAAATGAATGTACACATTAACAAGATATGTAAAGCAACATAACATTTTATTACATGGTCATGTGGGGTTTTTTTTATTTGGAAAATAAAATCTCTTTCTCCACAGGAAAGAAAAAAAAAAGCCTTATTAACAATATTTTTGGTTTCAAACATACATTCTGAAGACAAAAAATATATTACTGGTAAATTCCCAGCCCCATTTAATAATAATGTACTAATTTTGAGAATAATCCAGAGGTTCTGACCAGCTAACTAAGTGTGCTCCAGAACATTGACAAGGAGGAATATTTAACTGTTTGGGTTTTTCTTAATACATAACTCTGCAACTTCCAAAATATTTTAGACATTGGGCAGACAATCTTTGCTTCTGAGAGTTTATGGTTCACAGTTAAAGCAGTTAAAATATATAAAGCATAGGTATATAAAAGAATCAATGAAAATAGATATAGATTGACATATTTTTCATGTTTTAGAAAACTGGATTTTCAATCATGCTGAATGCTGAGACTTCCATAAGTTGTATGAACCTCCACTCCAGCGGAAGAATAAATTTTACCCTTTCTGATTTTTACCATATTTTTTCCTTAAATGTACATGAACACACACACATACACACACACACAGAGAAGCTATTTCTACTTGCCTCCAAATTAAAAAATTTAGTCTTACTGAGTAATCATGAGAAAATTTAACAATAAATTGTTCACAACATGGCCCTTTTTCTCTCTTTTTTTTCTTTCTTTGTGGGATCTATTTTTAAATGTTCTCCAAAAGAGGCAGAGTGCAGCTTGCTTTGTTACCACCAGTATCCATCTAGTTTCTAACTGTTCCTTTAATTTTTTTGTGTTAGGTGGGTAAAAATTAAAATTGTGTATTTACAATTCAGCAAAACAACAAGGACCAGACACTTAAAAGTAATTACAAGTTTAATTTTATAGAAGAGCTGGAGTTTAAGGTAAATGGTAACCTTCCATAAAGTCCTTAGGCAGTGCATCATTTTCATGGATTCACTGAACCCTAGCTATTTCACAAGATAATTGGAAGAAGTGGTGCCAAGCAGTACTGAAAATCAGCCAGCTTTTATTTGAATACTTAAAGATTTTAGCATTTAACAGTAAACATCTATTATACAGAAGCTAGTGTTTGATTATTAACTGCATTAAAGCCCTTCTGCTTCATTTTGGAAGTGTCAATGCACGTTAAAGTGGATGTACGAGACTGCTTACACAGGTTTTACTTCGGCAGTGCATTACATTTTTTCATAAACATATACCTGAGGGCTGAAAACAAAGGTGACAACTATGCATGACAGTTGCTGTATATGAAAGAAACATAAGTCCCTAATTTATCCTTTATTTAAAAAGCAAGACAGCATCCATAGTTTACCTTTAGTCAGATATGAACAAAAAAAAGGATTAATTTTAGCTATTTCACCCAGTTTTAGTTTGGAAAAGATAATGGTGTCAATGAATAGTTTATAAATATGAATTGAAGTCCCTTAACTTATTATGCTGCTGGATCCTGACCTTTCTGAATTCATTAAAGATTTTCCAAACCCTCAATTTAATCAGAATAGAAATTGCTTCATTCACCATGCCAGTTATCAGTTAGTATCAGTGAATATTATTCAGCTGTCTTTATAGCTTTCATGACCAGTAGACACATTTTTCAAAGAAGTGTAGTTACATGTTTAAAACATAATGCAGCAATATAATAGCAAGAGGAATGTTGTAAAGCTACAAGCTCTGACCCTTTGCTTTAAATCTTCAGTCTGAATGAACTTTCATTCTGAGGTTTCCATGAAAGCAACACCCAGTAGTGCTGCTGGTAACTGTCTTTTTAATGTCTATCTTTAAAAAAAAAAAAAAAAAAAAATTTGAAAGGAAACAAATGGCAAATACAGTTTCTAGTGTGCTGTTTTAACTACCTCTGATTTTACTGTTAATCCCTACAAATTTTTAAACCTTTGTAGAATTTAACATCTTTTCCTTAATTCACAGAATCACAGAGTTGCTCAGGTTGTAAGGGAATTCAGATCATCTAGTCCAGCCCTCCTGCTGAAGCAGTGTCAACTAGAGCAGGTTGTCCAGAACCATCTCCAGATGGCTTTTGAATATCTCCAAGGTGGAGACTTCACAGCCTCCCTGGGAAACCTGTTCCAGTGTTCAACCAACCTCTCAGAAAAACTGTTTTCTTTTGTTTAAATGTAATTCCACGCATTTTGGTTTGTGGCTGTTGTCTCTTCTCCTGTTCCTAGATACCACTGAAAAGCCTGGCTCCATCTTTACTTCCTGCTTTCCTTGGTTCTTGTTTTTAAAAATGTGTATTAGATTAAAAGCTATAGATCAGAATAGCTTCTAAGATCAGTAGCAGTTCATACAGTAGATATTATATTTGGCCCTTGTTCTTGTGGGGGACTTCAACCTACCAGACATCTGCTGGAAGTATAACACGGCAGAGAGGAAACAGTCTAGGAGGTTCCTGGAGTGTGTGGAGGATAACTTCCTGACGCAGCTGGTGAGTGAGCCCACCAGGGGAGGTGCCTTGCTGGACCTGCTGTTTACAAACAGAGAAGGACTGGTGAGAGATGTGGTGGTCGGAGGCCGTCTTGGGCTTAGCGACCACGACATGATAGAATTCTCAATTGTGAGTGAAGTAAGGAGAGGGGTCAGCAAAACTGCTATCATGGACTTCCGGAGGGCAGACTTTGGCCTGTTCAGGTAACTGGTTGAGAGAGTCCCTTGGGAGACAGTCCTGAAGGACAAAGGGGTCCAGGAAGGCTGGACAGCCTTCACGAAGGAAATCTTAAAGGCGCAGGAGCAGGCGGTCCCCATGTGCCGTAAGAAGAGCTGGTGGGGAAGGCAACCGGCCTGGCTGAACAGGGAGGTTTTGCTGGGACTCAGGGAAAAGAGGAGAGTTTATCACCTCTGGAAGAAGGGGCAGGCAACTCACGAAGAGTACAAGGATCTCATTAGGTCAAACAGGGACAAAATTAGAAAGGCAAAAGCCCAGCTAGAGCTCAGTCCGGCTACAGTCGTAAAGGATAATAAAAAATGTTTTTACAAATATATTAACAGAAAGAGAGGGAAGGAGAATCTCCATCCCCAACTGGATATGGCAGGGAACATTGTCTCCAAGGACGAGGACAAGGCTGAGGTACTTAATGCCTTCTTTGCCTCAGTCTTTAATAGCCAGTCCAGGTATCCACAGGGTATTCAGCCCCCTGAGCTGGAAGGCAGGGATGGAGAGCACAATATACTCCTCATAATCCAGGAGGAAGCAGTCAAGGACATGCTAAACCACCTGGACACCCACAAGTCTATGAGGCCTGATGGGATCCACTCGAGAGTACTGAGAGAGCTGGCAGAGGAGCTTGCCAAGCCACTTGCCATCATTTATCAGACGTCCTGGTTAACAGGGCAGGTCCCAGAAGATTGGAGGCTTGCCAATGTGACGCCCATCTACAAGAAAGGCCGGAAGGAGGATCCTGGGAACTACAGGCCTGTCAGCCTGACCTCTGTACCAGGGAAGATTATGGAGCGGTTCATCTTGAGGGTGCTCACAGGGCATGTGCAGGGCAACCAAGGGATTGAGCCCAGCCAGCATGGGTTCATGAAAGGCAGGTCCTGCCTGACCAACCTGATCTCCTTCTATGACCAGGTGACCCGCCGAGTGGATGAGGGAAAGGCTGTGGATGTTGTCGACCTGGACTTTAGTAAAGCCTTTGGCAGCGTCTCCCACAGCATTCTCCTGGAGAAACTGGCGGCTCATGGCTTAGACAGCTGGGTGAGGAACTGGCTGGATGGCCCAGCCCAGAGAGTTGTGGCGAATGGCGTTAAATCCAGCTGGTGGCCGGTCACAAGCGGTGTTCCCCAGGGCTCGGTTCTGGGGCCGGTCTTATTCAATAACTTTATAGATGATCTGGATGAGGGAATCGAGTGCTCCCTCAGTAAGTTTGCAGATGACACCAAGTTGGGTGGGAGTGTTGATCTGCTGGAGGGTAGGAGGGCTCTGCAGAGGGATCTGGACAGACTGGATCGATAGGCAGAGGTCAACTGCATGAGGTTTAATAAGGCCAAGTGCAGGATCCTGCACTTGGGTCACAACAACCCTATGCAACATTACACGTTTGGGGAGGAGTGGCTGGAGAGCTACCCGGTGGAAAAAGACCTGGGGGTGCTGGTTGACAGTCAGCTGAACATGAGGCAGCAGTGTGCCCAGGTGGCCAAGAAGGCCAACAGCGTCCTGGCCTGTATCAGGAATAGTGTGGCCAGCAGGAGTAGGGAAGTGATCGTGTCCCTGTACTTGGCACTGGAGAGGCTGCAGCTTGAATCCTGTGTTCAGTTTTGGGCCCCTCACTACAAGAAGGATGCTGAGGTGCTGGAGCGTGTCCAGAGAAGGGCAACAAAGCTGATGAGGGGTCTGGAGCACAAGTCTTATGAGGAGCGACTGAGGGAACTGGGGTTTTTCAGTCTGGAGAAGAGGAGGCTGAGGGGAGACCTTATCGCTCTCTACAACTACCTGAAAGGGGGTTGTGGCAACGAGGGTGTTGGCCTCTTCTCCCAAGTAACTAGTGATAGGACAAGAGGAAATGGCCTCAAGTTGTGCCAGGGGAGGTTTAGATTGGATATTAGGAAAAATGTCTTTACTGAGAGAGTGGTCAGGCATTGGAACAGGCTGCCCAGGGAGGTGGTGGAGTCGCCATCTCTGGAAGTGTTCAAAAAATGTGTGGATGTGGCACTTCAGGACATGGTTTAGGGAACACGGTGGTGCTGGATTAATGGTTGGACTTGATGATCTTGAAGGTCCTTTCCAACCTAGTGATTCTGTGATTCTGTGATTATTAAACCTTATTACTTATATAGATTTCATTTCATTGTATATATATGGTCTCAAACTTAAATTTAGAGTTAGAATATGATTTTACTCATAGTCTTTTATAAAGGGAGTTACAGTGCTTAGCTATCATCACCCAAATATTTCAAAGAGCAGATTTAAATGAATGTTAGCTGTCTAGGTGGGTTTTTTTAATTCCTTTGGATACCGACGACATTATTTAGGCACCTAAACCACTTTGTTGTACATATATACATCGCTTTTGCAAAAAGCAAAAGTCCCAGTTCTATCTTTCAAACTGCTGGCATGTCCCTGTTTCCTGACACGAGACGAAGACAGATTAAAAAAGAGACAGATATCAATTGACAAAAATACTTGGATTAATACTTGGAAAAATACTTGGTAAAGTTAAAAAAAAAAATTTCTTTTTTTCATGGCATTTTAATTCCCTAGTTTCAAGGTTTGGTTAATGAAAGAGAATATGAGTATGTGACTAAGCAAATAAAAAGTGTTAACTAAATTTTATTGACAATGCAATACTTATTGATTATTAATTGGGAGTAGAAATTAAGTTAATTTCCTCAAATCAAATCTGTTTTGCCCATGAGAGTAAATGATGAGTGATCTCTCCCTGTCCGTGGAAAGGCCCCTGGATGAGCCTTCCCCTGTCCAGCTGAAGAGGTAAAGTGATAGAACAGCTTTGGTGGGCACCTGGTGAACTGCATAAAGTATATTGTCAGACTTAGGTCTTCATAACTGAGGAAAACTGAAAACTTAATATTAGAGACTTAAAAGACAGCCAGTATGAAAAACGAACCACCTTAGTGTCTCACTTAGTCTTTGCTTGCACACCTTGACTGTAAATATAGAATATATGTCTCCTAAAGTATACATATTTTCCAGTCATTTTTCATACTTCTGAAGAGTTTCACCACTGGTAAGACTGTTCCAGTTTTCCATTCACAGAGTTTTCTTAATCTATTATATTTCTTGTGTCATATGTTTTCCAATAACCACTTTGAGCCAGGGTGTCTGACAGAGATCAAGTTCTGAGCTCCAGCATCGTAAGACAGGATTTTGGGCACAACAAACTAGTCCCAGTTGACCCCTGTGAACCCAGATCATATGTTGACACTGAAAATTCCTCTTCAAGCTAAATTAAAGATTATTGGCAGAGTAATGGAAGGGAACTGAAATTCAAAGGGAAAGATTTTTCCTGAGAATTCCCTCAGCTCAGATGAAAAGAGAGAGAAACTGAGATGCAGGTGGATGAAAATAGTGAGGAAAAAAGGGAATTAGAACCTTGGAAACAGAAAATTAGGGAACAGGAAGAAATAGCTGGAGGGAGAGAAGAGACTGCTACACTAGGTAAAGAATGTATTGAGAAAAAATCTATTAAACAGCAGAGGGGCAGAGAAATGGAAGGCAAGTTTCTGTGGGCAAGACAAGTGTTTTGGGGTGCAATACAAAGGAGCATCTACTGTATGTACTTTTAGTATAGGGGTTTGAGTTACATACATTTTCTGCACCAAGAAAGATGTGTTTCAATGTTGTGTGATACTCTACCTGTTGAACATTTAGTACTGTATTAGTTGCCAAGGCAATGACACCTTTTTGTGAAGCACATTCTGGGTCTAGCTTTCCGTTTTGGAGTTACATCCCTGTGGAGCACAAATAAATGTGACCAAGTTATGCAGGAAGACTCTGAATTTGATGAACCATAGCAAACATTAAATTGACTGCATTTCATGCTTCTACAGTGTAATTTCCAGAAGACTATTGTCACAATGATTAGTTTTTCATGACTAGAGTTAAAAAAATTGTAATTAGACATAGAAACTCAAATGTTCTCATAGCTAGGAGGGTCTATTACCACTTCATTATATCTGAAAGCTAAATGATGGTGCTATTGAATTTTTTGCTATTCACATAACCAGGATAACTGGAATATTCAAGAGGCAAAACCATACATTCTTATATATGTAAGGCACTGCGATAGCTGACTGGTATACAGCATATATGTTAAAACCTGATATATGAATATGACATAGCCCTATGCCATATGTTAGTTGATTGTTAACCTTCTCACTGACTCCTAAGCTATAGAGTTCCTGAATTAATTCTTGCTTTTCTGAATTGTCGCCTTTCTCTGCTTTTATGCTTTTTTATGTCTCATTTACCAGTTATGTCTTTCCTTATGCTTTTTTTTTTCCACTATACATTTGCATATAGCCTCATACATTTTAACCCTGACCAGTCTTGGACACAATTAACACTGCTATCTAAATGTCTAATAGTAAAAAATAATGGGTTCTACAGAATTAATAACTAGAGAATCACACATAACTGCTGCTTAGTGTAGGCAATTTAATTTAAAAGGTATCATAAACTATGAACCTCATACCAAAATCAGGGGTAAATGCCAAATGCTCTGTTTCCAGCAGAGAACATGCCAGGAAATCATATGATCTCCAAGATCTTAACTGACAAAGAAAGGTAAACACTAACCTAATAATTCAGTAAAAGAAAACAAATGGCAAAGTGTCATTTTGGTGATTGGGCCAAATTTTATGTAGTTGCTCCCTGAAGACTTCCTCCCAAGAGCATCGTAATTTTTATTTGTGTAGGACACTTGGTTGTAAAACCTAGAATCATAGAATCATAGAATAATTTGGTTTGGAAGGAACGTTTAAAGGTCATCTAGTCCAGGCCCCCTGCAAAGAGCAGGGACACAGTCAATTAGATCAGGTTGCTCAGAGCCCCGTCCAACCTGACCTGGAATGCTTCCAGGGATGGGGCATCTACCACCTCTCCTGGTTTCAGCTGCGATAGAGAATTTTCTTCATAGAAGCTAGTGTGAGGCTATGTTTTGAACTTGGGATGGAAAAATGTTGATAACATACTGATGTTTTGAGTTGCTGCTAAGCAGTCAAGGACTGTCTTGCTTTTCATACTGGCCTGCCAGCAAGTAGGCTGGGGGTGCACAGGAAGTTGGGAAGTGACACAGCCAGGACAGTTGACCCCAGCTGACCAAAGGGATATCCCATACCATTGGCAGTCATGCTCAGTATATAAAGCTGAGGTGAAGAAGAAGGAAGGGGTGGAGGGGGGACATTCAGAGTTATGGCATCTGTCTTCCCAAGTTAACTGTTATGCATGACGCAGCCCTGCTTCCCTGGAGATGGCTGAACACTGCCTGCCCATGGGAATTGGTGAATGAATTCCTTGGTTTGCTTTGCTTGCTTATGCAGCTGTTATTTTACCTATTGAACGGTCTTTATCGCAGTCCATGAGTTTTCTCACTTTTACTCTCCCAATTCTCTCCACCATGCCACCATGGGGGAGTGAGTGAGTGGCTGCGTGGTGCTTAGTTGCCAGCTGGGGTTAAACCACAACACACCTCTCTGGGCAACCTGTTCCAGTGTTTCACCACCCTCACTGGGAAAAATGTCTTCCTTGTATCTAGTCAAAATCTATCATGTTTTAGTTTAAAAACATTACCCCTTGGCCTATCGCTACAGGCCCTGCTGAATAATAATCCCCCTCCTAAAAATTGAAAGGATGAAATAAGGTGTCACCAGAGCCTTCTCTTCTCCAAGGCTGAACAAACTCAACTCTAGCAGCCTGTCCTCACAGGAGAGGTGTTCCATCCCCCTGACCATTTCTGTGGCCCTCCTCTGGTCCTGCTCCAACAGCTCCATGTCTCTCCTGTGCTGAGGGCTCCAGAGCTGGACACAGTACTCCAGGTGGTGTCTCACCAGAGCAGAGTAGAGGGGCAGTATCACCTCCCTCGACCTGCTGGCGACGCTGCTTTGGATGCAGCCCAGGATACAGCTAGCCTTCTGGGCTATGACCGCACATTGCCAGATAATGTCCACCTTTTCCTCCACCAGTACCCTCAAGTCCTTTTCAGCAGAGCTGCACTCAATTCCTTTATCCCTCAGCCTGCATTGATCCTGGAGGATGCCTAGACCCAGGTGCAGGACCCTGCACGTGGCCTTCTTGAACTTCATGAGTTCACGCAGGCCCACTTCTCAAGGTTGTCCAGGTCCCTCTGGATAGCATCCCATCCCTCAGGCATGTCAACCGCACCACTCAGCTTGGTCTTGTCTGCAAACTTGCTGAGGGTGCACTCAATCCCACTGTCTATGTCACTGATGAAGATATTAAAGAATACTGGTCCCAATATGGACTTCTGAGGGACACCATCTCCTTCTCTGCAGTGTCCAAAGCTCAGGTGTTTCCTCAGAAAAGATCTGAAGCAGGTAAGCATAAACTGAGACATTTTGTTTTTTACCAAAATCAGTGGATAATGAGCATATCTTTTCTATGAAGAAAGTCACATTCTTTGGAATATCCAATAGAACACTTTTTCAAAAAAAGATCTCAAATGGCACTGCTGTCTATAATGTTCAAACAAGTATAATAATTAGTTTGTGAGTGAACTGCAGCATCCTTAGCCTAGAACCTTACTAATCACTGAGCAGGTCAGAATTCTTGACACCATATTGAGTACAACGTTTTCTAATATTTTAAAATAGATTTCTAAATATTTTAAATAGATTGGCATGTTACTGTGGTACACATCTCCCAGAAAGCAACTGATAAGCAAATGGCTGCTGAATGCTGAGTTACACTAACCTATGGGGCCTTGACATTATATTAAAATAACAGCTCTGTCAAAGAATAGAAGATGGCCAGTCGTAAATTCATCACATGATGTCAGATGTATAATAGGTAGATATTAGATCCGTTATTCTGTCACAGAAGTACATTAAAACCTTTTAATAAGAAACTAGGAGGAAACTATCATAATGCTCAATGTACTGAGTAGTAACAGTCTGCCAATAGGCTCACTCACTGGTGGAAAATGCTCTTTGATGCTCAGTTTAGTTTGAATTTAGGATGAATATTTATCATTTCCAATGGAAAAATATAGTTGAGGAGTTAATGTAGCAGTCTGTTTGAATAATGGCAACTCTTACAGTAAAAGAACTTCTCAGGTTTAAAATCTGAGTTTAACTGAGCTTCAAAATGATGTATCAGTGGTCTAATTTGCTTTGTTGAATATTTTAACAAATTTATGCTTTTTAACAAAGTTTTAATAAAATGCACATCTGACTGATGAGAATCTGTCATCAGTAAGGCTACTGAATTTAAAAATGTAACTACTTGGACAGCAACAGTTGTGAACAACAATTTCACAGACAGGTGAAGAAGACAGCTAGAGGTCTCCAGAGACAAGTGTGAAGTATGTGGTGGGAGAAGGACAGTTTTGTCTTATTTTTTACACCTGACCGAAACATATTCCACTTGAAGTTATGTGTTTCTGGTAGACTTTCCAGAGAAATTTAGAATACTTGCATGGGTACATGTGATCTTCCCATAGAGCCGTTTCCAGTCAAAGCTACGGAGCAATATGAATCCTTTCCAGAATCAATAACTGTCTGCCTGTCATCTGCTGCTTAATCGTACACAGTTTGAAAATGAGAGACTAACAAGACACTCTGATCCATCAGATTTTGATTCCTCATACTGAACGTGTTACTATTAAACACTCATTTGTAGTCACATACAGTAGAAAACATTTCATTTCTCTTAGCTCTTACTTGAAATATGGAAGAGTGTGATTGCAGTTTTGATCTGACTCAAGTAAAGGAAGAGATGTGTATGCTATCATTCTGGTGAAGCCAGGCAATGGTTGACTGTTCTGGGGTGTATACAGTCTTTTTCTCATGAAAAATGGGAGAAAGACAGTTTTCAGTTCATCTCAATGTGAACAACAGGATTATGGAACTTGAAAGCATTCATAGCATAGGAAATTTTTAACCTGTGTAACTGTCTCTTGCCACACAGAAACCCTTTGCACTAGTTTCTCATCTATAGCTATATAAAAGTGCATTTCAAAATTTTCACCTCTAAATCACTGGGAATTATTCTTCTGTTCTCCTATTCTGTCCTTGAAGAGGAATCAATGTGGTATTGCCAATAACTCATTAACATTTAACAAGCCTACAATCACTGGATATCACACAAAATTACTTTGTGGTTTATAATCATTGAGACCCTAAGTTTATTTAAGATTACTGCTTATCACAGATGCTGTAAGTTACATGACTCAGTATATGCTTTGGTAAAATATTATACAAATGGCAAATTATTAAACTGTGGGAAACAAAGACTTTGAAACATATTATGTTTTGCAATGTTTCAATGTATTCCAGATGCTTCTGAAGAGTGAGTGGGAAACTGCATAGCTTTGAATGATCACTAGTAACTCTAGCTACTAGCCCTAAATTAGTTTTATGTTCAAATGTCTTTCAAGGCATAGTCCTCAATTGGTCAATCATCCAGCTAGAGGAATCCATGCTCTGCAAGCATATGGAAAAAATAAACAGAAGTTTGCTATATGTTCCAGAATTTGGTAAGCTAGTCTGTATTTCATAACGTTTTATCAACCCCAGTCTAAAAACCAATGTTTAAATTTATTTCATGTTTTTTCCCTAGGTGTCTAAGATATTATATTCTATTGTGCATATAAATGCCTGCAAAATCCAGAGAATAGTGTCAGTCATCCAGAAGTAAGGCTCCTTCTCTCTTTTTCTTTTAAATTCAGGTAAAACCTTAAAAGGCAAGTTATTATGGTTATAGAGTAGAAAATGCAACACTGGGCACTGGTTCAGTAATATTCAATGCAGAACCTGTCAAAAGATGGGGGAAAAAAGTATTAAATTATTAGTTTCAAAAATTAGGGAAAAACCTTGAAACTCCTTGTGAAAATTTTCTGTAGGGATATTTTACTTCTGAAATCAAGCCCTGAACTATTAGAAAATAGAAAAATATACATAAACTCTCTGCTTGCCCAATCTCAATATTATTGTAGTAACCTTTTCTTTCTCTTCATGTTTATGAACTCAGCTCCAAAGGTTTGGATATTGTCTTGGTCACCTTTCATGTTATGACATGATACAATAGCAAGTTTTCAAAAAAAAAGTTATAATTTCTGAGAAAGGAGCATTTTCTTTTCCATATGGACATTTCAGGAAGAGCTCAATCTCCTTCCAAGTCCTGTAAATTACAATTAAAATAAATTTTATATCACACAAAACACAACTTATTCTAATTGTCTTGGATGTCATGGATGAAATACACTTATTCCATTTCAAATATTTGTGCTGTTTCTCTAAACACACACACAGAGTCCAAGATCAATTTATTAGTTCTGACTTTAACTAACATGTTAGATGGTGATTTCTACTCTGCAAGTTGGTTTTTTTTTAATTTTTTGTCCTCTGAGTGCTTCCTTAAAAGCACAATATAGCATTTTATGAGCAATTTGTCTATTTTCATGCCTGCAGCACTCATACTTAGTTATTCCATGTCATAAGTGGATTCTTATCTCTCTATCCACCTCAATTCACCATTATTAGTTTACAAGAGTGCAATTTTCTTATTTTCATGTACAATATTACAATGTTACATAAAAAAGATAACTATGCTGAAAGAACATAAGGATTACAAGATAGAGTCCAAAGTTTCCTGTGTGATCTAATTTAGTTCTTCTGTGCACACATATTCTGATACAGTATTTAATTATAAACTTCTTGTTTCTTGCATAGTCATCACTGGCTTGAATGGGCAGACCCAGAGCGTGGTGATCAGCAACACAAAGTCTAGTTGGACACCAGTAACTAGCAGTGCACTGTAGGGATCAATACTGGGTTGAATCATATTCAACATCCTCATTAATGATCTGTATGACTGGTAGATGAGGGTGGAGCAGTTGATATTGCCTACCTGGACCTCAGGAAGGCCTTTGAGACTGTCTCCCGTAACATTCTCATAGAGAAGCTGTTGATGTATGAGCTGGATGAGCAGACAGTGAGGTGGATTGAAAACTGGCTGAATGGCCAGGCCCGGAGGGTGGTGATTAGCAGCATAAATTTTAGTTGGAGGTCAGTGACTAGCGGTGTTCCCCAGGAATCAATACAGGGTCCAATATCTTCATTAATAATCTGGAGTGTACTCTCAACAAGTTTGCACACAACACCAAACTGGGGGGAGTGACTGATATGCCAGAGAGTTGTGCTGCCATCCAGAGGGACCTTGACAGGATGGAGATATGGACAAACAGGAACCTTATGAGGTTCAACAAGAAGAAGTACAAAGTTCTGCACCTGGGCAAGAACAATCTCATGCACCAATATATGCTGGGTACATGCAGCTGGAAAGCAGCTTTGCAGAAAAGGACCTGGGTGCCCAGGTTGAACATGAGCCAAAGAAGCTAACAATATCCTGGGCTACATTAGGCAGAGTGTTTTCAGCAGGTCGAAGCAGGTGATCCTTCCCCTATAGTCAGCACTGGTGAGGCAACACCTGGAGTACCACGTTCAGTTCTGGGCTCCTCAGTACATGGAAGACATGGACATACTGGAAAGAGTCCACCGAAGGGCCATAAAGATGATTAATGGACTGGAGCATCTCTCATTGTAGGCTGAGCGCGGTGGGACCGTTTAGCCTGAAGAAGACAAGGTTAAGGGAGCATCACATCACTCTATATAAATACCTCAAGGGAGGGTGCAAAAAGTCAGGCTCTTTTCAGTGGTGCCCAGCTGACAGGAGCAGAGGCAATGGACACAAACTGAAACACAGGAGGTTCCCCTCTGAATGTCAGGAAACACTTTTTCACTGTGAGTCAAGCAAGCGAAGACGATGACTAGCTTGGCTGAACAGGGAACTCCGTGTGGAGCTCAAGAGGAAAAAACACTGTATAATCTCTGGAAGCAAGGTCAGGCTTCACAGGAAGAGTGCAGAGCTATGGTTTGTTTATGCAGTGAGAAGACAGGCAAGGCCAAAGCTCAATTAGAGTTGAAACTAGCCAGTGTTGTTTCAGATGACAAGAAGGGCTTTTTAAGTATGTTAATAGCAAGAGGAGGTCTAAAGAAAACATTGGACAAATACTTGTTCAAGATGGTCATCTGAATACTAGGGAGGAAGAAAAAGCAAAGGCATTCAAAGCGTTTTTTTGCTTCAGTCTTTAAAAATACTGATAGACCTTCTTACTCCAGGTACAGGAGGAATCACGCTCACAGGCTCTTGTCCTGCTGGGGGACTTTAACGACCCCGACATCTGCTGCAAAAGTACAGTGAGCTGTAGGCAATCCAGGAGACTCCTGGAATGCACGGAGGATAACTTCCTGTGCCAGGTAATAGACAGCCCTACCAGAGGGGATTCCATACTGGACCTGTTGGCTACCAATGCATGTGAACTAATTGGTGACGTCAAGATTGGAGGCAGCTTGCAGTGATCATGCACTGGTGGAGCTGGCAGTCCTGAGGGATAGGAGGCAGGCAAAGAGTAAAGTCAGGACCCTGAAGTTTAGGAAAGCAAAATTTCAGCTTTTCAGGGAGTTAGTCAATAGGACTCCATGGGAATCTGCCCTCAGGGACAATGCAGCAGAACAGAGCTGGCAGAACTTTAAGGACGCTTTCCATAGAGTGCAAGAGCTCTCAATGCCCAGATATAAGAAATATGGAAAGGAAGTCAAGAGGCCGAGTCAAGGCCTGCTGTTCAAATTAAAGGGCAAGAAGGAACTGCACAGGAAGCAGAAGCAGGGACAGGTATTCTGGGATGAGAACAGGGACATTGCCCAGGTGTGTAGGGATGGGGTCAGGAAGGCCAATGTGGGGCTGGAGCTGAACTTGGCAAGGGATGCAAAGAACAAAAAGAAGGGCTTCTACAGGTATGTCAGCCAGAAAGGGAAGGTCAAAAAAAGCATATGTCCTCTGATGAGCAAGAATGGAAAACTGGCAACAACAGAGGAGGAGAAGGCTGAGGTATTCAATGACAACTTTGCCCCAGTCTTCACTGGCAGAGTCTCCTCCCACACCTCTCGAGGGGATGGCTTGCAAGATGGTGTTGGATTGACAGTTGGACTTAATGATCTTAAAGGTCTTTTCCACCCTGAATGATTCTATAATTCTATGGGGACTGCTGGAGCAAAGTCCCTCCCACTGTAAGAGAAGATAAGGTTCATGACCACCCGAGGAACCTGAACATACACTAGTCTATGGGACCTGATGAGATGCATCCCAGAGTCCCGCGGGAATTGGCTGATGTAGTTGCCAGGCCACTGTCCATCATAGCTGAAAAGTCCTGGCGGTCAGGTGAAGACCCTGGTGACAGGAAAAAGGGAAACATTGCACCCATCTTTAAAAAAGGTAGCAAGGAGGACCCTGGGAACTATCGACCTGTCAGCCTCTCCTCTGCCTGGGAAGATCATGGAACAGATCCTCCTTGAAGCTATGCCAAGGCACGTGAAGGACAGGGAGGTGATTCAAGACAGACAGCATGGCTTCACCAAGGGCAAGTCCAGCCTGACCAACCTAGTGACCTTCTAGGATGGAGTGACTACATCAGTGGACAAAGGAAGAGCTACAGATGTCATCTATGTGGATTTCTGTAAGGCCTTTGACATGGTCCTCCATGACATCCTTCTCTCTAAACTGGAGAGATATGGATGTGATGGGTGGACTGTTGGGTGGATGAGCAATTGGTTGCATGGTCACATCCAGAGGGTAATGGTCAATGGCTCAATGTCCAAATGGCGATCAGTGATGAGTGGTGTCCATATTGAAATCAACAAGTAAGAAAAGAGCATGTATAAAGGACTAAAGTTCATCTAAAGGACAGAAGAGGAAGAAGTAAATGACCACCAGAGACAGATCTGAGCCTGTGCATTGATAACATAAACTGTTAATGCAAGCCTTTTGAACTAGTCCACCTGACTTATGCGTACATATGTTTTATGTTGTGTAATCATATGAATATGTATGCTTTTGTATAATAAATATTTGCCTGCTTGCCAAAACAGTGTGCAAGTTAGGAGGAGCAATCCCTCTTGCACATGGCGCCGTAATAAACATACCTGCTTTATAACTCTTTTGATTTCTGAAGTTTGTTTCCGCACATCAGCTGAGAGAGTTGGGCTTGTTCAGCCTGGAGAAGAGAAGGCTTTGGCGAGACTTTATTGCAGCCTTCCAGTACTTAAAGGGAGCTTATAAGAAAGCTGGGGACAGATTTTTTTAGCAGGGCCTGTAGTGATAGGCCAAGGGGTAATGGTTTTAAACTAAAAGAGGGTAGATTTTGACTAGATATAAGGAAGAAAATTTTCCCAATGAGGTTGGTGAAACACTGGCATGGGTTGCCCAGAGAGGTGGTAGATACCCCATTGGCAGAAACATTCCAGGTCAGGTTGGATGGGGCTCTGAGGAACCTGATCTAGTTGATGATGTCCCTGCTTATTGCAGGGGGGTTGGACTAGATGACCTTTAAATATCACTTCCAACCCAAAGTTTCTACAATTCTATGGTTCTATGACCTGGGCTGCCCTGTCCAATGTGTTGGAGGACCACAAATGTGGGAACAGTGACTCCATTTGTGGATACTGAAATTGTTAGGGGCCAGCTGTAACAGCTGAATGTTCACAGGTCCCTGGGGCCTGATAGATTCACCCCAGAGTAATGAAGGAACTAGCAGATGTCATGGCAGAACCCCTTTTGATTGTCTACCAAATGTCTTGGGTTTCGGGGGAAGTCCATGCTGACTGGAAGGGCATGAGGGATGGCCCAGGGAACTACAGACCTGTTAGTCTAACCTCAGTTCCTGGAAAAATTAGGGAGAAGATTAGACTGGGTACTGTTGAAAGGCATTTAAAGAATAATGCAATCATCGGGCACAGTCAACATGAGTTCACAAAAAGAAAATCCAAAAAGTTTTAACTAATTTGATATCCTTCTATGATAAGGTCACTCACCTAGTAGATGAAGGGAAGGCATTGGATGTAGTTTTTCTGGATTGTAGTAAGGCTTTTCATCAGAGCATCCTTCTGGACAAGTTGTCCAACTGTGGGATGAGCAGGTTCATGTTGTGCTGGGTGAAGAACTGGCTGAATGGCAGGGCTCAAAGAATTGTAGTGAATGGGGATACATCTGGCTGGCGATCAGTCACCAGTGATGTTCCTCAGTGTTCAATTCTAGGGCCATTTCTGTTCAATATATTTCTCAGTGATCTGGATGCAGGGGTTGAATGCACCACTAACAAGTTTGCTGATAATACCAAACTGGGAGGTGCTACTGACTCTCTTGAGAGACAGGAGGCCTTGCAGAGGGATCTAGGTAGGTTGGAGCATTGGGCTATGATTAATGGGATGAAATTTAACAAGTCCAAATGATGGATTCTGCACCTAGGACGGAGTAAGGCCAGCCACAAGTATAAATTGGGAAAGCATTGGCTGGACAGCAGCCCTCCAGAAAGGGATCTGGAGATGCTGGTCCACAGCAGGCTCAGTATGAGTCAGCAGCGTGCCTTGGAAGCCAAGAGGGCAAACCGCATTCTGAGGTACATCAAACACAGCATAACCAGCTGGTCAAAAGAGGTGATTACCCCACTGTATTCAGCATTGGTGCATCCTCACCTCGAAAACTGCGTTGCAGTTGTGGGCCCACAATTTCAGAAGGATGTGAAGGTCCTTGAATGCAACCAGAGGAGGGCAACAAACCTGGTGAAATGGCTGGAAGGCATGTCCTATGAGGAGAGGCTAAGGACTTTAGGCTTGTCTAGTTTTGAGAAAAGGAGGCTGAGGGGTGAACCTCATTGCTCTCTACAGGTTCCCAAGGAGGGAAAGTGGAGAGGGAAGTGCTGATCTCTTCTCCCTGTTATTCAGTGACAGGACGCATGGAAATGGTTCAAAGCTGTGCCAGGGGAGGTTCAGACTGAACATTAGGAAGCATTTCTTTACTGACAGGGTTCTCAAACACTGAAACAGACTTCCTAGAGAGGTGGTCAATGCCCCATGCCTGTCAGTGTGTAAGAGGGATTTGGACAACATGCTTTAACTTTTGGTCAGCCCTGAAGTGGTCAGGCAGTTGGACTAGATGATTGTTGTAGGTCCCTTCCAACTGAAATAGTCTATTCTATTCTAGTCTAGTCTAGTCTATTCACTGTGAGGGTGACTGAACACTGGGTGGTTGTGGAGACTCCATCCTTGGAGCTATTCAAAAACCTTCTGGACATGATCCTGGGCAACCTGCTGTAGGAGACCTTCCCTGAGCAGGGGCTTTGGACAAGATGACCTCCAAAGATCCCTTCCAACATCAACTGTTCTGTGATTCTGTGTCTGTGCATTGGGATCTTCAACTGCATTTCATTATCATTGAAGCTAGCAAAGTTTATTAATGTTGAGTTGGCGAAATATTGGCTAATACTCTAGACAACTCTTAGAGAAGCCTGATTTGGGACATAAGTGTCTGTTGCATCTATTCCCTGAACAGCTCCTGCTCTTCATTCAGTCCAATTTCTGCATTCACATCAGTGTTTTTCCTCTTTCTGCTCTAATTTGTCTCAATTCTAACACAGGAAAAGTTGAATAAAGGGAAGATTGTTTCCTTGTCCTCAGTTCTTGTGATCTTGTTATAGCAATTGCTGCTAGTTCAGAGAAGGACCTGAAGGGGAATCCGTGCTCAGTCCTTGCAGTCATACTATGATGTGTTCAGTGTCTAAGAGAAAACGAGTGCATGTCCAGTCAGAGAAACATGTACACTCACAGCTGGTGCATGTTTTTTGCCAAGGAGGTCTTCAAAAAGTTATCTACCTATCTCTAAAATAAACTGAAAATATTTAGAAGTCTAGAAATCAACTAAATTTTGTTCTTTTCTGAAAATAATTTTGGTGGGACTGAGAAAGCACACACCATTGAGAGAAATGAGAATGAAAACCCCTTGCAGAATGCACAAGTGACCTCTCTGTAAATTTTACACCTCAGATACAGAGTGGCCATACAATAGATTCTCAGTAGAGTTATTTCCTTATTTTAGAAGACTAGTGTGCCATGAATGTTATTCTCCTTATTCCTTTCTTAGAATTTTTGTTTTAACTAACTGAACATAAACTTCAAGGACTTGTCTGAAGGTTACTATCATGCAACATTTCAACCATCATCTAAAGTACAGTCATCAAGATTGTACTTTAACTGAGTTAAACTAAAAAGAAAAGTGAAATGTCACATGAGAAAGTGTTATTAACTGTGGTCTCATCTCCAGCTTAATTTAATTTAATTTAATTGTACCCCAACATCAAGTCTGTGTCCTGGTTTCAGCCAGGATAGAGCTGGTTTTCTTTCTAGAAGCTAGTTTGAGGCTATGTTTTGGATTTGGGATGAGAAACTATTGATAATGTGCTGATGTTTTGGGTTGTTGTTAAGTAGTCAAAGACAGTCCAGCTTCTCATGCTGGCAAGAAGGCTGGGGATGCACGGGAAGCTGGGAAGGGACACAGCCAGGACAGCTGACCCAGGCTGGCCAAAGGGATATTCCCTACCATATGATGTCATGCCCAGTACATAAACTGGAGTTGGCCGGGGGGCAGGAATCGCTGCTTGGGGATGGGCTATCGATCACCGGGTGGTGAGCAATCGCTGTATTGGGCATCACTTGTTCTTGTACATTCCTTTGTTGGTATTATTGTTGTTGTTATTATTATTGTTTCCTTCTCTCTTGCTACCCTATTGAACTGTTTTTATCTCAACCCATGAGGTTTTTTTCCCAATTCTCTCCCCCGTCCCACTGGGGGAGGGGGAAGTGAGCGAGCGGCTGCGTGGTACTTAGTTGCTGGCTGGGGCTAAACCACAACAATCTGTTAAAATCATCACACAGAGGTGAAAAGGGCATGGCAATAGCCTTCTTGCCTTCTTTGCTAGCTTATCTGCAGACAGCATTTAAACAAAAACATTCTCTGTACTGACATGTTAAGATTTATAAACATTAATCCATCCATATATTATCATATCAAGTTGCCAGGTTTCTTGTTTCCATAAATGATGGGCAAGATTAAAATCTGAGAAGTTCATCTACATTTAGTTGAGTGATGAAAAATACAGCTGTTCACCCAGTTTATTCAATGTCTTTTGCCTCTTGAGCCGGAAGCACTCTGGACTTTTTGCAATAATTTTTTTTTTGTAGAATCAAGAATGATAATCAGAACAAGAAACAGGTAAACAGAACCACTTTTTTTCTCTCTCCAAATAAGCATTGATTACTGTGCACATTCCTGAATATATTTTGCATACAAACTTTCTAAAGTATGCAGAACATAAGTCTGACTGAGGTTTTGCAAGAGATATATATGAAATAGAAATACTGCTTTATCCCAAGACATAAATACTTACAGAAATAATGTTTTTATCCCCCAATGGCACTCAGGCAACGTGTATGAATAAAGTTATTTACATGCATAAGTATGTTAAAGCTCGTGGTACATCATAATTTTTAACTTCATGATAATTCAGAAATATAATTAACGGCAATTTGAAACGTCTGTACAACAAGATTATATTCACACTTTTCATTATATTAAAATCATCATCTCACATATTTATTACAGGATGCTGGACTCAGAATGATTTTTGGCATGATCATGTTCTTAAGGCTATGTAAAGGACACTTTCAAAGGTGTGTCTCAGACTGATTCTCTATATAAAATGCCACAAATAATTTCATGTTTACTGCTAACTGAATAAGAAAAAAATGTTGATTTTAATCACAGGGCAAATGTGATTTTCTTCTTCTTTGTTTTGAAAAGAAAATTTTCAAAGAATTTGGGGTTGTTGGTAGTTTGGAGCGGGGATGACTTAGTCCCCTAAAATCAAAACTATTCTCCTTTTTTGCCTGCTTTCTCCTCAGTTTGCAAATATTTTCAGCTGCTGAAGAACTGCATTTTCAGCAAATAATAAATTAACTGGGAAAAAAATGTTTTGTACATGAATAGCAGTCTTCATAGTATATACATTAAATACATTCATATGTAGATATAAGATTGTGACTTCTAGTGAAGGAAATGGTCAAAATAGTCTGGAAAGAAATCTCATACTAAATGTAAAGGTCTTATTAAGATGTACACTTTTTGCCTCTAGCATAGCAAAGATAGCAGACATATTCTGCCCATGTTTTTTAGCATAAAGTCAATTAAGAGTCTCACCTGGAGGATAACTTAGACTTTTGGCATGTAAAACGATGCCCTAGAATGCCTAATATGGCTGTGTAATTGCAAATGACGTCTTCCTAAAGATAGTTTCATCCCATCCTGAGATAGCAAGTGCAGTCAAGCTTAATTGAATTAATACATGCATAAGGATCTTTGCTCAGGAGTTAGCCGGGCTCATTGAAAGAGCTTTAAACTAGATTAGGAGGGGGAAAGGGATAAAAACAGGCAAGTTAGAGATAAGCCTGGTGGCAGCACACCAAGGTTTGAGGGACGGTGTGCTAACAAGTTCCTTTGCTCTGCTATCTCAGTGGAGGTAGGGGATAGAGAGCCACATGGCAACAAAAACACAAGAGTTATTGATGTGTTAGAAACCATGGAAGTATGTGAGAACCGTCACATAGGAATTAGGGTTTCTCCCCCAAGAGAGGTGGTGAGATCAATAGCCCAACTGGAGTGCATCTACACCAATGCATGCAGAATGGGCAACAAACAGGAAGAGCTGGAAGCCATTGTGCAGCAGGAAAACTATGATACAGTTGCAACCACAGAAACATGGTGGGATAACTCACACAACTGGAGTGCTGCAATGGATGGCTATAAACTCTTCAGATGGGATAGGCAAGGAAGGAGACAGAGTGGGGTAGCTCTCTATGTTACAGAGTGTTTTGATTGTCTAGATCTTGATGATGGTGATGAAAGTGTTGAGTGTTTATGGGTAAGAATCAGGGGAAAGGCCAACAAGGCATATATCATGATAGAAGTCTGTTATAGGCCACCCAACCACAATGAAAAAGGAGATGAAATATCCTATAATCATCTGGGAGATGTCTCATGCTAGCTGGCCCTTGTTCTTGTGGGGGACCTCAACTTACCAGATGTCTGCCTGAAATATAATACAGCAGAGAGGAAACAGTCTAAGAGGTTCCTAGAGTTTGTGTAAGACAACTTCCTGATGCAGCTGGTGAGTAAGCCAACTAGCGAAGGTGCCTCACTGGACCATCTGTTTGTGAACACAAAAGGACTTGTGGGTGATGTGATGGTTGGAGGTTGTCTTGGGTACAGTGATTGTGAAATGATAGTTTTCGATTCTCGGAGAAGCAGTGAAGGGGTTTTGCAGAAGGGCTACCTTGGCCTTCCAGAGGGCAGACTTCGACCTGTTTACGAGACTGGTTGAGAGAGTCCCTGGGGAAGCAGTCCTGAAGAGAACAAAGGAGTCCAGGAAGGCTGGACACTCTTCAAGAAGGAAATCTTAAAGGCACAGGAGCAGGCCATCCCCATGTGCCAAAAGACGAGCTGGTGGGGGAGAAGAGTGGCCTGGCTGAGCAGAGAGATTTGGCTGGTACACAATGGAGAGTTTATGACCTTTGGAAGAAGGGGCAGGCAACTCAGGAGGACTACAAGGATGATGTGAGATTATGCAGGGAGAAAATTAGAAGGGCCAAAGTCCAACTAGAACTTAAACCTGCTACGGCTGTAAAAGACAATAAAAATGCTTCTATAGACAGACTAGCAACATAAGGAGGGCTAAGAAGAATCTACATATTTTATTGGACATGGGGGAAACATAGTGACAAAGGATGCGGAAAAGGCTGAGGTACTTAATGCTGCCCTTGCCTCAGTCTTTAATAGTAAAAACAGTTGTTCTGTGGGTACCCAGCTCCCTGAGGTGGAAGACAGGGATGGGGAGCAGAATGAAGCCCACATAATCCAAGGGGAAACGCTTAGTGACCTACACCATTTAGACAAACACAAGTCTATGGGGCCAGGTGGGATCCACCCAAGGGTACTGAGGCAACTGGCAGAATCGCTCACCAAGCCACTTTCAATCATTTATCAGCAGTCCAGGCTAAGTGGGGAGGTCCCAGTTGACTGGAGATTAGCAAATGTGATGCCTATCTACAAGAAGGGCCAGAAGGGAGATCTGGGGAACTACAGGCCTGTCAGTCTGACGTTGGTGCTGGGGAAGGTTATAGAGTAGATCGCCTTGAGTGCCGTCATGTGGCACATAAAAGACAACCAGATGATCAGGCCCAGTCAGCATGGGTTTATGAAAGACAGGTCCTGCTTGACTAACCAGATGTCCTTCTGTGATAAGGTGTCCTTCTTAGTGGATGAGGGAAAGGCTGTGGATGTTGTCTACCTGGACTTTAGTAAAGCCTTTGACACCATTTCGCAAAGCATTCTCCTGCAGACATTGGCTGCTCACTACTTGAATGGGTGTACTCTTTGCTCAGTAAAATACTGTCTGGATGGACAGGACCAAAGAGTTGTGGTGAACAGAGTTAAACCCCGTTGGTGGCCAGTCAGAAGTGGTGTTTCTCACGGCTCAGTGTGGGGGCCAGTTCTGTTTAATATCTGTCAATGATCTTGATGAGGGGATCAAGTTGGATCTGCTTGAGAGTAGAAAGGCTCTAGAGAGGATTCTGGACAGTCTGGATTGATGGGCCAAGGCCAACTGTATGAGGTTCAACAAGGCTAAGTGCCAGGTCCTGCACTTGCATCACAACAACCCCAGGCAACGCTACAGGCTTAGGGAAGAGTGGCTGGAGAGCTGCTTGGTGGAAAAGGACCTAGGGGTGTTGGTTGACAGCTGGCTGAATACGAGCTGGCAGTGTGCCCAGGTGGCCAAGAAGGCCAATAGCATCCTGGCTTATATCAGAATTAGTGTGGCCAGCAGGAGTAGGGAAGTGATTTTCCCTTTGTATTTGGCACTAGTGAGGCTGCAACTTGAATAGTGTGTTCAGTTTTGGGCCTCTCATTACAAGAAGGACATTGAGGTGCTGAAGTGCATCCAAAGAAGAGCAATGAAGCTGGTGAAGGGTCTAGAGCACAAGTCTTATGAGAAGCTGAGAGCACTGTGTTGTTTCGACTGAACAAAAGGAGAATTATTGCTCTCTACAACTACCTGAAAGGAGGTTGTACTGAGATTGGTTGTTGGTCTCTTCTCCCAAGTATCAAGTGATAGGACGAGAGGAAACAGCCTCCAGTTGCACCAGGGAAGGTTTAGATTGGATATCAGGAAAAATTTCCTCACTGAAAGGGTCATCAAGCATTGGAACAGTCTGCCCATGGGTATTTGAGATAAATTTGTTATTAACAGAACCATTTTAGCTTCTGCTATGTGGTTATATGGGCTTATATATCTGTTTCATTTTCACTGAAATTGGAATATATTTCTATAAACCTTAACCATATTCTTTAGCTACCTTTTAATCATAAATGCAACAGCAGCAAAGTATGTTAGTACAAATTAGCTGAAAATGGCTTGACATTGACAAAACTTCTGCTTGTATTAATTATTTAAAACATGCACATTATATGGCACCTGGTGATATATAACATATTCGCTGACAGAATAAGATACAATTTGCTAGCTATTTTTCACTTCCTTTTTGAAAAAATAGACATTGTAAAAAGTTGGTACCCTCTGGGTTCTGATCTTGCAAAGATTACCACAAGTTTAATTGCATTGCGACAATTTCACATAAATAACCACTGTGACCTCCTGCCCTTCCCCCAGACAGCACCATTTAAATGTTTTATTATTTATTTTTGCATATGAACTATGAACAAAAAGCTTTATAGTATGAAAGCTTGTATTGACAACTCACTGCATTCAGTGGGCATCACAGATAGGTTTTCAGGTGTTTAAGACAGTATGATGAAATTGATCAACAATGTTTCCAGAACATATATATAGCAATATGACAAGCTAAAACAAAAAGGAGTCTTATTCTTGTTCTAGACTTTTTCAAAGGATTTAAATGAAGTTGGATGTTCAGAGTGCACTGTGCCACACTGCAAATTACCTGTCAGGAAATTGTGCTAAATAGTACTAGTAGAGGGCCCTGATCTCTCCACAAACTGAAGCACAAACACTTTATGGCTGTGAGCAGAGATGCACTAATCTTACAGAAGCGTAAGCAGAGAATAAGATAAAAAAATTACTCCCACGGAAAAATCTAAGAGATGACCTTTTCCATGGAAATAATATTTGTGATGAATACTTTAAAATTATTGTCAAGAAAATCACAGCTCCACAACAGAATGGAAAATTCATACGTAAATCATGCTAGGGAACAGGAAAATATGCTACACAGAATAATACAAAATTAACAATATTGGACCATTAATTCAGATAACTACAGATATAGACACCCATTTTTATGAAGGCTAAATCACAGTCACACAAATACTTTCTCATAGGATACAGTTCTCTATTTGGAAATACTTCATGGTTACCCTATAACGACACACACATTTTGTTTCATTGGGAAACTTAAAAGATGTTACACAGAAGAAACAAGGTAGGTAAGCACTGTAGGTGGACCTGAAGCAAAGCTTGTGTGATTCATCACCTCCAGGAGTGGGCAAAAATCACAGAAAGGACTGCTGAGGAATGTATAGTTTGCATTGGCCTGGTTGGAACCAATAGACTTCATAGCTGAGTACCATTTTTGAGATTGCAGGACGCAGATGTGAGCATGCCTAATTCTGAAGATGGTTGTGGAGGGTTATGACTGAGGGTTAGTTTCAGGGCTGTATAATGCTAGGTATGCTAGAGAGAAGGGATGTCATCCAGAGGAACGTTGACAGAGTTGAGGAAAGGGCCCACGCAAGACACATGAAGTTCACAGAATCACCGAATCATTAAGGTTGGAAAAGACCTTTAAGATCATCAAGTCCAACCAGCAACCCAACATCACCACGCCCCCTAAACCATGTCCTGAAGCACCACATCTACACGTTTTTTGAACACCTCCAGTGATGGTGACTCCACCAGCTCCTGGGGCAGCCTGTTGAATGCTTGACTGCTCTTTCAGTAATGAAATTTTTCCTAATATCCAATCTAAACCTCCCCTGGCGCAACTTGAGGCCATTTCCTCTTGTCCTATCGCTAGTTCTTGGGAGAAGAAACTAACACCCACCTCACCACAATCCCCTTTCAGGTACTCAGAGAGCAATAAGGTCTCCCCTCAGCCTCCTCTTCTCCAGACTAAACAACCCCAGTTCCCTCAGCCACTCCTTGTAAGACTTGTGCTCCAGACCCCTCACCAGCTTCGTTGCCCTTCTCTGGACACATTCCAGCACCTCAGCATCCTTCTTGTAGTGAGGGGCCCAAGACTGAACACAGGATTCAAGCTGCAGCCTCTCCAGTGCCAAGCACAAGGGTATAAACACTTCCCTACTCCTGCTGGCCACACTATTTCTGATACAGGCCAGGATTCTGTTGGCCACCTTGGCCACCTGGGCACACTGCTGCCTCATGTTCAGCTGACTGTCAACCAGCACCCCCAGGTCTTTTTCCACCGGGTAGCTCTCCAGCCACTCCTCCCCAAACGTGTAATGTTGCATAGGGTTGTTGTGACCCAAGTGCAGGACTCTGCACTTGGCCTTATTAAACCTCATACAGTTGACCTCTGCCCATCGATCCAGCCTGTCCAGATCCCACTGCAGAGCCCTCCTACCCTTCAACAGGTGAACACTCGCACGCAACTTGGTGTCATCTGCAAACTTACTGAGGGAGCACTGAATCCCTTCATCCAGGTCATCAATAAAGTTATGAAATACTGAACAAGACTGGCCCCGAGTCAGAGCCCTGGGGAACACCGCTTGTGGCTGGCCGCCAGCTGGATTTAATGCTATTCATCATGACTCTCTGAGCTGGGCCATCCAGCCAGTTCTTTACCCAGCAAAGAATACATCTGTCTAAGCCACAAACTTCCAGTTTCTCCAGGAGAATGCTGTGGGAGATGCTGTCAAAGGCTTTACTACAGACCACGTAGACAAAATCCACAACCTTTCCCTCAACCACTAGGCGGGTCACCTGGTCATAGAAGGAGATCAGGTTGGTCAAGCAGGACCTGCCTTTCATGAACCCATGCTGGCTAGCCAATCCCTTGGCTGTCCTGCACATGCCCTGTGAGCGCTCTCAAGATGAACCTCTCCATAATCTTCCCCCATACCAAGGTCAGGCTGACAGGTCTGTAGTTGCCCAGATCCTCCTTCTGGACCTTCTTGAAGATGGGCGTCACATTGGCAAGCCTCCAGTCTTCTGGGACCTCCCCTGTAACCAGAACTGCTGATAAATGATGGAGAGTGGCTTAGCAAGCTCCTCTGCCAGGTTCCTCAGAACTCTTGGGTGGATCCCATCAGACCCCATAGACTTGTGGGTATCCAGGTGGCTTAGCAGGTCCTTAACTGTTTCCTGCTGGATTATGGGGAGTTTATTGTGCTCTCCATCCCTGTCTTCCAGCTCAGGGGGCTGAATACCCTGCAGATAACTGGCTATTAAAGACTGAGGTATAGAAGGCATTAATTACCTCAGCCTTCTCCTCATCCTTGGTGACAATGTTTCCCCCCACCATATCCAGTAAGGGATGGAGATTCTGCTTGGCTCTCTGTTATTAATATATGTGTAAAACCATTTTTTGTTATCCTTTATGACCAGTAAGGCCAAGTGCAGGATCCTGTACCTGTGTCAGGGCAATTCTCAGTATCAGTACAGACCACGCACTGAATGGATTGAGAGAATGACTTGGGGGTACTGGTTCATGAAAAGCTGAACATGAGCCAGCAATTTGCACTTGCAGCCTAGAAAGCCAATCATATCCTGGGTTGAATAAAAAGAAATGTGGCCAGAAGGTCAAGGGAGGTGATTCTGCCTTTCTGCTCTTCTCTGGTGTGACCCCACCTGCAGTACTGCATCCAGTTCTGGGGTCCCAAGCACAGGAAAGACATGGACCTGTTCAAGCAGGTCCAGAGGAGGGCCACAAAAAGATCAAAGAACTGGAACACCTATCCTATGAGGACAGGCTGAGAGAGTTGTTGTTGTTGTTCAGTCTGGAGAAGAGAAGGCTCTGGGGTGACCTTATAGTGGTCTTTCAAGTCTTAGAGACAGTTTATGAGAAAGATGGAGAGAGACTTTTCAGCAAGGCCTGCAGTGACAGGACAAGGGACATCAGTTCTAAACTGAAACAGATATATTTAAATTGGATGTAAGGAGTACATTTTTTATTATGAGGGTAGTGAGAGACTAGAACAGGTTGCCCAGAGAAGTTGTAGATACCCCTTCCCTGGCAGTGTTTAACGCCAGGTTGGATGGGGCTTTGAGCAATCTGATCTAGTGGAAGGTATCCCTGTTCATGACAGGGGGGTTGGAACTAGATGATATTTAAGGTCCCTTCAAAACCAAACCATTCTATGAGTCTATAAATAGTGGAAAGCCAACAATCAAGACATTTTTTTCTAGAGAAGCCTGTCATGTAAGATGTATGTGAAATCTCTCACGCCCCTAGATTAAGAGTTGGCCAAGTGATTCCATTAAATTAACATTTTGAGAAGAAAGCTGTGATGGATACACTTGACCCCTAGCCATACTTTGGTTCAGGCTAACTAAGGAGGAAGTTACCTCACACCCTGTGGTGAACCTGTGAGCTGCAAAACTCCTGGCTCAAGTACAAGGGAGTGAAGGTGTCTTTGAAAGGTGGTTTTGAAGCCCAAAAATGCAATATAACCAAAGTACAGAACACGATACCAGAGTTAAAATTAAGACATGTATGTTGTATATACTACAGACCAGCAGCCAACTCTCACTGAATTGCACCTGGTGACTCTCCCCTTGAGCAGGGATGCCTCTCAAGGTTTGAGATCCCTTACCTGAGACTGAGGTCCTTCCTTGCCCAAGGCAGAGGGATCCCTCACTCATAACAGACCCTTAGGAAGTGACTGATAGTGTGCTGAATTAATATTAATGAAAAATTACTAATCCACATAGCTACTCAATATTAATTATTATAAACTTTATATAGGTAATTCCATTAGACATAAACCATAGCATAAAGTACTACTGAATGTAGTAAGAGAATCCAGATTTAACATACAAATGTAGAGCAAAACTCTCTTTAGCTTAACTTAGAAGACTTGGTCTTAAATATTATGAGTCATCCCAAGTTTCTAGTAGTAGTTTTAAATAAAATCTATGAGAACAACAAGAGCTATCAATGTAAAATTTCATATAATATCACATATTTCACTCAAATCTCTGGTACAGAAGTAAACAGTCAAAATTTGAACTCTCTTCATGATAGATAAAAGACATTCTTTTTGCCACAAAGTAATAACTACAAGAGATTCCACCTATCTGACTTTATGCTACGGTTTGTTAGTTAGAACTTGCTTAAGCTAGCGAGTGGTCAGCTTTAATTTTTTTCCCTTCTGGAAAAGATTCAAACCCACAACTACTATACCTCTTGACATATTTTTTAATTAGTGAAAATAAAACTTTATTTATCTTGTAATATAGTTATTCTGTAAAGAAAATAAATTAAAATAGACTAGAAAAAAGGAAAAGCTCAAGGTCAGGACTCAATAGTCTGTAGGATTATCACGTATGTGCCAGAGATATAAACTTTAGTCCCACTTCTACAGATTTTTTTCATATATTTTTCCACAATACTGTTACTATATAAAAATACATGGATTTTGCAAAACAGGCACAAGAACCTATACAGAATACAGAATTGCTGAGATCTGCAGATCATCTATTCCAGCCCCCTTCCTTGCCCCCCACTTCAAAACCCACAGCAGGTTGCCCTGGACAGTATTCAGCTGGGTTTTGAGTATTTTCAAGGATGGAAAATCCATAGCCTTTCTGTGCAACCTGTACCATTGTTCCATCACTCTCACATTGAAAAGGTGTTTTCTTATGTTCACATATAATTTCCTTTGTTTCAGTTTGCATCCATTACCTCATGTCCTTCTACTGGACACCACTGAGAAAAAACTGTTTCTGTCATCTTCACATCCTCCCATCAGATATTTATAAACATCGACAAGATTCCAATTCCCCCTGAGCCTTCTTGAGGCTGAATATTCCCAGTTGTCTTAGCCTTTCATCATATGAGAGAATCTCCACCTTCTTAAACTTCTTAGTGGCCCTTCAGTGGACTCTTTTCCAGTATGTCCATGTTTCTCTTGTACTGAGGAACCCAGACCTGGACATACTGCTCCAAATGTGGCCTCACCAGTGCCTGGTAGCAAGGAACAATCACCTCCCTCAAAAGCTGCTGGTCACACATTCCCTAATGCAGACTACAAGACTGTTGGATGCCTTTGTCTCAAAGGCTCATTGAGGCTCATGTTCAGCCAGGTGTCCACCAGTACACCTAGGTCATTCTCCGCAGAGTAATTTTCCAGCCTGTCAGCCCTCAGCCTGTCTTGATGCGTGAGGTTATTTCTTTTCAGGTGCAGGACTTTGCCTTTCTCTTTGCTGAACTTCATGATGTTCCTGTCAGCTCATTTGTCAAGCCATCAAGGTTTCTCTGAATGGAAGCACATTTACCTGTTTTATTAGCTATTCCTCCCATTTTCATGTGTTCTGCAGATCATAGCTTCATGTTTTAGCAACTAATTTCTATCATCATTCTCACTCTCTCTCTAATGAATTAACTATACCTATATAGAGTGTTATGAATATGTCTTGAGATGCAAGATGTAGATATGAGCTTCCTTTCGGATGAACAAAAGTCTGAGTGTTGCATTTGTTAGCTTAAAATTTGAAACTGTTACAGAGCAGGTGCACAGCATCTTTTTTCCCTTAAAAAAATTCCATGTATATCAAAATCAAACAGAATCAAACTAATGCAGAATATAAATTGTCTGCCCCTCATGACATCAGCTCTCAACTCTGTCCGTATAAATGACTTAAGTCACACATGTTACTCTAGGTAGGATCATCAACAGTTCACCAAAAAATAATTGTTGCCATTTCCTATAGTTACCTGGACAGAATACCCCCCCAAAAAACTCAAAAATAAAAGCTATCTAGCAGTAACTACTTTAAACCTGTGTTTTAAGCTAAGTCCTTACAAACAACTTGGCCTTATTAAGTAGTAATTGGCTGAGTGGGAGCATTTTATACCACGAGTCATAGGCTATAGGAACGCTCCCAACACAACAATTTGCATTTTGATTCAGAAATTGGGCGAAGTACAAGAGTGTAGATACAATAATGTATAGAGAAGGACTATTATGAATGAGACTGTACTTTAAGCACTAGCTAACTTAATTTAAGTTTGTAGAAATCATAATCTCAGTGTCTGATGTGAAAGGCTCATAAGACAAAGTAGGAAAGCGTAGTTTAGTTGTGAAATAAACTTGAAAATACAGAGTAGTGTTATGATTGGGTTTTTCATAAATGCACAAACACAGAAGTGCAAATGCCTGATAATGCCCACACAAGAAAAAGTAAAATAATATGGAGTTTAAGTACCTCACAAATGAAACAGTAGTTGGGATAATTTTCTGGACAATCACTTGAATATCAAATTGAGTATAAACTTGAGTAACATGTTTCAATGGCTGGGAAAAAAATCTATTCCAAGTGGTAGCTGGAGAAACCTCCCATGCTTGTGCTGTTTCACTCCTCAAGTTATTAGCAATTTGTATAGTGCTGTTTTGAAGTCACATAGCAAGTATCTTTCCACACATATACTACTACCAAATGAAGAAGCCACCCCCACTTCCCTCTTCCATACAATCTAAACAGATATGCCAATAAAGAAAGTGCTGCTGGAACTCAGAACCTTCTCAGTCTTGGTCTTATTCAAAGAGACAGATCAAAACCACATGAACTGCTATGCTACATAACAGTGAAAAAGATGATATAAGGAGAAAAGATAATAGTTGGCAGGAATAGCCATGGGTTTACATGATAAACCACAATCTTATGTAGAGATAATATATATTAGAATAATGCATGTTCATTATGCTAAAAATAATGAGTTTGGTTGTTATTCATTTTTTTGTGGGTTATTTTTCCTTATCAGTTTGTGCATAAGTTATCAAAGCTATATTTAGTATATGCATTGTAAACTTCACGTGCACACACACCTAAAGTATGTATATACTCTGCACTAATAAAAGCTCAAAACATCTAAATCCTTTTTCATAAACTTGTCCAGTCTCCAGGGTGACTGGAGTCTACTACTGACTGCAAAGTACTACTGTATATTCTAAAGGATATGGAGCTGAAGGACAGAAGAACTAAAGCCTTCTCAACAGGAAAAGAATTGCAGTAACAGCTTCTGTACTGTTGCTCTTTGTGTATCTGTTAATACTCTTTTGCAAGTGAACAAAAAATGCTTTACCTTGCGGCATCATTGTATTAATAGACTCAGTCTAGTATACATTCACTACTTCACTCCCAAAAGCTGCCCATAAGATTAGATACTAAATCTGGAAGAGGGTAAGCCCACAAGACTGAAACTTTCAGAGCAAGAAGAAATACGCCCTGAAAGCCTCTCTTAGCATAACCTCCAGAGTGTTTGAAATATAGATAGATCAAGAAAAAAAGGACTTTTCTGAACTCAGGACTGGTTTTTTTTTGCCAATTTCCTCTGGTCATTTTCTCATCTATTGGTCAAATGGCTGTCATGCTAGAAAGAATAGAAATAATGTCCGAGTCACATATTTGCCAAAGAAATATATAAGGTGTAACTAGTATACCTAGTCTTGGAATTTTTTTTTTTTTCCCCCTAAGCTCACATTAACAGGATCCTCTGTTGCTCTACCTGAAATTTTTGAATGTTTGAAACTCTGTTGTAGAAAAGATCAATATTGCCAATTAGAAATTTCCTGTCCCCACGTTTTTTTATTTTCTTTCTGTCTAATGTAATTGGCCTTTTATTTCATTTTTTTACTTTTGATACTATTATTTTGATTATTCTGATATCTTACTTTCTCATACCTTATTCTGTAGGATAGATGCATCATTATAACTATAGAGCAGCAGGTTTTAGTTAGCCATTAGATTATTACCATGTCTTTCCTTTCTAATTCAGAAAATAGATGAAAACAGCTAAAAAGTTTTCAGATTTCCCTCTCCATTTTAAAAATTTTCATAACTTAGATCTCAAGTTAAATTCAATAGGGACTTTCTCCTTCAGTTAAGTAGACATTCTACGCTGTGTTTTATGAAATTCATGTTTATTAATTTCATGTTTATGAACATTATGCTCATTAAAAAAATATATTGCACAGACATCTAAATACATTGTTCTGTACTATGATCATACTGAGATACTTGTAATTCTTCACATTAATTCCAGAACAGCATTGCCTTTCAGTTCTCCATAAAAGCAGACCATAACACATCAGAAGACTACAGAGCATGAAGCTTTCAACAAATTGTAGAATGTAATCCACAGGCTACAGCTTGTGTCTCTACTTCTCAAGGCTTCTATTATCACACCAGGTCCGAATTTCTCTGCAATATGTCACTATGTTGGAGCCAAATACCTTATCGTGTATAGAATAACTGCTTGTTGCAACTATCTATATAAAATTACAGTTGCACTGCACACATACATTTTTTTGCTCTTTTTTAGCCCATAAAATTAGCAAACAGGATTTATTCTTGATGGCAAAAGCTGTGAAAGAAATCTCCATGTAGATTTTATAACTAGGTCACTTTTCCATAGAAAGACAATTATATCTTTTATCTGAGTTGGAAGATTTAAACAAAAAGCCTTCCACCTAAGTAAGAATTTTTTTGTGTTAACATTATACTAATTAGCAGTGCTCTACTTACCTTGTTTCCACTAGGTCAGCAGTAGTAATTAGAGCAGATTGAATGCAGTGAATTAGATCCTGAAAGATGTTACACTCAAAATCTTGTTTGTGTGCAAAGAGGAAGCACATCATCTATATAAATAACATAAAAAAGAATATTATTACTATAATTGAAATCTTGAGAGTGTAATCATTGTTGGTCCAGATCTAATTGTTACCAAAAAAAAAGAAAGAATAATGATGCAGCTAAAATTGCTCTACACACATTTTTTAGTTTCTACCCCTTTTCATGGTAGTGTGCTCACCCTTCCCCACCTCCTCTGGGCTTAAGGTCCGTGGTTTCACACCAATGAGGAGGGAGTGTTATGATGAATTGTCAGCACCTGGAGTACTTCACCAGGAGGAACATGATGTTCATGTTGATTGTTTCTTCTTTAGCCCTCTAGGATAGACTTGGGATTATCTTTGTGTATTTATTAACACATTTTTATACCCTTCTCTTTCTCCCTTGGCCTACAGCTCCAGGTTACATCCAAATTTACTACAGATCATGACCTTGTTATGTATGTTAGATATTATTTCTTTGTTTCTCTTTGTTAGCCCTAAAACCATTTCTGCCCAGATCCTGGTCTGCATTTCTTTAACTGACCCCTTAACACTGGGAGTGCTGTTGCTGATAGCCATGGTGCCTCCAGTGCCAGACCTGTGACCCATCCCTTTTCATCCCATGCCCGCACTCTACATCGCATCCTGTGTGATTTCTCTACATCATTGTGTTAGAGCTGTAAATATCTCCTTATAGATAGAGCTTGTACCATTCACTATATAAAACTGTGGCTGTACTACAGAAAGATAAAGAAGACTAAAAGAAATTAGCCATAATCACCTGGTCAATTAGAGAAATTGCTGTCACAACCAAACCAAGCTGAGACAAAGCTACAGATAGGTCAAGTTCAACCAAAGCAAGTCTGGCAATTGCAAATTCACTGCAAAGCTTGTGGCCTGCTACTAGCAATGGCAATAGCTTTGCATTACAGTGCTACATGGTTACAAGGAACATTAGTTTATGTAAGAGTTGAAGAAATGCCTCTCTGCATACATGTAAGTGGTATAGACCTAAGGACAAATTCAGTATGGGAGAATAAGACTAGCCAGCTCCTTAGAGCTGTTAATGGTGATTTTCTCCATTAAACAACCAGAATGATATACCTATAAATAGGTACATATATACCTATATAGGTATATTTGCCTAGAGGATGATTTTTTTAACTTTGTTTCAAAATATTTTTTTAAACAGATGAAAATATTACAATGCACTAAAATATAAGCAGGAAAGTTTAAATATGAAGGAAACAACACAAAAAATGTTACAAGGTATAAACAGTGAGTTACCCCTCTGAACACAAGTATTAAGTAGTGACAAAATAATCCTCTGGAGTATGGATGTTGAAAAATAGTCACACGGACAGCTGTACAAAAAATACTGTTTTAATGGCAGATGCAGGCTTAACAGCAGCTAGATCCAGTTCACCGGCTACTAGATTAAATTTTAGCAAAAGGAAGACATATGCTGTTGTCTTGCAGCAGCATATGACGACAGCTTTGCAGTATATGATTACAGTGTTTGATAAAAAGCCTACTGAAATCAAAAGAATTCCACAAACATGTAAGAATACACCTTGTAATTTTAAGTATCAGTGCCTTTTGTATCTGTTTCTCATGAAACTCATCAGAGGGACACAAGGTCTGTGGTATAAACCTGAAGCCCAAATTTAGTAGCGATTTTTCATTACAAAAAAGATTTGTTGACAACATGATACTGTCTCCGAAAAGTGAGTGTTTCTCCTGGGGCAAAAAAAGTTATTTTATGTAAAAAATTGACTTGGAAGTGAAGGCGTAAGGTAAAGAGGGTGTTTTTTCTTTCTTTTGTTCATCATAAGACAGCAATAATGCTATATTTTGAGCATTATATATAATTAAATAAAAGAAACAACTATCTGAAGGCATAAAGGGTGGTGATATATTTTGATAAATAATTAAACAATGTGACTCTTTTCCTGCACTGCATGGAAGCAAATTACCATTTTTAAAGAATATGTATGTTTTGGTTTTTGTGGGTTTTTTTGGGGGGGTGGTGTTTTGGGTTTATTTTTTTAGTGTTCATTTTTCCTGGGAGTTGAAAAATATGTCCTTATTCTACCTCCCTCGGATAGTCTTTAAGGGTATACATGCATGTTTGGCAAACAATCTATGTGGTATCAGCGTTAATATTTGGACACCTAACTGTTCAGCAGATTTTGAGGAGGTACAAGAGGTTCTTCTTTGCCTTTCTGTCCTTATAACAAGCAGAAATTCAAACCCTACAAGTCTCACACCTGCAGCCCAGGGAAATAAAATTATTCAAATAAATTGCTGTTAACACAGTGAACAACAGATTATAGGAGTTACATGAAATTCTTTCATTCATTTCTGAAATGTCTGAACTGCTTAGTGAACATGTTGTTCAGTTCTGTGTAAATTTTTATTATATTAATTCAAAATTGGTTGTATGTTTTGTTGTACTTTCCTCTTGACTGCTTTTTTAAAGAATATAATGCAAAAAGAGTAAGTATGACATTTTCAGAAATTTATTAGAAAATATTTAACTTCTATGCAGGAGGAAAAAAAACCACTTTACTTTTGCATCTTTATTTATGAAAAATAGGACAAAGTATACAGAGGCAAGTCCTTCTGTATAGGTTAAATGTCTCTAATATGGAAAGACTTAAGGCAGGAAAATACACATTATCAAGAAATAAGATGCTCTATTGTCCAAAAGTTTTCAAAAATCAACTATAACCTGCTTTAAACATTGTCGTTCTCAATCTCAGTTCAAACTGGTTTGACTTTTACCCTGAATACAACTGGGCTGTCTTGTACATTATAACTTGAAATAGTCATAGCTATACATGCTTTAAGTTTTGTGCCAGACAATCATCTTTATCAGGTGAAAAACTGTATTTCAATAATATCATACATGTTCAATAATATTAACATTATAGATGTATGTAAAATTTCATAATAGTTGGCATTGTTAATGCCTTATCACAAAAAAGATCCAGAAGTGTAGCTTTTTTCCCAAGGATTTTTTTTTTCATTGAGTGGTGTCACTACAGTTAAATATCAGTCAAATCTTCTTAAGTACCACTTCGGGTAATATACCACTTAAACTACTAGAAGTAGTACATCTCATGATCATGAAGATGCAGGAGAGCAAGTAGTTGTCATCTTGATACCTATGATGTCTCTTTTCCCAAGTCTACACAACCTTTAACCCTTCCACAGTGAATTATTGCATTCATTTATTTGAAGCAGAAAAATGACTGAGAAATGGACACAATATATTCTTCATGTGATTTAGTCAACCAAAACTTACTTCCTTTAATAACATTTATGGCTTTTACCAAATATTAATTAGTGATATGACTTTCCCATTATTAAATCTCTGCCAAGCACATTAAATTCTAATATGCTACCATACTCCAAATAACTGTTTGTGGGAACTGTGAATAAAGCTCAGGAGAAATCACAGTGATTTGATGTCTTTCTAATATTTCATGTAACTGCAGTTCTCCAAATAATAAAAATGGAAACATAGTACTTTGGGTACAGTTTATGCTAAAAGGTATTGTATAAACATCAAGAACTATGCTTGAGTCTTTTATCAGTTGTGGTGTCATCATATAATATGGTAATATGTTCCTCCTTAACAATTCCCTGTTCTAGTTACTTACATTTTCTGGAGAAATAATGACACTAGAGATTATTAGAGAAGTTAGGTGTGAATTAGGTCTCAGTCAACTCCCCCACCTACAAAAAATTAATTTAGCTCATCAGCAAAGCCTGTTTTTTCAGTACAGCTTCCTGGATTATTTCCACCTTCTTTTGTTGTTGTTAACATAGCTACAGGAATATTTTCTTTGCTAGTTTGAACTCCTTGTTACCCATTTAGTTAGTAATGCAATGAGAAGTATCATGGACTCTCACAACCTTGATAGCTACGCATTAGTTAGCCATTTAGCACTGCCAGGGACTCCCTTATTCATGCTAGCTTTGGATTTCTACTGTCCCTTTTTGCAGATTCAGCTAGCACTTTCAGAGTTTTGTAAACATCGATGCTAACAAATAACTTGTTATGATTTCATTTTCTGTTTTCTGCTGTTTTCTGGAATATCATAAATCCAGTGAAATTTCTTTTATAATTATCTTTCACTATCTGCTGAACTCTGTTTACTGGGTTTGAATCATGCCAAGATCTAACTTCTTTGATGACCTACATGGTGTTTAAAGGTATGGACTCTCTATTCTTCCCTTTGATTTATTAACAGGAAGAGCAATGGCCCTCAACAGGAAAAGACTGGGAATCTATTCTTCTTTTCCAAACCATGATGAATTTGATTCGATTTACCATAATATTCATTGGGGACTTTTCAGTTTTCTTTGTTTCATTTCAGCTGGAATGTTAGAAAGCAGTTTGATTCAACATTTCAGTGTTATATACTCGTTAAGTAAGTAAATTAAAGAGTATATTAATACAGAAAATCACCATTCCCCCTTTCTTTGACATCTCAGATTTTCTTATTCTGACAAAAACAAGTGAATACTTGTTTGTCCTGCAGAGTTGAACAAGCTGTAAGCTTGAAAGGGATAAATTACTTTGTTTTTGTGAATCATCACCAAAATTGGCAGCCTCAGTCCTGATCATGAATCTTTTTAATTGGCAAAATACCCCATTTTAATTAGCATATGCACAGTAACATTAATCCATATGTCTCCTGCTCTTTAGCTTATTTTGGTACAAGCAGGGTTCTGTCCTTTATCTCTGTCTTGGTAGCTTCTCCACTCGTAAATAGTTTTATCACTAATGTTCAATCCGTTTCTTCTACAGCATTATTCTACAAGATGTGCTAAAACAGAGGAAGAGATGGCTTGAATGATATCTGTCAACCTTATTATGTAAGATTCCATTTTAGATAGCTTTTAAAGCAAGCAACAATAGCATATGGCAATTTACAGTGATTTTTTAGTTTGCCAGTCTTTGCTGTAAGGTCCTAGAAAGAAAAAAAGACACACTTTATACAAGTTAAAAAAACTTGTGTATGATGCAAGTAAAAAGAATCTCCTTTTCTTTCATTTTAAAAAGAACAAAAAGGGAATGTGAGAAAGAACTTCTGAACATACCAAACCCATAAATATTGCAATATATTTAAAAGGAAAAATTAAAGCTGTAGAAAATAAAACAAATCCTGTCTTAAGGACAAAACCAAACCAAACCAAACACTTTTCTGGACAAGATACTAATCTTTGATGACTGGAAGGGTGGATTAGATAATACGTGGAGTACTGTGATTACAGAATTGGCACTGCACGTCTGGTGCACTATTCCATAGACAGGTATTTGTCCCTAGTTTATGAGTCTATGGCAAAACCAGTTATGTTCCTCATAAGTCTCACTCTTTTTCTTGCTTTAGAACAGAAACTGAGGGTAATGAACAATGGAAACAAAGTGCTTTACAGGTGGTATGAATACAGCTCCTCTAATAAAGAGGATAGTTTTGTATAGTTACTGTAAAAGATACAAAAAAAATAATCACTTTTTTTTTTAAGAAAAAAGATCATATCATGCTAAGGCAGCTACATTCCTAATATTAAGCAAAGCATTCAGATACAGTTAATTCTGAATGTTGAGTTTTGTATTTGGTATCATTTCCAGGAATCTTTTCTTGTAGCATGGAAGCAACAGAAAAAAACACTAGATGGGTTTAACTGGATATTGTGTAGTTAGGTAGAAAAGGCAAGTGCAGTAAAAACTGTTGTTTCACAAATAGTTGATTAATCTATATCTGTAATCTAAGGAAAGAGTAGAACCTCCCAAAGCATGATTCATCTCAGTTTATATTCCAATTTTAGGACACAATGAATCATACCAAAAGGGACATTTATCAGTTAAGTTAAAAGCAGTCTAAATTACTATCCTTTACTGGCTATCCGAAATTTAGATAATTAGATAACATGAATTATAGTTAAAAGCTCAAGGAGTCTTCACTTTCCTGTAACTAATATCTAGTTAGAACTGTCAGTTATCCAGTGGCATAATACAACAATAGAAAACCTAATCCTATTCAGTATAAAAGTATCAACCAGCTACAATCTGCAGCAAGTTTCAGAAAATGGAAAAGGACTTGGGAGTAAAAGGGTAAGAAGGAGGTGAAACACCATGTCAAAGATCTTTAGGTATAACCTATACTGCAAAGTTTTACTAGTGACAAAAAATACTGGATAATAATATAACATCAAGTGCTCTTCAAAAAGTATCCAAGAGGTTTCTTCAGTTCCAATTTAAAGATATATATTTCTTTGATGTTTCTGTGGCATGTCAGAGAACAGCATAAAAAGTAGCATGAACATTTTGCCAGTTCAAAGTAGCATGAGCAGACATTTAAGATGATCACGTGACCATTTCCAGTAGTTGTTTTGTGTGGATATTGGGATTTTGTTTTAATCTGTTTTAGTTTGGCTTTGTGGCAAAGACAGCAGCTTAGTGAGGTTATACCGTAGCCTGTATTAATTAAATTGATATGGGAAAATTCTTTTTAAAGCTTTAACAGGCATACTTGACTTAATGAGAGAAAATAGAAATGTCAGGAATGTTTGTTTTATCCACATTCATCTTAAAACACAATCCACATGGAAAACATTGTAATATATACATCTTTTTGCATATTTAATTTTGAAGAATGTTTGGTAGAATCCAACTTTAGACAGATTCCAGGATGAAGTGTAACAAATGTCATTTTAAAAGCTTTCTAGAGAAGTCCAATATCATAAAAGCAAAAATTCTGAAAAAAAGGTGATATGAAGTTCTGTATTCCCTTACAATATAATCAGAATTTTTATTTAGATTTTGTAGATTTTTCTATTTCATTTGTTCTCACTTTAATACTGTAAATAGGAGCAAACTGGTGTAGTAAACTGGCCATGAAACAACAATACATCAAGCAACAGCTCTGCTATCTGCAGAAGATACCATTCTTTCACCCCCATTGTGTATTATAGTACTTGTATTATAATAAATACAATCTTTGACAAAATTGTGGAAAGTTTATTTCCAAAATTGATTTCCATAAGCAGACTCATTTTGCTGAATGCCCCAAACCTTACTGCATCATACCTGTGTAATAATTGCCACATCCTATATTGAAAAGGTCTGAGAAAAGTGCAGGCTATGTGCACTAAGTGAATGCTCAGCCAGACATGTTGACCCTGATGCTATTGTCTAAAGCATATCTCTTCCTGCAACTGTTTTCCTGTTTGATATATGGGTAAGAGTTCCAATTCTAGCAACAACAACAAAAAATCCCTATTGTTTTTTATTAAATTTAATTGATTTGTTATTGAGAGAGATGGTGCAAATTTACACAGTTTGAACTGTATCAGTCTCACATCTTTCAACCAGAATTCCAGATCTTCCTGTCTGCCAGTGACATGCAAATTATTTCTATTCTATTCCAACTCTGCATTGATATAGAACATATTTAGATGCATGGTTAGCAGTATAGTTACTGTAAAACTTTCCTGTGGATTATACTTTCATGGTGGGAATGCTTGAAGATTCTTAAGTGCAGGGGTGAATATAATGCTGGAAATACATCAGTACATGAATAAACTGAAGCAAGTTCTACTGAGTGGCTGAGGGTGCTGGGCTTGTTCAGCCTGGAGAAGGACAGCTTTGAGAGGAGTTTGTCACCAAGCCAGCAGGGTGAGGCTTTTCAGAGGGCTGCCTGGAGGGAGGATGAGAATAAACGGGCATAAATTGAAGAAAGAGTGGTTCAAACTAGAAATAAAGATAAAAAATTCCCCTTATAGACAAGCAAGCAGTGGAAAAGGCTGCTCAGAGAGGTTCTGCAGTCTCTGTCCTTGGGGGTTCCAAGACTCAACTGGATCAAACTCTGAACAATTTGTTCCAATATCAGAGCTGACCTTGCATTGAGCAGCAGGTTGAACTACAGACCTCCTCTGGTCCCTTCCAACCTGAACTATCCTATGATATTACAGTTCAGCTTCTGCTCATTGATTTCTTCTTCCTCACCATTACATAAATATGTATAGGTGCATCATTTGAAGCTAGGAAATAGGTGGATTTAGGTGTGATATAATCTTTCTCATAAGTTTTTTTTTCTCCTCAGGGAAAGCAGGAAGTGGTCAGGATGCTACAGTATTCATGATAATATATCTTAGCTTTCATATATTAATTTTTGTATTTTTAAAATATTCAAAATGTTACTGTGCTGAAGTTATTTACTAGCATTTCATGGAATATCACCATTGAGTAAATTAAGACATGATTGCACAGTGGTTACTCAAGTAATAGTCAAAAGCAGAGACATACACATCCTAGAGAAGAATAGCAAGCCTTCTCAGTTTCATGTGGAAAGACTGGTGCAGTCAAAAGAAGGATCAGTATGACTTGAAAAATGTTACATTCAGGAACTGCTTTGTTATTAATAGAGAGCGAAATTAATGTACTTAGAAGGGAAGAATCCAAGGGTATTGGACACCAGTAGTTCCTTGAGTTTCTGTAGAATTACTGTTAAATCTCTGTAGCATTACATTTATCCTGTTCCATTGTCATAGATGTTTAGATTTTAGACATTCGTCTCTTTTTTTGTGGGTGCTTCACCAATCTTAAATATTTTTCCTTCACAAATTTTTGTTCCTGTTTCTCCAGTAAAGTTATGAATTGTGCACAAAAAAACCTCCACTTAGAATCCAGTGATGGAAGACTTTTTGGTCACAGTCCCCCACCAAAAGGATGAACTATGTATTTCTATAAACTTTATCTTCTGTGATACGGAGTTAGTGCAAGAAAAATAAATCCTTTGCTTTAAGAAAGAATTAATTTAACACACTTTTCCTTAACTCAACTCCTTTGGCATGTGCAACAGCCATATCTGAAGTATACTGATATAAAAAATTATATATATTTGGCTTCAGTTGAACACTATTCTTACATTTATTCACATATTATTTATAGATACAATATTCACAACTCTCCTTTTTAGTGGTTCTGCTATTCTTCTTTGTTGCACATGCATATCTGTCAGGACATGAACAGTAAAGGATTTTCTGTTGCTTGTAATACTGACTACCCATGCATTATATACATCTTTTTGCTTCATATAATTGAAGAAAATACTTAAATACACATCTAGTATTTAGATTAATTTTCAATAAAACTGAGTTTCTGGCCAGTCATAGCAGATATTGGGTTTGGTTTCCTTCCTTCTTTTTGCTGAATATACAGTTAGAAGTTAAAAAAAAAAAAAAAAGTGATACTGATTACTTATAGACTGGAATATTGCAAGAAAGGGTGATGAAAAACAACAGGGAAAATCAGCACTCCCTGACAGATTTGATTCTTTTCTCCTTTACAGGTATAAGCAGACCTTTTTTTTCCCTTTTCTTCTTAGTAAGAAATATAAATATTCATCCCATTTCATATTTCTGTTGTTCTATTAGCCAGTTACACCAGGTTGAATATGTTTGGTAACCAATTACACGTTAAGGGTTTCTGTCTTTTATTTTCTTTTATAGATTGATCACAATGAACTAGAATAGGACATAAGATTTAAGTACTACTATAGCTAATCAAAGCCAAAATTTAAATCTTTGGGTTCTTTACTCAGGAAAACCTATATTTTTTCATCTTTCTTTTTTTTAAATTTATGATGGAATAAAACAAGGCAAAACGCACCATTTTAACTCCATAATTCCTCTGAGAAAAAAATCTGTATTTTCTACTGTGTCAGGGTGCACTGGGGGTCGGCAGGTCCCTTGGATCAGGGCGCCAGGAGCTGCAGTGGTTCCCCAGGGGGGCAGCAGGACGCAGCCTGGCAGCCAGTGCCTGTCCCACCACCCCAGCTGGAGAGCAGGGAGGGCCAGAGGACACTGGGGGCAGCCCCAGCCCTGGGCATTGGGCACCTCCCTGGCCGAAGCTGGGCTGGGACATCGGCCCCCAGGTGGCCCAGCTCGGCAGGGCCCATGGCTGGGGAGCTGGAGACCAGCATTGCTGTGGTGTCACTGTGGCAGGGACTGAGAGCTCGGGAGGTGGGGGGGCTGAAAGGGGGTGTGGGGTCATGGCCAGAGACTGATGGCCCCAAGGGAGGTTGACACGGAACAGTCAGGCCTGGCAGTGCCCTCAAGACCTTGATATACTGCAATGAAACGGAAGACATTAATAAAACCAGAAAACAAACAAACAAACAAGTTTTTCTCTTTTCCTTTTTTAGGTATTAATAATTCATCACTTTCTTCAACCAAATACATGCCAACTTCATGTCTTCTTGTTACATGTAAATAATAGATCATTTTTTAACGACATAAATTTTTAACATATTTTAAGTACGATTTTCCAAATTTAGAGCCTTGAAATTCTGTTTGTTCATTTCAGTAAAGAAGGATATATAGATCTTCATAAAGTGCAGAAAAATAGTTTTATTTGGAATTTTTATTTTACTGTTTACAATAACAATATGTAAACATGTCACAGCAAAAACATCGGACAGAAACACATAACTGAGAGGACTAGTCCCATTTAATTGCTTACTACTACTTAAAGCCTTTGAGCAGGACAAAGAATTCAATCTACGGTACTAGCATACTCATGAATTACCAGATGCAATTGTCCTTTATAACTAGAGATACCATATTTTCAGAAATAAATTATCATTTTATCACAGTCTCTTTTCAGTTGGATATTTTCCTATAGCAAGATCCAACGCAACACTGGCAAAACTGACATCAGATGGTTCAGAGGGAGAAAAGAAGAATGAGAAAGGGTTAATGGTAGATGATGTGAAATTAAGACAATGAATAGTGTAAATGATATATTTGTTGTATTTGTCATGTTCATGAAGTTGCAGATATCTCAGTCCACTAACTAGTGAAATTATCTTGGGTATAGCTATCAATCTTAAAAATATATGACTGAAAAAGGTGTTTAAAAAAATATCTTTAAAATAACTGTTAAAGGGCCTTTTCCCAAAGAATTTACTAGCCAATTACTCTTGAGAGAAAACAGAAAGAAAATTAAGAATGTAGTGCATATTGGCTTATCCTAAATTGCATCAGCATGATCCTGACCATTTTCCAGTAGCAAATGTTTTCACATAAAATGTGAACATATTATCTCTCAAGAAATCCCATGTGGGTTATTTTTCTATTTATAAGAATGTGCTTCACAGGGCAACTGCAGGTAGTTTATGAACAATTGATTTACATTGATTAAGATATGTTTACATTTTAGTTTCCAATTTTGTATTGATTAGCCAGATATTAGTAGTTAATCATTAGATTTATGAAATCTCAAAAGAGGAAATATGTACACTGTTTATAAAATTTGAAGTGTTATAGTTGCAAGTATGTAAAAATATTCAGCAATAAGATGTTTTATTTAAACTGTATTTGATATTTTTTCCATTAGCAGTAACTGAAATTCTTCAAAAAATAGTCTTCTGTGTAATAAAGCACCTAGAAAAATGTTGACAAAATTAGCACAGGTCACCTTATATCAGAGAAAGTAGCTCACTATTGTGAGGAAGCCCAGAGAAACTTAGCTGGCCTTAGCCTCCCTTTTCGGTGTTCCTCTGATTTCCGTGAGAAGGAAGTTTTTGTTCATAAAATAAAACGTCTCATATCCTAAGACATCAGAACTGTGATATTCACTGTAGCTTTTACTTTCCTTGCAATTTAGATGTTTAAGCCAAGAACTGAGATTTCTTTGCTCAGTTGATAAGGCAAAATTATAGAAACTTTTGCAGCTACAAAAAGAGTAGTCAAAAATATTAGTAATAACTTGCAGCTCAAAGTTGCTACTGAGGCTAATGAAACCAAAGGTGTGACTTTACTGAATACTCTCTTCAAGAAGTGCAACAAGGAATAATGTGGGTTTTGTGCTTTGATTACAAGTTCTTTTAAGAATAAGACAAAGACCTCAAGTTAATTTATGTTAGATACTAATCAAAAATTATTGTTTTCAGTCTAGACTGAAATCAAGCCTGAACTTCGAGGCCATCACCATAATAATCTCCACCACTACTGATTTATCTGAGAACAAAAGAAGAGATAATATGCAAGGAATATCTGGAAACATACGGCAAACAATTTAACAATCACATACTTAAAAAACATGATGTCAGTAGAAATTAGAGCAGAAGATAGTGGCAGAAATGTGTTTATGAAATAGTTTAATATATTAAAATAGTATACATAGCATAAAAATGACTTAAGTTGTCTAAGACCCATGCAGTTTGGTATAGGATTTTTATATATCCATTAGCTATGCACAATTAGGCAGTCATACCCTCTGTCTTGTCTGTGTGGAGACTGTAAATGAAGACTAGAGCTGTCTAATTCTTCACAACCACAGATTTATGCTGTAAATTTTGCTTGACTTCTTGTGGGAGAAGGGAATGAATCTTTATGTAATTAACTAATAGTCTGAATAATGAATATGGTGTTAGAAAGGCATTCCTTTTCATAAATAGTACAAGACTATATGAGGAAGGAAGGATCCTGTCAGCATTTTTGGGTGCACATAAAAAAAAATAAAGAGAAACACATAAACTTGTAGTTTTGCTGGAGGAAGAGAGGGTTCATTAGAAGCACATGAAAAGAAAGAATATTTTTCAGTGGACTGGATGTTTTCAAGGCATATCCAATTTCCATTCAGACTTTTTGTATAAATCTACATGTCATAGCCCTTGACAGCAGAGCTTCATGCTTGGCATAGCAAACCTTACTCCTCATTCTGTCTTTAATTTGCTCTTTAGAAAGCAACATTCATGGTACTATCCAGGCACTACATTCTTAACACTAGTAAAAGACAGTGTTGCAGTCATAAGAAAACACCATCAGTATTACTTAAGAAACGTGGCATTATTTAATATATTTGATAAACATGTCCAGAGGAAGTCTAAATTCAGCTGAATTTGGAAGCTGCTAACTTTTGATCCCCTATGAACAAAAGGACGGATATGGAAAAGTCTGATTTAGATTTCTGTAGCGAGGATTGTGAATAAGTTTGGGTTCTCATTTTGAAAAAGAGTAAGGGACTATTACTGGGATTGCAATTCCTTTTGCTGCAAGAACTGTTTCAGCATGGACCAAATTAGTTTTTTCTTGCAATGTTAGTGATGTCAGGTGCTTAAGACAATGCTTTTTCATTGCTGTCACTGAGTGTTTTTCAAATTAACTTGCTAGTACAGCAGAGCACAATAGCACTGAAATGCAGAATGCTGTATAATCATAGCAATAGAAAGTATAAGAAAATTATGTTCAAGATCTATACAGAAGCTGGATTTCTAATATTTCTGTCTGTTAGTTTAGTCATGATCATGGCGATAAAATATGCTAAGTGTATATATATTCATGCATTGAAAATTTACCTTCATGTCTACAGTGAAATAACAAGCTTTTCCCAATGCTTTCCTCTAATTGTGTTCTGTGTCTGTTATAACTTACTGTGAAAAAAGTAGCCCCTAAGATACACTATTAATATAGCCTGAATGGGATCATTTGAAAAGAAGAAATAGTGCAAGAAATAAATTATTACTTAAATTAAATTAATTAGTTAATTATGACCCTTGGAATGGACATGTTATTGGAAATCAATCAGATTCTGTACTTGGCCCCATTTCTCAGGAATTTCACCTCATTAAAACTACGGGATTTGGCTGTCCATGAATTTTCCTTTGAAGATAAATACATGAATCTTGAAGTTTAAAACTGATTATGCCAGGCAGTTATTGTTGTTTTCACTGGGATCAGAACTGTATTATTACTCTAGATAACAATATTACTGAGGAGAAAGAATGGTTGATCAGGTCTTAGCCTTGCACAGATACTTACGCCAATGACTGAGTGAAAAGCTTTTTTTGACCATAATCTTTGTCTTATTAAACAGAAGGAAAAAAAGAAAAAAAAATACAGAAGGCTCTGTAAGGTAATTCTCTAATCAACTTTATATTTATTCAACAGCTATAACTATGATAAAGTTTATTCTTTGAGTTTTCAATACAACATGAGAGCATGTGTAACAAACATTATCACAAGCAACCCTTCTGAGATAAAAATCTAAATACAGACCAAACATCTGATTACTCCAGGGTTAATGGTAACATTCTATATTTGAGTTCATCTCACATAACATTATATACCCCTGTCATTGACTTCTAACCAAATCTAGTCATTCTAAATTCCTTTGAAGTTAATGGAAGGGAAAAGGAACCCATAGTCTGAGTGTCTTCCTGCATATGCCTACTTTTTTTCCACTAACTGTGAATGGATCTCAGTTCAGAAAACATATCTGCATTTATTTAGATCAGTCTCAGCAATAAGAACTTCAATGTATCCAAGATGCTGACATGCCAAGGTAATAGTTACATTATTATAACTCTTTCTTTCAATGTGAACAACCACAGCAAATCATCGAATCAGAATAGTTTGGGTTGGAAGGGATGTTAAAGGTTATCTAGTCCAAATCCCTCCTGCAATGAGCAGGGACACCTTCAGCTAGATAAAGTTGCTCCCTGCCCCGTCCAACCTGACCTTGAATGTTTCCAGGTATGGGGCATCTACCACCTCTCTGGGCAACCTGTTCCAAATGATAGACACTGAATCATTCCAAAGCAATTGTGTGTGCTGAGAAACTTGAATTTTCAAAAAAGATAAAACATGCTCTCAACATATTTCTTCATTATATGTAAATCAGGTCACCATGCTGATTTTAGCAGTGGTATAAAAATGCTATGAAAAGTGTAATTCTACTTCTTTGAGTTTCACTTTCTTTCTCTACTTTTAAATTGTCTGCTTGTTTGTCCATTTGCTAGTTGTATTTATATTCCCTTGGGTCCCTTTCCCTAATAAGTATTAGAACAAGCAGAGGTTAATGTAAGGCAATGGTCCATAACTGATGTGCAAGGGGCACTGGTAGAGATGAGCTTGATAGTTTACCTTCAATATAGATAGCCCTGAACATAATCCATGTGACAGATTACAAGCAGAAAGCATATATATCCTATTTTCTATAATGACATTTCCTTGAATGTGTGCTTTACTGTTGCAAAAAGCTTCCTATAAGACTTCCTTGCTCTAATTATGGGTGTATTATTGTTAATTTTTAGGAAACACTTTTGAGTTTTTAAGTTCTAAGACACGGCCACAGCATAGGGTGACAACAGAGAAGCTGCTGTTTCTTATTGAAAAGTTAGAGCTTTCAAAAATTAAATTTTTAGTCCTGCTCTACATTTTACAGAAAGCATGTATTTCACTCAGGAAGGACCAAAGGCCAGAGGTTTTTTACAACCTATTATGTCAGCCATCTCAAAGTGATTTTGAGAGGTCATATATGCCATCATCCTCCATCTGAAATCTTAACTATTTCAGATGTCAACTCCTTGCATTTTGTCTGCAAGCAAAGCCCCACTTTGTAATCAAAGTGGCTGCCACTAACTGATGAATTAGGTAGAAATATAAATTAAATTTCATGGGCATTATTCTCGATTGGGATGCATGGCAATGGAATGGAAATATGAGCCTATATGACCTGCTTGCCTCCTCATTAACCCCAAATTAAATATAAACCACAAAAGCATAGAATTTAATTGTTATACCACATTCTCATTTTATAACAGGTAAGTAAAATTATTTGAATTTTGCTTAGGTTTTAGAATATTTATTCTGATTTTATTTTAAGAAAATCATAAAAACATAGGACAGTTTGCATTGGAAGCGACCTTTAAAGATCATATAGTTTGACCCACCCCTGCAGTGGGGAGGGATATGTTTCACAGGATCAGGTTGCTCAAAGGCCCATCCATCCTGACTTTGAAAACTCCCAGGGATGGAGTATCTCCAACTTCTCTGGGCAACTTGTTCCAGTCTCTCACCACCCACATTGTAAAGAATTTCTTCCTTCTTTCTAATCTAAATCTACCATCTTTTAGTTGAAAACCGGTACCCATTGTCCTATCCCTAGAGGCCATAGTAAAAATCTCTCTTTCTTATAAGACACCTTTAAGGACTAAAAGGCCACAATACAGTGTTCCTGGAGCCTTCTCTTCTCCAGGCTGAATCCCCGCTCTCTCAGCCTTCCTTCACAGGAGAGGTGTTCCAGATTTCTGATCATTTTCGTGGCCCTCATCTCATTAATATATATGCTCTTGACTACATCCACTCTTTACTATGCACTACCTTGCCTTCACTGTCTTATAGTCATGACATGATTGCACATATATGTCATCAGAATCACACATGCAACACAAATTATTGCGTTTGCAGGAATGAAGAGGTTTGTTCATATTAAAAAAATATTTAAGAAAGGGACAACTTATTTTTCAGTTGCTATTTTTCAGTTTTACTAATGGGCTACCACATGCACTGGAGGAAGCTTTATCAGACAGAGTGGATTTATCCCGGGAAAACACCAGTACAACTGTATTTAGAATAAACATCATGTGTAGCAATCTCTTGACTTCTGAGTGCTGTCACTGAGTAAAAAAAAAAAAAAAAAAAAAAAAAAGACTATGAACCGAGATAATAAAATAATTTGTCACACAAAATAGAAAATAAAGCCAGGAAAGTTCACTGCTTAAAATAAAATTCCACGCAGGTTTATGAAAAGAAGTATATATCTGGAAACAAAGTTTAAATGTTTGGTCACCAATGGACAAGTTCTCAATAGAATTCATAGAATCATAGAATAGGCTTAAGTAGGAACCTTTAAAGATCATCTAGTCCAACCCCCCTGCAATGAGCAGGGACAGCTTCAACTCCAGCAGGTTGCTCAGAGCCCCGTCCAACCTGACCTGGAATGTTTCCAGGGATGGGGCATCTACCACCTCTCTGGGCAACCTGGGCCAGGGGTTCACCACCCTCACTGTGAAAAATTTCTTCCTAATATCTGCTCTAAATCTGCCCTCTTTTAGTTTAAAACCATTATCCCTTTTCTTATCGCAACAGGCCCTGCTAAGAAGTTTGTCCCCATATACCCTCCAAGATCTCAAACTCAAGTCCAAATATGACCTACCCAAAAGGTCTTAAATTAGTTCAGAAAGGAAAGTCACAGTATCTTCAAGTAGCTAGAGATATTTTTAGCTTGAGAACCAAATGTGTGTACACAGCATGTCTCTGTCATACAGCTATGATTCTTCCTTTATTTCACCCTGACCAGTGCTATACTTTCAGAGCACAGTCTTGGAGTATAATACAGGTGAACTGTTTATAAATAATAATATCTTAAAAATACTTCTTATTTTATATTTTCATACTTGTGAATATCATGGAAATAGTTGCAGGAAAAAGTAGGTTAATTAAAGAACTAGTTGATCTTGTCCATTGTTCCTTTAAAGAATATTAATATATCAATACATGTTTTCTCTCTGAAATTTTGACAAATATGTAATTCATGTATTTCTGTTTCTATGCATATAATAGATCTTTTTTGGCAGTCAAGAAATTTACGCCTTTCTGCCAGCTAGTGTCACAAACAGTATTGTCTCATTGGAGAAATACTGTTGTGTTGGTTTTGGCTGGGGCAGAGTTAATTTTCTTTATAGCAGCTAGTATGGGGCTATGTTTTGGAATTTTGCTGAAAACAGTGTTGATAGTAGATACAGATGATGTTATTATTTCTGAGCAGTGCTTACAGAGAATCAAGGTCTTTTCTGCTTCTCACACCGCACCTCCAGCGAGTAGGCTGGAGGGGCCCAAGAAGTTGGGAGGGGACACAGCCAGGACAGCTGACTCCAGCTGACCAAAGGCATATTCCATACCATATGATGTCATGCTTAGCATATAAAGCCGGGGCGAAGAAGAAGGAAGAGGGGGAATGTTTGGAGTTATGGTGTAAGGTAAGCATTATGTGTGATGGAGCCCTCTTTTCCTGGAGTTGGCTGAACACCTGCCTGCCCATGGGAAGTACTGAATTACTTCCTTGTTTAGCTTTGCTTGTGTGCGTGGCTTTTTCTTTACCTAATAAACTTTTTATCTTAACCCACAAGTTTTCACCCTTTCAACCTTCTGATTCTCTCCCCCAATACCACTGAGGGGGAGTGAGCGAGCAGCTGTGTTGCCAGCTGGGGTTAAACCACGAAAAATATAAAATGTGAAGCCTTTGAGAAGTTATTAAAAGGAAACAAAATAATGATTAAAAATATTGCCTTTTTTTCCTACATTTATTACCTTCTTTTTCATGTTTACCTAAACATGAAAACCACTGTCTCAGTATGTTACTAATGTATTACAAATCCTACATAAGGAAAATTCTTGATTTTGCTTTTTCCTTAGTTTATCTACAAAAGTGTGGTTTTTAGAATGTTTCACAGGATTCATAACTTATTGCACTTACATAAAATAAGTGTTAACCTATTTAGCAAGAAAATGTATGGAACTTGTGCAGATTGTCTTTAACCTGTGATCCACAGCCCACCTCTCTTCCTCGTGTTAACACAATATATGGAAATGTCTTATTTCATTTTTTGTAAGATAAATCTATGTTGTAGATATTTTATCTGTCAAAAATCTTTTGTAGCAGCTTAGGTTATCTTCCTACCAACACAATTAGAAAGAAAGAATAAGACTAAAATACTGTTATGTCCTATTGTAGCTTGTATTCCATGTAATCCTTGATTGCTGAAATACGCTTCTTGATCATCATTTCAAAAAGTTGAGATCTGCTATTAGTTGTTTCCCTGGCCTAACCAGGCCACATCTTATGCCAAAAAATGGGATTTGTAAAGGCTTTAGTCATTGTTGCCACTTTTATTTTTACACTAGGGAAGGCTCAGATGGATTCTAAAATAACCATACTTTAGTTTTTTCTTTATTTTTCTTAGAAATTTAATATACTTCACTGTCCTTAAAGTTGGGTCCACTTAGAAATATTATGACCCTAAACTGGTAGCAAACTGTTGTTGTAAACAGGCAGCAAGAAGTATTTACTACTAGTATTTACTACTAGTTAGCCCCCGTAACCAAGAATACAGCAATGTGAGGAATTTAAGTTCTGCATGTGTTCAAAGAGGCTGGCCATGAAATCAATCTTCTGAACTGAGGTAGGGTTGGAAGTTTTCTTCCCCCCCCCCCCATCTTTTTTAATGAGAAAATTACAGTTTCTGAATAGTAAAGCTACATTAAAAGATTTTTCACATTTATACAGCCTTATATTTTCCTACTACATAGCTATTGGTCAATTTATAACTCTTTTCCTCCTCCCAAATAATTCTTCCTCTGCGCTTGGTCAAATAAACTCTGAATGTTGGGAAAAATCTAGCATGTTCCACCACCAAGCTATTCCATAACATTTTTAAGCTATCGCTTCTTTAGTTATTATGGTATGTCAATCCCTTTCACCATCCAGGTACAAAGCCAAAGCAAGCCAATGAAGAGATATCCACAGATTTGACGTGATCATTTTAGACTAGTGTTAATGGCTTTTTAGTTAGGTAAGGTAACCTTGGAACAAAATACTGTAAGGGTGCCTTAAAACAATGTATATGATCATTCTCCCCTGATGTGTTTCTTCCTTCCATACAGACCACGGTTATCTCAAACTTTGTGTTTATGGAGGATGTTAAATCTATGTTAACAGGGAAATAGAATAAGGCTGTAAATCTTTTCCAAATGGTTCCACTGCCTGTGATCCAAGGTCTAGCTTTGATACGATCCAGCTGTGTATAAGCTTCATTCAAGTGTTTGCAAAAATTGGTAAATTGTGAGAAACAGCCGTGAGAAAGTACATAGGAAAGAACCGTAAAAGATCACAAGGGTAAAAATTCAGAAAGACATAGGATAATTGAAATAGGACAGTCAGCAACTCAGGGACTAAAGACAAAAAGCACTGATATGGAAATTTATAAAATCCCAGGAAAAAAAAATAATTGTGTGGAAACACAATGACTTAGCAACATCAAGAATCAGCCCATTCCAAGGAGGAAGAGAGGCCACCCTTCCCCCTCTGACTAATGACTATCTACCAGCAAAGACACATTAAGTGTCTCATCTTATGAAATCAATGAAAGCATATTGAAAGTTAATTGGGGAGATTATTAGTCGTGGCTATCTATGGAACATATTGTGGTGGGTTGACCCTGGCTGGACACCAAATGCCTATCAAAGCCGCTCTGTCACTTCCCTTCTCAGCTGGATAGGGGAGAGAAAATATAACAAAAGGCTTGTGTGTCAAGATAAGGACAGGGAGATCACTCAGCAGTTACCGTCATGGGCAAAACAGACTTGACTTGGGGAAATTAGTTTAATTTATTACCAATTAAATTACAGTAGGATAATAAGAAATAAAACCAAAATCTTGAAACACCTTCCCTCCACGCCTCCCTTCTTTCCAAGCTCAACTTCACTCCCGATCTCTACTTCCTCCCCGCCCGAGCAGCGCAGGGGGACCAAAATCTTGAAACACCTTCCCTCCACGCCTCCCTTCTTTCCAAGCTCAACTTCACTCCCGATCTCTACTTCCTCCCCTCCCGAGCAGTGCAGGGGGATGGGGAATGGGGGTTGTGGTCAGTTCATCACATGTTTCTGCTGCTCCTTCCTCCTCAGGTGGAGGACTCATCACACTCTCCTTGCTCCAGCATGGGGTCCCTCCCACAGGGTGGAGTCTGTCAGGAACAGACTGCTCCAGCATGGGTCCCCCAGAGGGTCACAAAGTCCTTACAGCAAGCCTGCTCCAACGTGGGCTCCTCTCTCCACAGGTCCACAGGTCCTGCCAGGAGCTTGCTCCAGTGCAGGCTTCCCACAGGGCCACAGCCTCCTTTGGTTACTACCTGCCCTAGTGTGGGGTCCTCCACAGGCTGCAGATGGATATCTGCTCCACCGTGGACCTCCATGGGCTGCAGAGGGACAGCCTGCCTCATCATGGTCTTCACCACGGGCTGCAGGGGAATCTCTCTCTGCTCTGGCACCTGGAGCACCTCCTCCCCCTCCTTCTTCACTGATCTTGGTGTCTGCAGAGCTGTTCCTCTCACATATTCTCCGGTTGCAAATGCTGCATGCTGGTTTGTTTTTTTTTTTCCCCTTCTTAAATATGTTATCACAGAGGTGCTACCACCATCACTGATTGGTTTGGCCTTGGCCGGAGATGGGTCTGTCTTGGACCCGTCTGGCACTGGCTCTGTTGGACATAGGGGAAGCTTCTAGCAACTTCTCACAGAAGCCACCCACTACCAAAACCTCGACACACAAACCCAATACATCTATGTACAGAAAAAATTAATTGCTTTGTATTCTTAAATTATGCATAGCCTTCCTGCAGAGTCTCTTTCTAACTTGGAAAAGCGGCGTGTATTGTGACCCAGGGACAAAAAGTTGTAAGACCATCTGAGCTGATAGCACAAATATGCAAAATTCTCACATTTTACACCTGTAAAAACTGCTAAAAGATTACATTGTTAGAACAATTTAATCCATTAAATAATCCAGAGTTCTTCAATGGCAGATTAAACAATTTTGTGTGATTCACTGACAGACTTCCATCAATTCATCACTGTCTGCCTTAATCCGTTGGATGTACAGTAATTTTTTTTTTTTCATTCAAGGTTATACAGTCAATTAATTCAGGGCAAAGTAATTCCTCGCCTTTTTTTTTTTTTAATATCTAGCTTAAAATGCAATTGTTTTTAATGATGTACTTGCCCTTGGTAACTTCTTCCAAATAAAATTAATCTTTGATGGTAATATTCTCCACATGCTGTATCATGTCAAGAACTATAAATGTTCCATCACTATTTTTATGTTACTTTATAGCTGTAGAAGGACTAACAATTTATTAGCCCTTTTACATCATTATTATGTATTTCACATAGTGAATAAATGATGAACTGTTGCCACAGAAAGTATTTTATTTCAACAAAAACCACCACCCTGTCAGAAAGTGTGAAAGGTCATAGCTCTGCTCTTCACTGAATCCTAGAACAAGAAAATATGAGCTATTTTGTGCTTTTGGCATCATTCAGAGAATGCTGTTGCTGTGAACTGCAGTTTAGCTTGCTCTACACAACCAAATGTGAGAGGGTATGTACTTGAGGTCCTGCGGTCTCTTACTCCCTTGCATTACATGGACTGCTTGAGGAACAAGAATACAATTTAAAAAGAAAAGGGAAAAAAAAAGCATAGCAAAAAAAAGGAAAAATAAAGACGAGAAAGTAGGGATTGCAACTGTCACTGGTCTTAATATTAAAAAGGGATGATCATAAAATGTTCTAGCAGAGTATTTTCAGGATGTCCATATTTCACAAAATAAGAAGTATATTCTTTGTCCTATGAATGTGGACATTAAATGACGTACAAGAGTTAATGATCATGTTAAATTAATTTTCCTATCTGAAAATGTATGTAGTAATGAGCAAGAAGAGTTTGCAAGTTTAGGTTCTGTGGATAGGAAGGGAGGAAGGGAGGAAGGGAGGAAGGGAGGAAGGGAGGAAGGGAGGAAGGGAGGAAGGGAGGAAGGGAGGAAGGAAGGAAGGAAGGAAGGAAGGAAGGAAGGAAGGAAGGAAGGAAGGAAGGAAGGAAGGAAGGAAGGAAGGAAGGAAGGAAGGAGCAGACAGACAAATGTTCATTATCCAGAACTTCATATTGGTTAGTGCTTATATTGCACTAAAACACTATTGTAGCATCCATGGAAAAGTATATATTTTACTGGGCATCGTTTGAAGGAATATGTGTGCCAAGAGCATACCACTCATCCTCTCAGGAAACAACACTAGGACAAATGGTCAATGATTGACCTGCTACTAGTATGTATTCTACAGCAATATATCAAAAAGATGAAAATGGTTTCAAATTCCTTCATTAGGATGACATTATTTGTATATAAAATTGCAGGCATAGATCTACAAGAATCAGTTCATACAGTGGCCAAATGTCTGAATTATAGAAAGAGTTTATATGACAATCAACAAATTTTCACAAGTACAGCTAACATGCTCACAGGGAAAATTTTCAATTGCTTCTTCTAAATGGCACAGTACATGAAACGATATGTGTAAAATACATAGTTATGAATGTTTATTAGCAAAACAAGTATATAATTTCAATCTGCAGGCATGAATGTCATACTTAAACAGTGGGTTGTATTAACTACTCAGAAATATGAGAGAGATCAGAATGGTTTGATTACTACAGTAATTATTTAAAAACTGACTAGATAAGACACAATAAAGTGAACATAACTGGGCCATCGTAACACTGATTGAGGTATGGCTATTATATTGAAAAGGCACAGACTTCATAAATAATCATGAAGGGCAATGACAAAGGTTATGATCAGACACACTTCTGGTGTCTCTATTAGCTGTATTTTATCAGATAATATCAATTACTAAAAGCTGTTCTTGATGCATAACTTAAGTGGGGATTCCAAAAGGAAATCAATGATCATGCTTGTTTAAAAATATGAACTTTGCGGTAGATCTTATGTAATCAGCTTAGTATATATCAATCATATACCAAAATTTATGATTAAGGATACACTCTTGTAGACCATCCAAGCAATAATAATGACAAACAAAAAGTTGTCTCAGAAGAAATTTAATATATCAGCATTTCACAGGACCGTCCTATTTTTTACCATTCTGCAAGCCAAAAGAAGATCAATTCTGATACCATGATTCTGTAAACACTTTCACCTATTAGTTTGTATCGAAATATGAAATGCAGATATATACTTAACGATTTAAGCACCACTTTGCTATTAATTCTCTCTAAAGTGTTACACAGAAATGCAGTTCTAACATACCAAACTAAAAACTGATTAAATATATTATATCTATGTGAATGCCACTTATATTTTTGGAATGTTTAACTGTTATTAGGCTGGTCGGGAATATGCTAGCCATTTTTTTCTTTACAAAATGTTGATTCACTAAAACCAATTTGTTTGGGTTAGAAACATGCCAATTTTGAATGTTGTTTTGATCACAAAAGATTTCCTACTTCTTCCTCCTTCACACACCCAGAGCCAAATCACATATCCAAGTCATGGGTCATATTAGCTCCTTAGGAAATCAGTCTCTTACTCTTTGAAAATAGTTTATGGCAATTTCCTGTTCAGCTACAGTTCATCCCATGCTTGACTTTCACTTAAAGCTATATGCTTTCTTGCATGTATGTTCTTGGATGTAATGGGGGAAGAAGACAGCAGGGAGGTGTATTGACAGTCCATCAAAAGGCAAAAAGTGCCTTTGAATAACTCTTTGCAAGGAGTATAGAGACACAGAGAACAAGCTTTCTACTGCAAGTGCTTTGCTTGCAGCAGAATAAGGGTAGCTCCTGAGAATGAAGTCCAGCTGTGGGATCCCTCTGAGTCAGGAACATCACCCAACGGGGTATTAATGAGCCATCAATGGTTATTCTTTGAATAGAATGCTTCAGCCAAAAGCCAAGTAACAGCCAAAGCCTAGGAATACGCATGATGGGTGATGCCTCCAGAGAACTAAAAAATGTAAAGGATGAACAGCAGAAAAGACAAAAAATTCCACAGGACTAAAAAGGATAAAAGCTCTTGTCTTAGTGTCCTAGTTTCAGCTGGAATAGAGTTAATTTTCTTCCTAGTAGCTGGTATAGTGCTGTGTTTTGGATTTGAGATGAGAATAATGCTGATGATAACACACTGGTCTTTTAGTTGTTTTTAAGCAGTGCTTATGGTAAGTCAAGTACTTTCCAGCTTCTCATACTGCCCCACCAGTGAAGAGGCTAGGGGTGCACAAGAAGCTGGAAAGGGGACACAGCCAGGACACCTGACCTGAACTAGACAAAGGAATATACCATATCATATAATGTCATGCTGAACATATAAAGTGGGGGGAAGTTGGCCAGGGGATGTCAGTTGTTGCTTGGGGACTGGCTGGGCGTTGGTCAGCAGGTGGTGAGCAACTGCACTGTGCATCACTTGTTTTGTATATTATTATTATTATTATTATTATTATTATTATTATTATTATTATGCCTTCTTTTTCTGTCCTGTTAAACTGTCTTCATCTCAACCCAAGAGTTTTACCTTTTTTCCGATGCCTTCCCCCATCCCACTGCGGAGGAAGTGAGTGAACGGCTGTGTGGTATTTAGGTGCCTTCCAGCTTAAACCACAACTCTCAGTCATGATGGGAGGAGGAGAGAGCATACATGTACCTTACATCCCTAACTCCTTTAAAGTTTTTCTTCCAGGGAACTTCACTTGCTCTCAATGTCTTTGCCAAGCTCCTCTTGTAGCTGCATCTACAGTCATTGACTAATATTTTCCTAGACAAACCCATTGCAGTCAAGGCCTGTGCAGTGAGCAGCCGTATCTCAAGAAATTAGAAGAGTTTTTTCTTGGGGGCCGAAGGGATATCAACCAAAGCTTCCTGTCAATACACAGAAAAGGGCAAAAACTGTATAGAGAGGACAATCATAATAACCATGTCCAAAAGGGATGGCTGATCATAACTGAAATGATTTGTAAGAGGGTATGAAGATATTTCCTACTGTCTCTTAAACTAAACATGAAGCAAAAGCAATGACTTCTTCAAATACCTGTTTCCTTAAGGGAAGGGTCCTGAAGGGCTATTCTCATCAATTCATTTAAAATGTCCTCCCAGCATTGCTACTGCAGCTACTGAATTGATTTTAACACTCTCCCACTATGTCACCTTGCACATTGTCCAAACTCGTAGCTGGGAGGTGGGCTGGTCATCAGGTACCAGAAAGTCATTCAGAAAAACACAAGGAGGAACAGTAATAAGGCTCAGATACCAAGGAGATGGGAACACTAATTTGTTATGATCTCTTTCAGACAAATAAAAATCAGCATGGTTTTTCATACAAGATGCCAGAGTTGAGGAAGGAAACGTTTGAGATATCTTTTCTTTAGAAAGCTGTGAACCATCTGTATAGTAGAGGCATTTGGCATGAGATAAACATGCCCCTAAAGTTTCCCCCTCCTCCGCCCAAAAAACCAACCAAAAAAAAGCCTAGAGGGGCATTAGGAATCTGGGAACCAGCTTCCCCAATCTATTGTTTCACAAATATTTTACTGTACTGATTTACTGACACAATAATTACCAGGGATTTAATTTCCATCAGAAAAACATTGAAGTTAGACATTGTCAACACTTAGCATTGCAAAGCTAACACTTCGTATCAACCAAAGTCTAGAACACATAGGTTACTATAGGTTCCTATGATACAGTCAGCAGGATCTATCAAATAAATAGGTGACTTTAATAAAACAACAAAAGCATGAGGTGATGTTGACTTAAGTATCCATCACATTGTTTTCAGACATCACTGTGAAAACTGACAGTGCTTGAATAGTGTCAGATTTTTAAAGCCTGAAATAGGATGCAGGAGAGGAACTGGGTCGTTACAACACTCGTAAGATACTGAGATCTCAAAATCCCACTGACTGAAACCGTTATGTTTATTTCAGCACTTCGGTATATGTGTTATCATTTTGTAAAACCATGTTATATTTTCCTGCTAGAGTGTTATTAATATTGAGAAAATATTTTATGTAATAATAATTTTAATACTAAAAGAACATTACATATTTAGAGTAATTATTCTAAGGATTCAATTACCATAACTGTTTATTAAAGTGTAAACGTTTGCAAAAATTTGGCTTCATTAATAAAATACGCTTTTTCTGAGTGCAATATTTATAGAATTATTTATATAACAAGGCAGATGGATTACTTTGAAAGTTTAACAGGTACATGCTATTTAGATTCTCTTAGAAGACATGTCTGATTACTGTGACTAAAATGGCAGATATTACTCTTAATTTCAAAAAACAATCTCAGATTTTGCTTGCCTTCTCATTCAAATGTTTTCTTTACAGACATGCTATATAAGCTTTCTATTTGGCTTTGAAAATTAAACCTATGGGGTTTTTGCAAGCATATTTACTTTGTAGACAAACAAAACCAGGTGAACATTGATCTATTTCATCAGCTGTTCTATATTTGATGTTAAAGTCCCTAGTATAACTCCTGCTAATGTCTGCAAGATTTTTTCTATTGGTAACTACGGTTGTTAAAGCAGATGTCTTGCACAAAAAAACTGTAGGTGTACTATTTCGCTCTTTTTCAAGTCTCTAGAGACTGACATTTACAATATGCCCATTCTTGATTTATTTTCAATTTAATTTGCATTTTGTTTTTATTTCCCTGATGTTAGGCAATTTTATGAAAAATTCCCCTTCTCCCCACCTCATTTTTAAGTAATTATCATTGCAAAGAACATTTTAATTTTATTTGAAAAGCAAATATGTAAATTGACAACTGTTTTATGATGGTTCATTTTATGATGTTACATGTACTTTGTTCACTGTTGTTTTAACTTTACTGAATCCCACCATAAAATAATATTGATAGGTGTTGCTGTTTCAGCATTTAAGACTTGTCCATTACAACTGTGTTATTTGTAGAAACATCTAAGAACAATGTTTAGAATCTGTGTGATGATTACACATAGATCAAATGCACAGAACAAGGATACTATATAATAGTAGATACTATTAGTAGATACTGTGTAATACAGTAATAACAGTAAGATACAGTCTGGTCACTATGGATTTATTTGGAAGCATTGCAGTAATTATGAAAGTATTCCCATGCAACTCACCTATAACTAAACTGACATCCTTATGGAATTGTCATATAGTTTCTCTCCTTGTTGCACAGAAACTATGGACAATTTGTTTAAAATCAAGCAAAAAACCAAACAAAATTGATTTATCTGGTCCTTTGATTAGGGAACTCTCACATGGGGCATCTCTGAAATAGGACAATGGCCAGATGGAAATGGGAGTCTCTATGGCAAGACTCAGCAACTTCAGCTGGATCAGGTCTGACTTTTCTGATGAAGTCTTATAATGCAGGTGGCCCATAGTCCTATGTGACTACATCAGCACGTGTATGATTCATTGCCATAGATTTTCTTAATCCATATGTAAAACATCTCCTAACTTTCTTGAGTATGTACAAAAGACTGCCCTATGTGAATATTTCTGCATCTGCAGGAAGTTTGTATTGCTTAATTACAAGTCTTTTTTTATCTATACACAATTTAATCAGTTCTGTAGCAGGACCCACTTAGGGGAGTCTCTGGAAGGAAGGTCCATATCCTCCACTCAGGACATTAGTTAAGATAGTTAAACACATAACTTTGTCCTTGCACAGAAGGAGCTGCCTGGAAGGGGTTTTCAGGACAGCCTAGAGAACTCCTGCACCAATTAATCACGTTTTGAATGTTGCTAAGAGTTCAATCAGCACTGATTAATCAATTTGTGAGAGTTGCTCAGAGTTTGATTAGTCACATAGTACCAAGTTCCTCCATTTTCTCAAACCTGTCCGTTATCTCATATATGAAGATGACTGGATGAGGAGTTCCTGGACCATCCAGAGAACTGATTTTCCTCAGGAATATTCAGGTTTTAGTTCTAAACTGTTCATTTATCCATTAACTGTATTTTTAAATGTATAAAATAGTCTACAGCTATAAGTTAGCTGAAGAGTGCACAGAGGAGAAATATTGACCCCTCACCCCAGCACATTTTATGGATGAAGAATGTGTCTGTCCTCAACAACCTACAGGATCTACTGGATCTCAGAGTATTTCCAAATTCTGCTATTCATTCTTTTTTCTTTTTTTTTTTTTTAAACTAGCAAACACATAGAAGGACCATATAATAGTAACGTGATTCGCCATAGAGAGAAAGATATATTTTTCATTGAAGTACTCGGTTTTCAGAATATAATCCATTAGCTTTTTCCTCCTAATGTAAGCTGTGCATGTATATCTGATACCAATCCCTGAGCTCAGTCTGCTAGTAAAATTTAAGATAAAAACATTAATGATATCAAGAAAATAAGTTTGACATGCTGACATGAAATGATGTCTACTTTAAATATCAGAAAAGAAACAGGACTAGAATAATAACATCCAAGAGTCAAGACAGAAAGGAATGCTAAAATTTCCTAGCATTTTTTTACACATACCTATTGCATATTTACACTTCTGCCACAGTCTACCTGATTCTAAAAAATATGTCTTGGAACAACCTACACAATGACATTCTTATTTTTTTTAATACATGTAAATAGAAAAACATGGAGCTTAAAAACCTCTCCTTTGAGATGAAAGCTGAAAAAAAAAATACTAAACAACAGATATCCTTAAAATATCCATAGAATAAAACTTTTTTTTGAGCATTTACAACTGTATTTTACAAAACATAAAGAATGCTAATACAAATGCTAAGCTGTCTCAGAGGCTATAAAAGTCCTCATCTTGTCTCCAACTCTTTTCATCATTCAGGGTGAACTTTTCCCCATTATTCTCTAAAAAAGTTACATCATAAAGAACAAATAAACAAACAAACAATGCTTTTTTCACTGCCCTGAGTTTAAACATTCTCAATTCCAGTTTCTGAAATGACATTTTTTAGCAGACAGACTGGTTTCCTTGTTTATCTCCTTTTGCCATTATGGCCTGTCAGCCTCTCCTCTGTGCCTCAGAAGATCATGGAACAGACCCTCCTAGAAGCTATGCTAAGGCACATGGAGGACAGGGAGATGATTCAAGACAGACAGCATGGCTTCACCAAGGGCAAGTCCAGCCTGATCAACCTAGTGACCTTCTAGGATGGAGTGACTATATCAGTGGACAAGGGAAGAGCTACAGAGTCTATCTGGATTTCTGTAAGGCCTTTGACATGGTCCCCCATAACATCCTTCTCTCTGAACTGGAGAGATATGGATGTGATGGGCAGACTGTTGTGTGCATGAGGAATTGGTTGGATGGTTGCATCCAGACGGTAGTGGTCAACAGCTCAACATCCAGATGGAGATCTGTGACGACTGGTCTCCCCCAGGAGTCTGTATTGGGACCAGTACTGTTTAATATCTTCATCAGTCACGTAGACAGTGGGATCAAGTACACCCTCAGCAAGTTTGCAGTCGGCACCCAGCTGAGTGGTGCAGCTGACATGCCTGAGGGACGGGATGCCATCCCGAGGGTCGTGGACAAGCTTGAGAAGTGGGCCCTTGTGAACCTCATGAGGTTCAACAAAGCCGAGGACAGGATCCTGCACCTGGGTCAAGGTAACCCCTGGTACCAGTACAGGCTGGGAGATGAAGGGATTGAGAGCAGCCCTGCCAAGAAGGACTTGTGGGTATGGGTGGATAAAAAGCTGGACATGAGCCAGCAATGTGCACTCGCAGCCCAGGCCAACCGTGGTCAGCTGGTTGAGGGAGGGGATTCTGCCCCTCTACTCCACTCTGGTGAGACCTCACCTGCAGTACTGCGTCCAGCTCTGGAGCCCTCAGCACAGGAAATACATGGACCTCTTGGAGAGGGTCCAGAGGAGGGCTACTGAAATGATCCAAGGGATGGAACACCTCTCCTCTGAGGACAGGCTGAGAGAGTTGGGGTTGTTCAGCCTGGAGAAGAGAAGGCTCCAGGGACACCTTCTTGCAGCCCTTCATTACTTCAAGGGGGCTCATAAGAAAGATAGGGACAGACTTTTTAGCAGGGCATGTTGTGATAGGCCAAGGGGTAATGGTTTTAAACTAAAAGAGGGTAGATTTCGACTAGATAGAAGGAAGAAATTTTTCCCAATGAGGGTGGTGAAACACTGGCATGGGTTGTCCAGAGAGGTGGTAGATGCCTCATCCCTGGAAACATTCCAGGTCAGGTTGGACAGGGCTCTGAGCAACGTGATCTAGTTGAAGATGTCCCTGCTCACTGCAGGGGGGTTGGACTAGATGACCTTTAAAGGTTCCTTCCAACCCAAACTATTGTATGATAATAATTCAAATCTATAGCTACACCATAATAAATTATTCGGTTTAATATATTTCCTCCCACTACTACCTTTGTTTCATGGAAGCTTTCATTCTCCATCATGGACAGATAATCTGTTCTGCCACATCACTTCAGAACTTGCAGGGAAGAACTTTATTATATTCCTTTGACGTTGACACTGGTTCAGTTATTCTTAAGTACATATTTACTATTTGTTATCCTCTTTTGACATTGACTGAAAGACTAACGCTATGGGGCAGAGGTTAAGTCCAAGTGAATACTGTGAGTCAAAACGCATACGATATAGGTGTTTCTCAGGGCCCTAGGCTTCTGAAAGGAGTCGTAATGGAGAAAGCTGTTTTCAACAGCATGAAGTCACCTACAGCAGAGTCACACAGGGCAAAAATACAAGCACTTTCACCTCCACTGTTATTTAGAAAGGTTAGTGAAAGCTCTGATCCTGCATTACAACACATCCTGCATACAGTTTCAGCCTCTCTTTTTGACCTTTGCCTCTATGACCTTGCTGTAACAGTAGCCAGTGGAAATGCCCAGGGCAGCTGATGGTGCAGTGAGTCTTACATGATCCCAGTGAGAAGTTTGGAAATCATTCATAACATAAGAAATTTTATACTTGCTTCAAACTGAAGATTTTACGGTCTCTTAAGAAAATGGTTGCTGGTGTAGAGGAAGGTTCATAGCTGTAGGGGACAAAAGGGTCATTATCAGTTATGCAGGCTCCAGGGGAGATTTCAGACCATGATCTGTGCCATAGATTCATGCCAGTTATTCTTAGCTAAACCACCTGCATAAGAAAACCTATACACCTTAATTCTGTATCATTTGGTTCTAGGAAAAAAAAAACAAAACCAAAACCAACCAAAACCCCAAAACAGGGAGGCAGAGAGTAATCTTGTATGAACTCACTGAAGTGTTCTACCAGTAAAACAATTTAAAATACTTAACTGGAAAATAAGATAACAAAAGCTAATGGAATAAAAAAACTCCATCTTTTATAAAAATATCTAAAACTTTAAAAGTAATACCAATTCATTCTAAACAAGAGATTCAAATCTACAGCATCATGTACAAAGTCTAATCCACTGAGTCTCTCTGGGCCCTGTAGTCCTACTGAAGTAATGAAAATACAGGCTAAAAATGCAAAGAGATAATTTCTAGATTTTGTTTGCCTTGTAGTCCTCTGGGCAGTCCGTCTCTGAACTACAGACTTTCAATTCTTGTGTTACCCTAAAAGAACAGCTTTTAGATATAGACTAATTCTGAATATTATTTTTCTTTCTTGTTCTTTTTTTCCAGTTTTTATAGCCTTGAATAACCCCCATGGAAAGCCATATTAATATTAGGATTTTCTATAGTTCTCATCAGCTGAATATCAGGATGCCTATTGTCATAGTTCAGTGTACATTCCAAGTGTGCAAGTGCTCAGCTCTGGATAGAAGTGTCATTGTAAAGGAAAATCAGAGTGCTTTGGGGAAGACTGTTCAGTAATCACTGCTTCTGACTGCAATCTGTGAAATATTTTTTTATAAAAATTGCTGAATAAAGCCAAGCACAGATGTTTCTTTTTTTTTTTTCCTTTTTTTTTCAGTACCATTTCTTTGCTTTTGTTATCTTTGTTGTCCATACTCCACATGTAAAGATCTGAAAGGTATTTAGTAACTGTTCATGGAAGAATGAAAGAATGATTTATTGAAGTCAGTTCCTCACTTGGATGCATAAAATAAAAAGCAGTCATAGAAAAAGGAAACTGTTAGTATGAATAAATCCTATGTATGCAAATGTGGTATAGCAATATCTGAACAATTCAGCCATTGCTAAAGATGATCAACTTAAAGCTGTGCTATAGTAAGTGTAACACAGTTAGGTTCACATAAACAAAAACATTGTTTTTCAGAACCTCTAAAATGAGAATAGGCAGATAATAGTAAAGATTAAAATAAGTAACAATTCTCCTTCAAAAACATGGACGAACACCAGACATACCATGACAATTTGTCCATATCTAAGACCTCTCCTGGATAGGATTATTAAAAGCATTAAGCTAACACTAAATGCATTCAAAGCTAAGGGAAAAGTTCTGACTTAAGTCTTTAGCAGCATCAGAAAAGACTGCACACATTTCCTAATTACCTATATACACTAAATGTTAGCCAATTGGTTTTTCTCTTTAATGAACTCTTTCTTCTTTAAAAATTTTATCACAGAATTAAAGCATCTTCAAAGGAAGAAAACACTGTGTACTAAAAAGTGCTTTAACCTGGCATGGAAAGATAAAGGAAGAATCAGTGTCTTACAATTAAATTAGACAATTTTAAAACAGAAATAGGCACATTTTTAATAGTGAGGTAATTAATTGCTGGAATTAATTCCAAAGGAGAATAAATACTGTCCATCTTAGACTTTTCATATCAGATTCATTTCAGAAAATAGGCTTAGAAGAATATATGTTGCAAGGTTCAACCCAGGAAAAAAATTCTCTGTACTATCCCGAAGATCAAATGATATTATCTAATTCTTTCTTCTGGAAGTAAAATTTATATTTCTTTAAAACTATGTTTCCATGCATTAACAATAATAATTCACTTAAACAAAGTAACGATCTAATCTAGATTGGAAATACCCAAGTATTTTCTAAGTAAAAACACATTAATCATTGCATATTACACTATATTAATGACTTGATATTTAAAAGTAGAATGCAATTCTAAAAAAAGATAAATTTGAGTTAGTGACTGAACAAATAGTGTCCTTTTTTTAAGCCTGGTTTTTAATCTGGTTTTCTAAAACTGAACTGTAATACAAACATCTGATGATGAACACAAGAACAGAAGGCTACAGTGGCTGGAAGCTGCCTAAACTTTTTAAAGAGAAAGCGGAATTGGTTACAACAGTTTCCAGAAACATTAAAAAAAAAAATTCTTCACATTTTCAGAATATAAATATTTTGGTTTGTCTTCATCTATTTTAAATCCTCCATTAGAGTCATCATTATTTCACAAAGAGACAATCTTTTTATATGTCTAAAGAAGAGCAGTACACTTAAACTTTTTTCTTCTCCTTCTTCTTATTTTATTAGATGAATCTAGTAAAACATTATTGAATAAAAAGTTTGTTTTCCTCGATCATTTATCTTGTCCCATTTCAGGAGTGGAAATACTGTAGTTTGGCTTTAGCACTAGTCCATTCCAGCATCAAGTAGGGTAAAACACAGTAGTAAACAACTCAAGCTCTCCACCATTCCAGCAGAGGAAATTCTAGTTCAAATTTCATATGTCACTCTGTTTCATTAGAAGATTCAAAAGATATTTTTAAATTATTATTACAGTTATCAAAACACATGAAATTTGTATCTAACTAACTAAATATAATGTAGTCTTTTTGTTGACATCAGATATTTCAAAATCTTCATTTGTCACTTGACTTTACCTTAACTGTCTGAGGAAATAGTAAACATTCTCAAGAGAAGAAAAACAAACTGTAGAAGTTGCATTATTTTAGTGACTAGCTGTTTTGTGTATATACTTCTTGTTTAACCTCAGTAAGCAACTTTGGGTGTTCATGAATTACCATTTTTTGGTGGTGTCCTTTTGGCCACTATGGAGCTGTAAAAGATCTACTGCTTCAGACTATCAGCTGAAATTAGTCCAAGAGGAATGTCCTCACTGATTATACTTCTGCTAAGTACACCATGTGCTTCTGATGGCTCTGTATTTACCTGAAGAAAATCAGTTTAAAAATCAATTGAAAAAGGGAGATCAACCAGTATGTCAGTAACTATGTCCTATTTTAGTTAGTGCATGCTAACATTTTCTTGTGATGTGCTGAACTTGGAGGCACTGAAGAGCTTAGATTATAAATTTACAATCAATGATCTACCTGGAAGGATTTTATACTGAAACAGAAGTTGCATCGTGTGATTGAAGACTAGTGAATGTACTATCTGCATTTAGGAAAAAGAGGGGGAAAGAAGTGATACAGGCAAAGAGAGGTCCATTCATCTGACTTCTATGTATAAAAGTTTTTAGAAAAAAATAAAGAAAATATGAAGTTCAGGCATGGAAGTAATTGGAAAATGTTCTAAAATACAGATAAAAGGTAACTTTTACCAGACAAAAGCAAACATTTTCTTGGTAAGTTTGCTGATTTGCTAGACAAGGAAAAAGAGGTAGCACTGAATCTTTTCCTGTGCATTTATAACTTACTTTTTCTCCTTTTTATTGTTGATGAAATCATAAACATAGAGCAAGAAAAGAGTAAAAGGGCTCCTCCTCATTTTTTCCCCATCCTTCTATGACAGAACTCTTCAAACTCACAGGAATTCTACAGTGCAAGATTTCTTATGGAAAATACTATTGTTGAAACAGAAATGTTTTTTAGGATTTTTTTTGTTTGATGAGTTTCCAAATACCTGGCTCAAGGACATTGTTCTGACAATGAAGGCTACATCTAGAGAACTCAGAACTTCCACTCTAACACAGAGGGAATCTAGAAGCATTTAGAGAATCATTCTAGGCAGGCTAGGTCCCCAGCTGTGCATATTTGGGAATTTTGTCTCAAATATCCCATTTTAGAATTATGAAAGTTCTAAGTTCTGTCCTTTTGTTTCCAATTTCAAAACTTCTTATCTGGGACTGCCAGAGCCACTAAGTTCTCACACAAAACAATTGAAAATTGCTAATTTCTGTTGAATTTCTTGAACAGTCTTTGGTAGAAAACCAGAAAGATTATTTTAAAATGCAGTCATTTAATTTCCATGTTCTCAAAAGGAAATATTTCAGTAAGTCAATACTTTGAATTTAAACTGTTGGTATAATTTTAACTGGATTCATATTTTTATTAATCTTTATTAGATTACCAATACCTTAATTAGACTTGACTAATAAGAAGTTCTTGGTTCCACATGAAAGAACACAGAACCACAGAATGGTTGAGTTTGGAAGGTACCTCTGGAGGTCATCTAGTCCTCTTCCCCCCACTCAAGCAGGATCCCAAAAGTCAGTTGTCCAGGACCATGTACAGATAGCTTTTGAATGTCCCCAAAGATGGAGACTCCACAACCTCTCTAGCAACATGTGCCAGTGCTCAGTCGCCCTCACAGTAAAAAGTGTTTCCTTATGTTCAGATGGAGCCTGCTGTGTTTCCATTGTTCCCATTGCCTCTTGTTCTGTCACTGGGCACCACTGAAAAAAGCCTGGATCCACCTTCTTTACAATCTCCCTTCACATTTTATATACATTCATAAGATGTGTTTATTTAGCCAACAGAGACTGCACTGGGTATTTGATCTACTTACTCATCCTTGAGGTTCGGTTGTAATTTGGATGCAATGTCTGTTTGTTTGTGGGAGTGTGCACGTATGAGTATGAACAAGAGAGGAATCGAAATGAATGTTAATGAACTAGGAGATAGAAAACTCATCTTTGTAACATGGCAGTTAACTTGAAAAGGAAATATGAAAAAGACAGATAATTCTGCGTATTTTCTCATCAGACACTCATTCTGGGAAGCTAGAGCAATGGGCTACAAAACTTAGCCAGAATATTCAGAAGAATCACTGCTACAAGGCCCTGGCCACAGTATGTTAGCAGCTGAGACCTCTTCAGCACACAAATACTTAACCCTATACACATGCAAGTGGTTTTATAACATAGCGTGCTCTTCAGTTAAATATGTGTTTGAATAGTTCGTTATGTTCCAAGGGTTCAATGCAGAATTAATCAGGTTCTGAATACAGTTTAATGATGGAAAACACAATTTGGATGGAATTTAGGTGTCTTATTCCAAAACTGTCATCTACAAAAAGCTATCCAACTGCTTTAATTTGGTATAGGAAGTCAGCTTATACCTAAAACCATCTGAGATGGACCAAATTGACAGTCTGACAGGAAGATGATCTGCTGGTCTTTTGTCTGAACAGATCCAATATGGACCAAATCAGCAATTACTTCAGAACTTAGGGTAGTCACTGCAACAGGATAGCAGATTGTTTTGCTGTTGAATTCCCTGCTAGGCTTCTGAGAATTGTTCTAATAACTTGTCTGGAAACTGAAAAGGATGACATTTCAAATTTTTCAATTATTTCAATTATTTATTTTGATTAAATTAAAAATATTTTAAGACAAAAAGCTATTCCCTCAAAGTGGGGGTCTTATGTCTCCAGCTGGTGTAGTCCAGGAGAGGGACTAGAAGCCTCTGGAGGTAAGTCAGTAGAGAGTTCCATGATTACAAAATGGCTCCATCAACATATTGGTGTAAGGTGAGATATAAGGCAATTCAGTAGCAGGATCTGTTTTATTAAGTGTCTCCTTATCATAGAATCATAGAATCTTTGGGTTGGAAGGGGCTTTAAAGGTCATGTAGTCCAACCCCCCCTGCAATGAGCAGGGACACCTTCCACTAGATCAGGCTGCTCAGAGTCCCATCCAACCTGACCTTGAATATTCCCAGGGATGGGGCATGTACCACTTTTCTGTGCAACCTGTGCCAGTGTTTCACCACCCTCATTGTGAAACAGAAATTTTTTCTTCTTCCGGAGAAAAAAGATACGTCAGGAAATTTATGAGTAGACTTCATTTTCTTACAGAGATTGAATGAACAGCACTTATATGTAATCTTTTTGCTTGGTAGTCTTAATGTTGAAATAAGATGAATAAATTAATTTCATATAGTCCATGCACAGAAAAACATAAAATCTTTCATCCTATTTATTTATATAATGAATTCAGGTCCAAATTCCCTGTTTCGTCTCTCTTTCCAAGAGAACAATACTTTTCAAATTAAAAGAAAGTTGATGAAAAATTTTTTTTCCTCATATCATCAGACCTCAGGTGCTTAAGTGAAAGAATTTTCCACTGCTAGAGTGTGGTGATTCCACAGTGAAGTACTTATGCCAGCTTCTCTATAAACAAAATTTTGTCCTTGAGCCACAGATGAGGATGCAAATATTTCACATCCGACATCAATGTGTTCTTACTTTGGATGCACAATATGAAAAAATAGGCACAAGCTCTCCAAGAGAATCTTCATGACATAATCAGAAGGACAGTTGCAATTAGAAAATATATTAAGAATTTTTACTTGTTAATCATATAAATGTTTAAGTTTTCTTTCTTTTGTGATCTCTGTAGGACTATTTTGACAAAACAAGGTATAAGATCTGGTTTACATATGGCAACATTATGTCAGAAGGCAACACAATACCTACCAGAAGACAGGCAATCTCACTGGACATCTGTCTGCTGTTATTCTACTGACATTCCTACAGTAAACTTTTTATTAATTTTTAATTTTAAATTCCTGATGCTCTTGGAAAGAAGGTAAAAATTTAGCATTACAAAAGGTCAACTTTCACACTGATTATAATTTAGATTTTTGTAATATATATATTCAAATAACTCAACTAAATTTATGTGTCCCTAAGGACCTGAAAAAATGTGACACATACAAAGCAGTTTTCCCGTTTCATCTTTCTGTATGAAAACAAAACCAATCAGATAATAAGCAAGAATCAGTTATGCTACCATTTGTTTTGTGGAATCAGTCCAAAGAAACTAGTAAGTGTTTTATATTGTATTCCTTTTAATTTAATTTGTGTTTTTGAATAGTTACAAATACCTATTAAGACGGAAACTACACAGCAGCAATTGCTTTCCTCATGAGGCTTAATGATCATCCTTGACCTCATGCTTCTCTGCAACACAGAAAAACATTTCTTCCTTCCTTTTGTGTATGTTCTGTGCATGTGAGGAGGTGAACGATTGTTCCAACTCAGCTCTTAAAGTATAGTCTGATGATTGATCCATTTAGACACCTTAGAAACATTTTTTGTTTGTGCAGTCTGAGAAAATGATAAAAATGGTTTTATAATAAATTATGCTTTCTGTGGATCTCCAGTTATTCAAGTAGGAAAGTGTCCACAATCACAATAAAGGGATAACTGTCTGTATTAAAAGAAGATATTAAAAAAATGCTTGCGTTAAAAAGTAGATTGCTGAAAAATTTAACAAGTATTACAAAAATGTTTTGATTTCATTTTTAGAAAGTATTCGTTTTGCCATACAGGAATTAAATATGTAGGCCTGTCATGGCTTAACCCCAGCCAGCAGTTAAGCACCACATCAGCTGCTCACTCACTCCCCACCAGTGGCATGGGTGAGAGAATCAGAAGAGTAAAAGTGAGAAAACTTGTGCATTGAGACAATTTAATAGGTAAAACAAAAGCTGCACACGCAAGCAGAGCAGAACAAGGAATTCATTCACTATTTCCCATGGGCAGGCAGGTGTTCAGCTATCTCCAGGAAGGGAGGGCTCCATCACACATAAAGGTTACTTGGGAAGACAGACGTCATCACTCCGAATATCCCTTCACGCCTTCCTTCTTCTTCGTCCCAGCTTTACATACCGAGCATGATGTCATATGGTATGGTATATCGCTTTGGCCAGCCTGGGTCAGCCGTCCTAGCTGTGTCCCTTCCCATGCACCCCCAGACTACTCGCTGGCAGGCCAGCATGAAAAGCCAGACAGTCTTTGACTGCTTAGCAACAACTCAAAACATCAGAACATTATCAACATCTTTTCAGCCCAGATCCAAAACATAGCCTCACACTAGCTTCTGTGAAGAGAATTAACTCTAGCCCAGCTGAAACCAGGACAAGATGGCAAATAAACTATTCAGTTTGGAAATCTACCTAATGCTTATATTAACATCTGTATAAATTCTGAATATTCACATTAGAGATCCTGCACAAATTTGCCATAAATAATAACGCATTTGTCAAGTATGTTTAATGGATTTGTGTAAAAGTGGAATGGAAAGTATGAACAAATCAGAGAATCGTCCAAAACAAAACAAAATTGCCTAATTTTTAGTGCACTGAAAGGTAATGGTTCACATAAAGTCTTAGGGGTTATGAACAATTTACAGTTTCTTTCCTTTTTCTTCAAGTTCTTGTCAACAATTTACAATATTCTATTTTCACATACCCTATTTGTTAAGAACTATAATACTGTGTGAGCTAAAAATTTGTTCCCTAGATACAATAAGAATCACAGCTATGGTAAAAAATGTTTTGACTGTATCTTACCTTTTATTCCAGATTTGATCTTTGTCAAGTCAAACTGCATAGATTTCATGATGTATATAATGCAGAACTGAAGGATAATTTAATGAGACACCCTCTAGCTAACATCATGCTGTGACACGCCATAAGGGATTGTGAGCTCAGGTCCCAAAAGCAGGATAGTGATTGGAGGCTGACACTGTGCCTGGACTAATCAGCTCTATTTCTCAACATGCTTAATTAAAATAGACATATTCAAAAAATTACACAGATACACTGCTATGTTCCTGGAGGTGAGATTTCTATATCATATTCTACAGTACAATGTAAGCATGACCTTCTTCTTTTACTGTGTAATTCACATAACATTTAGGTACCTCAGTCTAAAACTTATTCACTTGCCATGTCAGCTTCAGAGTCATGGCAATTTGTAGCCTTAAAGTGTCAACAGGGGACTCAAGTATATGTTCAATAGTTTTATAAAACTGAATTATAACATTATTGATGTAATGGGGATCTGAAAAGCTGACATTCTTTCACTCAAAATACTCAATTAGGTGTTTGCAAAGTGTGCCTAACTCTCTAGCAGCAGTGGGCACTTTCCCAAATACAATGATAGTTGTTCTGGCAGTACCTGGTGCATTTTCCTTTATAAGGGTGTGTTTTCCTTTCTTGTGATAGCATCATTGGACAACTTACCCAGAAAACAGGTGAGTTGTCCAATGATGCTATCTCCAACTCACCCAGCAATTAACATTAAAGTCCTTTCATTCTCAAAGATATTTTAATGATCGTCAGGAGAATTATTTTATCAGGGAATAAGAGGAGTGGGCCTGTCCCAGCACACCGCAAAAAGTGCAGCATGGCAGGCCGAGGGGTGGCAGCAAAGGTCAGCTGAGAATCCTGATCACCACACAAGTCCATAGTGATAGGGAAGGTTATGATGTAAAGCTGGGACAGGAATTCCACAAGTAAAAGAGAGTCTCGGGCCTGGTGGTGGTAACCAGGGTTAGCCACAGTCCCGTGACCATAATGTCCAACATTATGGTCAACAACCGTAAGTTTGTTCAACACCATAATTGAATATAACCAAGTCCATAATAATGGGGCTGCTGTGAGGTCAAACCAGGTATTCACATTTTTGGGTGAGATTCATGGTGCAGCTCAACAAAGGACGTGGCATTGCACTGGTGTAGCTGCAATGTAGCTCAGAGATGGACCAAAAGCAAGAGTCCAGCCGAAAGGCACATCACGAGAGAAGGGAAAAGGTGGGTGGGCCACTTCAGGGGCTCTCACAGCTCTTTGGCAGGTGTGCGGCCCTTTGCAGCCTGGCACATTTGCAATATCAAAGTTGTTCCTAAGCCCAAGCAATCAAACCCCCAGGAGTGTGGGTATATGCCTGGGGCACTAACAGATTTATCGGAGAGGGGAAGTTAGGAAAGTGCAGGCTCTGGTAAGAAGGGCAGTCCCCAGCCCTCCCAGAGAAGCCGTGTCACTGCAGAAGAGATTTAAAACTGCTCTGAAACCAACAGAAAGTATGATTCTTGTATTAGGGCAAGCATCAGAGAAAGGGAGTTTCTCTTGCTTAAAACGTTTTACATAACTTATATTAAATATTATAGACTACATTAGAGAAACAACTGCAAAATCAAGGACCAGTGCAAGAATTATCTTTCAGTGAGTGCCAGTGAGAGCACTTGCAAGTAAACTACATATTCGTATTTTTGCTTTGTCTTTTGAATATCTTTACTTCTTTCCAGTAGCATACCTTAAATAAAAGTATGAGGAATTGATCATCCCTTTTCTTCTTTCAGTCTATGCTTTAACTATCAGCACTATGGCTTTAACTGTCTGTACAAATTTCCTGTCTCCAGAGACAGATTAACACCTGTTTTAAAGGGCTTTACTGGTTTGATTAAAAAGATTTAACTTGTTGGCAATGGACAAATTAAACCTACTAACAAAAAAAAAGAAAAATACCAGCAGTAGAAATTACAGGTCTTACCAGAAAAAACTGCTGACTTCTGTTCCCTGTTTACCCTTGTGGTGGACCCAGGCAGAGCTGTGCGGACTCGCTGCCCCAAACGCCACCCGTGGAACACACATTCGCACCCACCTCCCGTGCCACAGATCGCTTCCCGCCGCCGACGCGCCCGCTGCCGGTCGCGTATGGTGGGGGGGCACAGAGGCGCGTGCTCCCCAGGGCACCTTGCGATCGTCGCGTGGGGACTGAGGAACGTGTGGGACGTGCCGTTTCCCCGGGCAACCCGAGAAAAAAGGCGGGACGGAAAGGTATAAAAGGCGGCGCTCACAGGGGCCGGGCGGAATTTCCCCCCCACTGAGAGAAGTGCGTGGAAGGACGTTGGGAGTCCGAGCGTGGAGCCACGGTGGTGACTATCCTCAGCTTAACATCCATCTTCGCTGTTTTTTTCCTTTCTTCGCCAGTAAAGCTTGGAGCCTTATCAACCGATATGTTACTTCGTTTGTGTTTTAGTGTCTACTGGGGTGTTCATATTGGACTCTAAAGGTCTTGGCTTTTCCGGATCCTTATAACCCTGAAGTAGGACCGGTGGTTGAACTTTGCAAGGATCAAGAGTAAATAACCAAGTGGCCGCATTTAGGTGTCAAATACACCTAAATCTAGAAACTCGGGTAAACAATACTGTTTGAAAGCACTAAACATAAACTGCTGTTCACTTAATAGTTCTCAATTTAATATGCTGGTGTAATGTTTATGGGGAGCATCGGGAGTAGAGTTTGAAGTGAACAGTAGTGTGCAAGAACTAAGTGGTTATCAGTGGAGCTTTTGTACCTTGAAAATTTGGTCCTTAAATCCCTGGCTTTAGCAGCAACATAGTAACATTACATAGTAAATGGTGTTATAATGTCATGTCTCAGGCAAAACCAAGACATTTGCATTACTGTTAATATTATTATGTCCTTTATTGAGCTGAATAATTCAGTACTAAACACATGCAGAACAGAGGATAGGTTTCACTTTATAAATGATAATACAGTATATCAGTCATAACCTTTAAGAAAAACTATCTTTCCAGTGTCTTAATTTTGGACATGATTTATGCATGCATTTTTTAAAACATGTAATCTTTTCATTGTAATCCTTTTGTTGTGACAAACAGCATATTTCAACTAAGGCATTATTCGTATTTTAAAACATAGTCTAGACAACTTTATCTTCTGCCATTAGCCCAATTATTCTACAACGTTCTTCTGCCCCCAAGCACTAACTATATTAATCAGAATTATTAAAGAGTAAAATTAACTACTAGAATTTTCTAAGAACAAGGTACCCTTCTAAATGAGATTTTCTACAATCCTAGGTAGCCAATATTTTTGAGGTTTGGAAAGATACTTTTTTTTATAATATCCAAGGGGGTTGATGTTCGTATGTGTTATATATATTGCTTTAGTCCCGCCTTTAGGGCATCTGGATGAATATGAAGCACATCTGATTCACTTGGGGAAAAAATATTTGGCTTTTAAAGAAGGCTTTTAGTAAAGAGCCAGAAATTCATATAGCTGCATGCACTATGTAGAAATGGCTTGCTATTGGTTGGAGTGTCTTTAAATTACTTCTGGTACTTCAGCACTGAAGTCAGTCAACAATAGTGGTATAATACATTATATATAATCATTATACATGCAGCTTTCCAAAGGAAATGTGATACTTCACAAGAAGCTTGATCCAAAACTTTCTGTACTTTAAAATCAATGTGATTTTGATCAAGACCAAAATGTATCTTTAAGTAAAATACATGTAGTCCCTCACATGAGGTACAGAAAGTGGTAGGTCACAAAGACTTGTCATGTTCAATGCCTATACACATCAACAACATCTTAAAGTCAGAGAAGTCTAGAGGACTGCAAATGATATTGGTTATTCTGTTTTTCTGAAAAAATGTGTAAAGAAAACCCAACTATCTTTTGAATTACCATAACACCAGTTTCACCATGACATGAAAAAGCAAATAACTTGTTTTGGTCCAGTCAGTTCTTCCCTGAAAAATTTAATTTTCATATAAAAAGTCAAAATGTTTAATTTTTTTCTAGTGCTTCTTTTTTTTGTTTGTTTGTTTCTTGCCAAAGCTAAGCTACTACTTGACAATTTTTAACAGTCTCAGCAACACTTTTTTCCCTTTTTCAAATGAATTGTCTTAAATGACCATAAAAGGGAAAATGTGTTAGATCTTGAGTATTCATCTTGCAGTAGGAGAGGACCAGTTTATTTAGTTCCTGATAGTTCCTAATGTCTATAGATGAGGAACACAGCAACGCACTCCCAATGAATGTATCCCTGTGTTTCGTTATCTTTATCATAATAAAGCTGCTTCTTGTATCTAACATGATTCTTCTATTCAACAATACAAACCCATTAGCCTTTCCCTTATCTACCACACACATAGAAAAAAAAATACTACTTTTTGAAAAAGCCTTCTATATACTTAAGAACTATTGTCATCTGCCTTCTCAGTTTCCACTTCTTTAGGCTAAACAATGCACTTGTGTTTTTTCAACTTCTGTGTGAATTTTTTTTAGATCCATGCTGTGCTTTCTTGTCACCAGAGACACTCCAAACATTATCAAAATAACATTTGTAATAAATACTGTGTGCTTAATCCTAAAGTTCTCAAGCACTAGGTAGATGTAAGCATAATTACTTTAGATTTATACAGGGAATGGGTCATGCATGATTTCAGTTACTTTCATATATCAATCTATTCTCTCAAGCACAAATTCACAAGAACTGCAGCCTATACAAATAAAAAAAAATCAGCTTGTTTACCTCCGCATGTTTTTATACAATACGACTCTTTTTAGAAAAGGTTCACCAATTTGTAACAGTCTTGAGCCACTTTCAGGCTATGCTCAGATTTCCTGCTACTGTATCATCATGCAAATAAACCTCCTATAATTAAATCATAATGCATTTTACATGATGTATTATAGGGGTATTTTTCCATTTTCCAAGGTATCTTCTATTATTTCATTATTGAAGATCTCTTTCTGTTACTGAAACTATTCCTTCCCAAATAACAAATACAATAGGAAAGAGCAAAATTTAGATGGACAGTGACCTAGCATACAATCTAAATCATCATTAAATCTTTTAACTGATCTTAGAAGAGATACAAATCCTTTATATATTCAGTGGGGTTTATTAGCCATAAGACGCATGATTCCCAGTGTAAATTTCACTTATAATGAGTCAATGCAACAGCTGGAAATAAGTAGGGTGTTACAAGTGAAGCTCTAATGGCTTGACCCTGTTGTCTTCTCTTAAAAATAGAGAACCCTTTGCCAGACTTACAATATTTGTTTTCTGTTCTATTGTTTCATTGCAGGGATCTGGGAATTAAACTGCAAATTTTGGAAAGATAAAGGTATTAAAAAATATATTGCTGAAAATTGTCTTTACCTGAATTTATTTGTGGGATGACGTTTATACTATAACTCTAGCAAATGTCGAATGCCCTTGTTGTTTGAGATTCATATTTAGGTATAAACCTGTAATAGCACAAACTACTGATTGAAAAGTAATTCAATTTATTCTTGTTTCCAATAGATTTCATTAACTCTATAATAAAAAAAGGATCCAATAAATGCTTTCAAACTTAGACTAACATTATGGAGTTCTATAGTTACTATTTAATTGCTTATCTTTATTTTACAGTTTAATTGTACCATATTTATCTTGATTATTGTGTTTCTCCATTTTCACAGTGGCTTTTTCAGTTTTTGTGAATGAGGATCATTACCCCTTTTGATCTAACGCAGACAAAAAGGTCAGTGATGCATACCTATATTAAATGTTTTTTTTCCTTTGTTTTGTTTCATTCAGCTGTACAACATAATTACAGTTTTCTGTTGTGGTATTACTTAGATATGGCAATAAGCCAGCACTACAGCTTTTATACTTCTTATTTTTGGTTGCTTCTAATAATTATGAATTTGAAGAGTTCATTGAGAATTTCTTTCTCTTCTCTAAAATGGTACAATTGTTGTGTTCTTTCTCTTTATAAAGCATGAAAAAAAATGAGGAAATTTCAAGGACACAACCAGGTTTCAAAATAACCATGAAAGATAATTTTAAATATGCATAATATATTTTCTCATCTGTTATAATTTGGTAGCATGAAACAGAAGACAAGGAGACCTATGGACTTCCCACAGATTATTTTTAAAAAGTTAAATTAAATCCTGTGCTTTATTGTAGTTATATTGACATAAAGTCTTGAATATAAATACATAGAAAAAATGCAGCAAAAACTTAAATCAGTAAAAATTATGGTGTTTATGAGACTTTGCTCATTACTTGCAAGTATGCTTGGTACAAACTCACACATTTTGGTGGATGACTTGACCATGGATAATTCCTTTCTTTAAATGTTACTGATGATCTTTTTCTCTCACTTTCAGTCAGAAAATATCTTATCTTCATCGTAATAACTAGCATATATTGTTAGGAAACCATGAAACCAGGAGCTAGTTTTTAGCCTCAATACACAGTTCAAATTAGTGACACATACTTCCCCCTCTTGTTCAAAAAAATTATAGTGAAAATTATGTGCAAAAGATAAAATAGCATACTGTTCAAAACCAAGCAAACTTCTTTCTAATTGTGTTTATGAGATTTAGGATTGCAATTTTCCAAATGCAAGGAGGAGATATGATCAGATGTGACCAAAGAGGCTGAGAAGTCATCTAGCATTTCTGTATTTATTGATGACTTAGTTCTACTTCAGTATTTCAGTTTCCAAATGGTCCTATGATCCAGAAAAGTAAAAAGCCTCTCTGTATTAATTTATCATTGACAACGTTCCCATGATTTATTTTGCATTAATAGCCAAATCATACGTAGTTACTGTCTCAGGCAGTACACTTTCAGTGTTCAAAGATAACATCCAGTGTGTTTTGGATAGTTACTCTGTACTACAGACACTCATGCCACGTTTATTCATGGCCAACTTGAGCAATGAGTCCTTCACCTGACCAGCTGTAGAGTAACACGGCCCTAAATAATCTGCTGAAGCAGTTTAGAGATCTGGAATAGTTTTGTTATCTGTTTCCTTAAGTAGTAAGACAACCTAGAAAAATTGTAATAATTTAGATACCAAGATTATAATGATGTTAATAAATATGTTTTGAGCAAATAGTGTATTCTACCTATCCAATACATCCTTCTTCTGCTCATACAAGCAGATTTTTAAAAAATCAAATATATTAATTGCCAAAATTATTTATTCTGTATTTACCGGTAGTAAGTATTGGCCTGTAACTTGCTTTCAAACTGGGTTTCCTGCAAGAATCTAAAATTCAAAATCCAAAGCTTGTTGAGTAGCTTGTGTTGAGAGATAGGCTGTAAGGCATGTTTCTGTTCTCTGATAGGACCAGAGAAATGTTTTAATAACTGAATTTGCATTTGTAATTTTAAAGCTCATTTTCTGTTCATAATCTTTAATACTTGTTTAGAATTAATATTTTCAAAGTTGTATATAAATTTTTAAATAGAATATTGTGAAGAAAACATAACAGATTCTGGGATGAAGATTACCTAATTCACTTAAATATGAGTAAAGATTTTTAGAAGCAGTTATATCTGCCCAACTTCTATATGAAGTATTATTTGCAATAATAGGTATGCAAGCACAGTGATTAAAGAACACAGAGTCTTCAATTTAAACAATATTTTGGACACAGATTACCTGTGTTTGACATATCTTGTTAAGCTATCAATGGTTAAAACACAACTGAAATGCCCCTTTGGTAATTTCCAAAACAGAACAGTTGCTAGACAACTGCCATTGATAATTTGCAACCAAGTCCTTGCTTATGCATTTCACAGTAACTTTTTCCCGACATGCGACTGAAGTATGAATATGACATAGACATATTCCCAATGTAAATAGATTGTGCCAAAAAAAGGAAAATGACACATTTGAAGCCACTGTGTACTATTGAATGACTGGAAAAATGTCAGCTAAAGGTTTTGCAGTCAGGAAGAATACACTCTATTTTCTATTATATAACTCAACAGTGAAGAATTTTCTATCTTCAGTATATTTCACTATGTTTTATTCAGTGTATTTTCCCCATGACATAGAAATAGGACATACTACACTCACAAGAAGAATAAGAAAACAAACCCAAATGTACTAAGAAGATGGAATTATGACACACAGCAACAAGTGTTTCTGCTTTTGTACTTAAAATTCTCAAAGCATTAAAGAATGCTCTGAAATTTTCAATTTTAGTACTCATCTGATTACACACAGAGGTCCCAGTATGTTTCAGGGTGGACACAGGCAATTTTTGGGCCAGCAACAGCTTTCTTTTTCGGAAAGCTAAGATCTCATGCTGGAAGAAAGAAGAAAAAAGAATTTATTCCTGGAAATAGAATTCACAGAGGCAGATATACTTTTTAGCAAGAGGATGAGGAAACTGTAGTTTGGAGGTCTTCTCTCTTCTCTTGCAATGTATTTGAGAACGCAAAGAGAGCCTGCCCCAAATGAACATCAAAGGCTGTTGAAAGTCTTTTAAAGAACAGTCAGTTAAAAGAACTGATCTACATGCCCTTGACTGCTTGATTTATATCTATTGCATATAGTCAATTACCAGGAGAATGCAGAAGAAAACTCTATTTGACTCAATCATATATGAAATGAGCTCTTGTATTTACTTCTTTAAGCTCATTACAGTTTTAAGAATGTGACTAATGCAAAACAATAGAATAAATTGAATTTTATAGTTCTGTATGTGCAGTTAAGTATGGAGTTCATATCCTATATAATATATCAATATTTGAATTAGCTGTCCACAGAAGAAAAGCTTTTCAAAATCGTATTCTATCTGAACATTACCTTTTCACTACTGTCCTGTTGGCACCCACTCATAACTCTTTCAGTGTCATTGATTGCCTATGAAATCTGGCTATACAGTCATCTATTTTAGGAACTACTTTTGATTTCTTATTGCTTTGGCTCATCACTCATAAAAAAAAAAAGTATTTTGAGGAGTGGGGTGGGGAGGAAGAGAGGGGAAAAAGGGAAGTCTTTTTCTTCAGCTTTTAATGAATCAACTGGAGCAGAAACACTAGTTTAATTCTGCTTTGGGGAGGTAGTCTGTCCCTTTTGATTTTATATTTCAAACTAGGCTTTTATGATCATCTTGCACTGAGTGCTGTGTATATCTTCTGTTTCCTTGCATTTTCCATCAGGCCAGTGAGCCAAATTGTACTTAAACAGACAAATTGCAAGTATGGAAAATAAATGAGGCAGTGCCACTTACACAGAATGTTTGTTCACAGAATAGTACAAGCCCTTGTCAGATTTTCTGACAGAGACTTTATAGACACAGTAGCAAATGCTTGGAACCAACAGATACACTTTCTTTTTGCTTATCCAGCTGTAGCTATCTGTGCACACAGTAAAATAAATTATTCTTGAGAAGATCTGAGAATGAGGTATAAAAATTATTTATCATTTCTTTAAGCTACTATTTAATCTAGCTGTGCAAATATTGTGAGTACTGTGTAATTTGCGTAAGAAGAATTTGTAAATTTATCCAATCATCTGAAAACATTAAAATTTATCTTTCCAGCCATTGTTTCAGCATACACGTAAAAGTGGAACAATTTGCCTATTGTTTTACTTGAGCAGAGAATGCCCCGTAACCCACCATAATGTATGTATTCTTCTGCAAAAAAAATCATGGCACATTGTAATTCCCTTCCATCCATTCACTTATTTATTTGTTATTTCTGTAAGTATCTTCCTATTCAGTGCATTAAGTTATTTTCTGAATATCAACTATAACTGCAACATGTCATTATCTCTGGTATATCAGTGTTCAGGTCAGAGGGGACTGATATTCCTAGTCAAAATATCATAAAGGTCACGCCTTATGTCTGAGAAACTAAAAAAGTTATCTTAAAAAATCACATCAAAATAGAGCATCTAAAAGCAATTCGATATTCACAGAAGCACCTGCAAGTGTTCCCTTAATCTAGTCATAGAGCTGTTATTTTGCAGCAGTTCGTGGTACTTTAATGAAAGTTCAGCTTTCATCTCCATTAAAAGTGCTGCATTCATAAACTTTTTTTTGTTTTTCTAATTGCATCAGCTTACTTATATTTGTCACATATATCATCAATAAACATTATTTACATAACAAGACTATTCTTTTTTTAGTTTAACGATATAGAGTAAGTGGATGGAAATAAATATTTGCCATGTTTCTGTTACTTCTTTGCTGAACTCTAGCTGAAAATCACTATTTTCAAAAATAAACGTTTTTAGTCAGTTAAGTTTTAGTGAATTTCTCTATAATAACATGTAAAAAATATACCAGATATCCATTCATGACATTTTTTCAGATCTTGTTTGGGTATTTGCCTTATTCTGCCCCTTATTCAACTGCTTAGTTTGTGGTGGCTGTGTGGTTTGATTTTCTTCTTCCACTATTTCCTTGGGGTTTTTTGTTTGTTGTTTATTTTCATCTTAATCCCTCATTTTAGGCAATATTTACATGTTTTAATATCACCACAATAAATATGAAAACTCAGACTGCTAAAATTAGGGATTTGAGAATAGTGAACAGTGCTCTGATACAGATAGCTTGGACAAGTTCCTATACCATATTTTACACTCTCAAATCAGGCAATCATTAATCAGTTCTGAACCAAACTTCTGCCTATGGCACATATTGGCTAATAGTCTTAAATAAACTGTCCATAGACAGAGAAGTAATTGTATTTGCTCCATCAAATTCAGACTGTTGACAAGAGGTGCTAAGTACCTTTTGAGTAGCTCTTAAGTTTTATCAGGATAGTCTACATTAAGCAGCATACATGGGCAAGAATAAGGTATATAAATATCCACATCTTGTTTTTTACCAAATCTTGTCTTAAACTAAATAATGAATAATGAAAAAGAAAAAACAAACCCCAAACCAACCCCCCCCTACAGATACATGCTAACATATTTTCTATTCTTTTGTTTGTGTCAAATTCACATTAATTTTAGAGTTTGGAAGATTTCATTAAATTAGTCATGCTTAGATTTGCACATGTAGGCTTTTAAATTTCAGACTTTCTGAAAGCAATCATATGCAACAAATCCAAATGTGAAAGAAGTATTTTGAAAGATAATTTTTCAGTGTGTACTTAATTGCACCACAGGGTAGGACTACTGCTGTAAATACAACTTAGCTGTATTGCGAGTTTTATTTGTATCACAGTATTCAGTGAAAATATCTTTTCAGAATTGCTTTGGATACAAAGGGTCAACATGATAGACGATGTACAATTCCACTAATAGAGAATATTGCATTATACAGATTTGACTGACAAAGAGAATCTTAGAGACATTTGTCAGAGTAACTGGGCTCAGAGGTACAAGTCACCTTGCTGACATAATTTGCATTGCTTTTAAAAGACAAACTTTTTTTTTAATCAATTTTAAAATCATAGCCAAAAAGAATGATTTTTCTTTCTTTTCTTCTAGAAGTCAGAGAGAAACTCAAATACCTGTTTATGACAACTGGAGATTATTTCTTTAATCTATGCCAGCATTTTTTATATTTATCAATTATATACATAAATTTTTTCTATACCTTCCTGCATGTAATTGCAGGAAAAGATCTATGCCATAGGAGTATACTTGTAAAACCACATTTGAGGTCCATTTGCTATGAACCTTACTATATTTAAATTTATATATTATAAACTGTCAGTCTTAATGTAATTGGACAAATCTTTCCACAAAGACACTGTTATTCAACAACTGGTTATGTTGCACATTTAATACGATTTTTAAAGTTTTAGCTTAGAAGATATATGCAATATGTGAAAAACATTCAAAGTATAGCTCAAGAGGCAAATTTTCTTTTTTGAACAATATTTTTCCCTATAATAGATTGTGGTCTTCTCTGTTACCAGAGTATTAGCGTTTGTTTGAAAATATTTTGTATTTCCTGGAAAATATTTCAAATGTGAAAAAGAATATGCTTCCTTTTTGAGAGGTATATTACAGTTTTTCAGGAGAAGAGTACAATAAACATTAAGAATTACAAAAAAAAGAAAAAATGATCTCTTCATCTTAGCTTCATCTTAGTAAGTGTTTTGTTTATTATGTTCAGAATCGTGTAGAGGTTTTGCAGAACATCTGAAAAAAACAGTATTTGCCTGAGGGTAATACTAATGACAATCTGCCTTGTAGTAATTTACATTGCATGGGATCAAAAGACAAGATGAACAAACATGGGAGGGGGAGAGAAAATCCATCCAGAGTTTCAAATACAAAGAAAATACCTCTGGCTCAAGAAGTGTTTGTGCGCAAAATAGCTGGAGACTGGGAAGGTACTCGGGACTTTAGTAAAGCCTTTGAGACCATCTCCCACAGCATTCTCCTGGAGAAACTTGTGGCTTGTGGCACAGGGGCATTCTTCACTGGGTGAAGAACTGGCTGGACGGCCGAGCTCAGAGAGTCATGAATGGAGTTAAATCCAGTTGGTGGCTGGTCACAAAGCGGTGTTCCCCAGGGCTCAGTTTTGGGGCTGGACTTGTTCAATATCTTCATCGGTGATCTGGGTGAGGGGATCCAACAGCTTCCTGGCTTGTATCAGCACTGGTGTGGCCAGCAGGAGTAGGGAAGTGATTGTGCCCCTGTATTCGGTACTGGTGAGGCTGCACCTCGAATACTGTGTCCAGTTTTGGGCCCTTCACTACAAGAAGGCCATGGGATTGCTGGAGCCTGTCCACAGGAGGGCAACAAAGCTGTTGAGGGGTGTGGAGCACAAATCTTACCAGGAGCGGCTGAGGGAACTGGGGTTGTTTAGTCTGGAGAAGAAGAGGCTGAGGGGAGACCTTATCACTCTCTACAGCTCCCTGAAAGGGGGTTGTGATGAGGTGGGTGTCAGTCTCTTCTCCCAAGTAACTAGCAATAGGACAAGAGGAAATGGCCTCAAGTTGTGCCAGGGGATATTAGACTGGATATTAGGAAAAAATCTCTTTACTGAGATGGTAATCAAACATTGGAACAGGCTGCCCAGGGAGGTGGTGGAGTTACCACCACTGGAAGTATTCAAAAAAACGTGTAGATGTGGCACTTCAGGATATTGTTTAGTGGACGTGGTGGTGTTGGGTTGATGGTTGGACTTGATCATCTTAAAGGTCTTTTCCAACCTTAATGATTCTGTGATTCTGTGAGAGTATTGTGTGGCTGCCCCACTGTGTTAACTCTTTGCTAGACGTCTGCTATTGGCTATTGCTGGAGTCAGCATAAATGAACCTTTCACTAGATTAACCTTTCACCTGACATTGTACAATTCTTCTGTTTTTACTTTCCTCATTATTCATGCTATGTTGCTGAAAAGGTGAGTAAAGATAACAAAGCAAAGCAAAGGTGACAAGTCAAGAGGAGAAAAATGCTAAATCTGTGTGCTCAGGCCCTTAGAGAGTAACACACAAATTCTGATGAGGTTTTTACTCTTTATTCCATGCTATGATGAAATCAAACATACCTTTCAGTTACTTTCGGTGTCATTTAGATAAAAATACAAGGACAAGTATATTTGCATCCAGAGGGGAATAAAATAAAAACAAACCAAAGCAAAGTTTTAAAAGAGAACAATGTTTTTTTCTTTTTCTGTAAGTGGTATTTTTTGCCTTGTAACACAGAGCAAGAATTCATACTACATACTGACAAAGTTTTTTTCATAAGAAATACACCGTATCTCAGCAACAGCACATGTACTGTGGATTGTTACAGCTGCTTTCTCTCTTCTCCCCTTATATTTTTCTCTTAGAGTAAGTAAGCTTTTACAACATCATAGAGTGCTCCATTTGACATCTATGTAGCTCTTTTGTTTCCATTTTCATCCCAAGAGATTTTGAGGTTCTTAATAGAAAAATAGGTATTTTCAACTTGAAAAAATAATTTTTTTTTGTCTCTTGTTCCCCGAAGATGTTCTATCCTGTTCATCAACAAGACAATTATTTTACAGTGGTGAGAGTACCACAGCTAAATAATTTACATACATTAATTTTTCTAATTTAAATTTAAATTGATTAAAAATCAGTTTAAAAATAATTTTAAAATCATTTAAATCATAAAAAAAATCATTTAAACTGATTCATCGATTGTTTTACAAATTATGAGTTGTATTTTTATGAGTCTTCATGAGTATATCAAGATGTGAAAAGCTGAATGCTGAATAGCAAAGTGCCCAGATGCTTTCATAAAAATATTTTGATTTTGGCACCTCCAGAAACATCTGAAAATGAACAAACTTTTCTTTTTCACCTGAGCAATGATAGATTTTCTCCTCAGAAATTTGTTTTTCAGATGCATTTGGGTGTGGAGGGGGATTCATATGCTGCCTTAGGCATTTAGTGCTCCTTTTAGTCTATTTCTGTTTCCAGATTTTCTGCAACATCTTCTCAAAACAAGTTGAAGTCTGAATATAAAACCCAGAATAATTTGATCTATTAGCAATTCTAATGCTTAAAGATCTATGGGGAAAATTTTAAAAGAAAAATAATTTTACTTTCCTCAGTTGAGGCTTCTTGGATGAACTTCCACTTACATTTTTAATGTTTAGAATCTCTAAAAGAAAAGATGAAAGAAGTGACTAATGCAAACACAGTAAAAACTAAAGTTGAAGATATAGATATACTTTTTAATTAAAAAATACATCATACACTAATAACCATAAAATAAATACATAATTACTTCATATTTATACATTGCTACATAAGCATACAATTATTAAAAAGTATGGCATCATCACTGCTACTTTTCTATGTGTCCTTGTTAAAAAATTCCTTTACATAGCACATTGTTTTGGTCTGGAGGTTGATGTGCAGTGAGCACTGATAATTCAGTGCAAGATAAGCTGTTTGGCAAAATTTAAAATATTTGGTTCTTCTTATTTTTATTTTCATAGTAAACTGAGTAAAAGTAAGCATATTCCCTAAGACAGAACATCAAATCCAATATGGCAAAAGCTGCCAAATAACAGTCAGCAATCAGCCTTTATTAAGTCCTAGTGTGTTGTATTATATTAATTATTGTTTATATTGTGTTGTGTTCTATTTATCATATATTTAATAAAGAAATAGGTATTTCAAACACAGAGTATTCCCATGACTCTCATGAAGTTTTCTGATCCTCCCCGTTACAAAAAATACAAACTGGACAGGAGCTCCAAAGCATTTTAAAGACATTATGAATAAATTAATATGAACACATTCCATCTACTTTGAGGTGATTTTAATTTGCACCAATGGCTAGCAAAAAAGTGAAAGGAACACTTTACGTATTAAAAACCTAAAATAAAATAGAATTTATCTGAAATTAAAGTCTGCGGACTTACACATGACATCAGTTGTCTCTCTAAAATAAGGACTTGAAGCATCAGATAGTATTAGCAAGTGCCACAGTTTTCTTCAAAAACTGTGGGGTTTTTTTTCAAAGATTGGAGTTCCAGGAAACAAAGAATGATGAGCTGTTAACTGTAACTACATTCCAAATATTTCACCATAGATATATTTAAATATCAGCAGGCTTCTGGCACAAACAGAAAACATTGTTATTTAGTTGACTCAAAGACATTTTCTTTTCCCCCTTAAGGTCATCATATTGATTCTGGCAAAATACTGTAAATATTAAATCCTCCAGTCAATAAGCTTAATACTGACCTAAAAAAGTCAATATATGCTTACTAGCTGCAAAATAGTAACAGAACTTAGCTTGGTATAGTCTGTTCTGTACAATACCCTCTGCTTAAAAGCAGAACAGTGTTTTTATGTTTTAAAGGAGTAGAAATGTTCTTTGCTGGAAAAAAATAGTGGCAAAATTTTTTAAAACATTGTAATTATCAGCACACTCTATTGATGAGCACATTTCTGCATGTGTTATTGTAAAATAATACGAGATGAACAATAGCATTCCAACTAAGCTGGATGTTTTAACTTCTTTTGAAGAAGTGGTCACATAAAAAACTTAGAGAAACGTAATATGCCAGAACTAAAACAAAAAAAACCCTCAAACAAGTTTGAAACAAAAAGCTCTAATCTTGCTGAAGATATAAATCTCATGCAACATTAACCATTTGTTGCAAATTCTCCTTCCAAGGTGAAAAACAAACAAAAAAGTCAAGCAGCAAGACCTACCAGAGTGCACCAAGCTCTGTTTGGAAAGTGTAATGTAGAAATATAGCAGAAACACATTTAAATATCCTAAGAATAAAGCAAATGATTTGGTATATAAAAAAGCTGGAATTCAGAAAGGACTTGAAGATGGCTGAAGGTATGACTTCAGCACCAGCTCTGAATGCGATCTCAGAAATTTGCTCTTTTTGTCAAAATACTATTTCAAACAAAAGTATTTGCTTTAGGGTTTGAACTGTGTCTCTAGGAAGAATTATTTTTTTCTTTCAATGGACAGTTGAATGTGGGTTTTTTTTAGTTTAGTAGTCTGATTTTGCCCATTTCTGTCTAGAATCATTCAGAACTGGAGGAGGTTGTGTGACAAGATGGGAAAGTTACCGAAGTTACCAAAAATTTTGATCTTTTGGTGACTAAAAATATGTATGACTTTGTTGCCAATATACGTTTACATCCTTGGATCTCACTGTTTTACCACAGTATGGTGTGGAAAGACATTTTTCTCAATCGGTTTTGTTACATGTGTTCTGTCAACGACTATGTCCCATATGTCCATATATATCCATATCATGGACATGGTTAATGCCTTTCCAAGGCCTCAGTTAACAAACTGGTCATTCAGTTAAATGCTTTTTAGGAAGGCTGATGTGTTATTTTCCCTTTTGTTCTGACAGAAAGAACAGGATGCATAGTGACTCTATAGCTTACAAAGTTCAGATACTCCACCATATGGGTAGCACAGCATGTTCATTGTTCATAGGTGGTAAAACCTATTTGCTATATAATTGTCTCTAGTAGAAGATTAATTTCTCTCAATAAGTGTTTACAAAATTGCTATGTAGGACAAACTATTTGTAGTGAATATTTCACTGAATGTAGCCAAGTTATAATTGTACAGTCAAAAGTGGGGAGAACATGTAAAGTAAGGGGATACCAAAGGCCAAATGCACTTTGAAAACTACGTTCTATGGGAAATAAATAGGTATTTTTTCACATTGACATTGAGATTATTAGCTGATAGACATTGTTTGATAAGCTGAATGATGTGTTTTACACACTCAGATCGTTTGTACATGCACTGTATGACTATTGATTTTAAGTATCTAAATTTTAGTTTCTAAATTGAAGAATTTCTGTAATGTTTGCTTTTCAGATGTAATAAATAGTCCCTAGGATATAAAGATAGGGACTGAAAAGATAACACCTTCAATAAAAGAAAACAAAGGCTCAAAGATAGAAAGTATGAGAGAATATCTCAACCTATAGAAATCTTCATATCTCTCATAATGAGCTGAGACTAGCTAATATATATGTTAACTATCACAAGTTACAGTACGCATTTGTCAATACACAAGTGTCAACAACCTAATATTGTTGACAACAACATTAGTAGTTATAAAACTTGGGTTGTATGTTCTCGGAGAGACCTATATTACAGAATTACAGAACGGTTGAGGTAGGAAGATACCTGTGGAGATCATCCAGCGCAACTATCTTGCTTAAAGCAGGGAAATGTAAAGCACGTTCCTCAGGACCATGCCCAGTCAGGTGTTAAGTATCTCCAAGGATGGAGCCTCAACAGTCTCTCTGGGCAGTCTGTTTCTATGTTTGATTACCCTCACAATAAAAAAAGATTTGGTTTGTTTTGTTTAAATGGGGTTTTGGTTTTGTTTCATTGGGTTTTGTTAGTTTGTTTTTTAAAGGTTGAAATGGAAGCTCCTGTATTTCAATAGAAATTGAAAAAAAATTGTGTACATTGCTTCTTTCCCTGTCACTGGGCCACACTGAGAAGAGGCTCCATCTTCTTTACTCCCTTCCATCAAATGTTTATGAATTTCTATAAGATCTGTCTGAGAGAGTTCCAGCTCTCTTAGCATTTCATCATATGACAGATGCTTCAGTCCCCTAATAATCTTTGTGGCCTGTGGCCCCTTGCTGTACTTGCTCCAGTACATCCATGTGTCTCTTGTATTGAGGATCCCAGTACTGGACTCAACACTCTAGATACATATTACCAGTGCTAATTAGAGGAGAAGGATCACCTCCTTCCACCTGCTGGGCAAGCATCTTGCAGCTGTAGACCGGTGGCTTTTTTTTTTTTTTTGCCACAAGGGTGCATTGCTGGCTCATGATCTGCTCATTGTCCGTCAGAACTTCCAGGTATTTTTCTGCAAAGCTGCTTTCCAACAGGTTGATCACGAGCCTCCCCTAGAGCTTGAAGTTACCAAATCCCAAGTGCAGGACTTCACATATCCCTTTGACAAACTTGATGAGATTCCTGTTATGCTAGGAATAGACACAGTGCCAAACATAGTAAAATGCCAGGGCAGTCAAGGCAAATTTTATGAAGTAGTCTGTTCACTCACTCACTGAAACATTCTAAAACTACTGAGTGTAGTGTCCATTTTTTTCATGTTAACCAAAATGTAACAATCATTATTTACTTTCCTAAAGAGAACAATGACATAAACATTAACTGGAAACAACCGTGATTGTTTATAGAATTTTTTTGTTTGTTTTTTATAATTAAAAGTTATAGTAAAATAAATTAGAATTGTGACATAGTGCTGAAATTAGATGTCTCTCTAAATCCATATGTAAAATACATAAATGCAAATATATATTATGGTATTCATCGGCATTTATATTAAAAATAATACTTTAAAATTAATCCTAGTTTGGGTTTTGTTTTGGTTTTGGTTGGTTTAATTTACAGATCTAGAACTTACTACATCCTTAGCATTAATAAGAGTCTGAGTGCCAAAGCTGTGTTCCTCCTTCTCATAGAAAGATAAGATTATATTCTTACCTAATAAACATTCCAGAGCTGGGTTTCAGTTCCTGTTGTCCCCTTGCTCACAGACTTTAAGGGGTGAATTTAAAGCTTCCTGAGTAAATAAGGACTTTCAGGAATGTTCCCTTTCTGCTTTGCTTCCAGGAGGCATTATAATATCAAATAACAGAATTCAGAATAAAATACTTAACAAGATGTCTAATTTCTTCCCCCACTGTAAGGTAGATTCAAAATACTGATATTTGACAATCCAGATAATTTGTGCAGTACAATATAGTGTGCACAGTTAGCTTTTCATTTTCAGTCTGCTAGCAGAATTTATGTGGCAAGCAGGGTTAGAATGACTGTGGAATCCTAATGGCACTTCCACACTTATGAAAATCTAACCAAAGAGGAGCTTAGCATAAAGGAGGACTGTCTGTACTTCTGTTTACTGGCACTGAATAATAAAAGTATAATCAAACAATAATCAAGCAACAATAACAGCCTGGCAGGATGCTATTTTAGAATGCATATGGAGAAGTAGAATAATGTCTTTTCCTTTTTCAGGTCTTTACAGTACTATCATAGTTACTTTCTTTATAAACTCTGGCTTTTTTCCATTGCTGGCTCCCTCTTCTTGAGAGTATAAGACTTCCCAGAAAGCTTGGTCTGTTAACAGAAAGCAGCAGCTGCTTACTGAGCTTACAGAGCTCACATTTCAATCTGTAAGTATGGCATGCTTGCTGCAAAAAGCTCTCAAGTAATCCCTCTGCTGAAATTCAAAATGTGAAAGAATAAGTGATATCTGCTTGTAGACTTGCTATGTACATCATGCTAAAAGTAATCATTGCCTTATTTATAGCAAAACCTTCATCCATTTACACTGATCAAACTGTGTAAACTTAATCCCTTAAGAAAGTCTTCTATAGATGACCCTGTAATTACTCCCCAAAGAAGTCATAGTGGTGCCTTAATTTTTTCCAACCTTTTTACTTCTCTGTTCCTATTTCATATAGAGAGCTATGACCCTTGGTATTCTTTATTTCTACTTCTTTTCTATGAACATTTAGTAAAGAATAAATAAGTATGTCAATATTTAAAATATTTTAGTATCTTTTCAAGTAATTATAAAAGTGATTGACCAGGACAAGCAACAGAGAGAATTTTGAGAGGCAGATAGCAGACTTTTAATAAAATACATATTTGAAAAAATATGTTTCTTGTAAATAAAGATTAAAACAGAGTCAAGCATAGTCTCAGTGAAGAAACTTCTGTGGACATAGGATAGAGAAGAATATGAACAGCGAAGGATATTATAGGTAACAAAGAATGTTAACATAGGATGAAGCATATTTGCAAAACTTGTGTTTTGAGACAGGTGATTAATTTACTCTAGGACTGAATTTTTTAAACATAACATGCAGACTATATTATACTGAACTTGCTCAGGTACATTAACTGGAAATGACTGTGATTGTTGGTCGACAGAAAGACTCTGCTTGTCTCTTGAACTCAAAGTGCCCATTCAGTATGCAATTAACTAGCTGTAATTAAAAAATGTTTATATTTTTCTCTAAGTACATTGCTTAACATATAGGGATGTAGTTATTAATCTATGGCATATCTAGATCTTCCAAACCCACAGTATAAAAGTGTAAAATAGTACATAGCACAATATATTTACACTAAATATTCTTAGTTTTAGAGACTTTGACAACCATAGCATGATCATAATGCTTTATAAATTTTTTGCAGTGCAGGAAATTAATGTATCATCAATTGGTATTAAATTCTGGTATGCACACCAATTATTTAATTTTACTTTATTCATTGACAAGGAGGAAAACAGAAAAGTACTGATCTACAAAGAACATTAGAAGCCTATGTAAGAGAAACTGGAAAAGTGGGTCACTGAAAGGATAGTGTTAGTTTTCCAGATGTCACAAAACATTTACCAAAGCAGGTATAATTTTATTTTTAACTCTGAAGCAAAACTGAGCTTGAGTTTAAATGAATAGGAGAAGATGTTTAAACGAAATAAGAAAAAAGATGCAGTTAAGTTTTTCCTACTTACTTCTCTCAGTGAAGTTCCATAGTTTATGTCTTTGTCATATGAAATAGAAGAGACAAATGTATACCACTTCTTAACTCCCACAGATTTTAAATATGCTTTTTAAATATGGCTTGACATAACCCCGTGATATATGCTTAGTAGGAAAACCAGGAAGTGATATAACTTTTGCACGTTCAATTGTAACCTTAAGGACATGATTTAACCACCTTCAGCTACAAATGATCCACAGCACCTGGTTTAACAGTTCAGCAGTAACAGTGAAAGGACCAGAGGCAATGGGCAAAAACTGGAACACAGGAGGTTCTGTCTGAATGTAAGGAAACATTTTTTTACTGTGAGGGAGACTGAGCACTGGCACAGGTTGCCCAGAGAGGTTGTGGAGCCTCCCTCCTTGGAGATACTCAAAAGACACCTGGACATGGTGCTGGGTAACCTGCTCTAGGTGGCCCTGCTTGAACAGGCATGTTGGATCGGATGACCTCCAGAGTTCCCTTCCAACCTCAGCCATTCTATGGTTCTGCGATTCTGTGAGTCTGTAACCTTAGGAGAGTCACAGGAATAAACTTGATCTTCTTGGTCATCATAATGGACACTGCTGATCTGGATATTTTAATTCTAATTTAAAAATCTATTTAATTCTGGATTTTTTTAGAATTAAAACTTAATGTGCTTTGCAATCATAAGAATATTTCTGCATCTGAATGCACATACAAATTACTGTAGGACATCCTAGAGCATGAAATTACTGTGCCTGAGCTGTTCTGTGCTAGTTGGCCACCTTACTTTATGATAAATTTGAGATCGCCTATTATCTTTCACTGAGTAAGCTAGTTTGAATTTGTTTTAAGTTAGCCTAGGTATACAGGTAGTTACAGCAATGGAACTGAAATGAATTAACTTGTTAGACTTGACAAATTGATTGCCTGTCTGTAACTAGTTTGCAGGTCCTACAAGGACTTTCTGAAACATGAAGTCAGGAACACAAATAAGTTTATTCAGTGACAGAGATGATTAAGACTCTTTCCAACGTATTTTGGAATATGTATAGACTTACATTTTTATTTCATAAATATAGACTATATTTAGACTCCAAGGGAACATTAAAATAAGAGACAATTAACTCTATCCCAACCAAAACCAGCACATTCTCCACCCCTTACTCCATACCATCTACATCATGCTCAGGCCTTACACTATCCAATACAACCTCATTAACCACCACCCCTCTTCCCATGGTTTGTTAGAATACACAGATATCGTTGCCTTAGTCCATGGACCACCCCTGTTAAATGTCTGTAAAATGCCCACAAATGTCCATTGAGTTCATTTAGTCCATGACTTTGGGCTCCATCTCTTATGGTGGTCACTCAGGATAGGCAAGGTGGTGTGTTGTGGTGTTACTGGGCACCAAAGCCAGCTCAGGTCAGGTCACTGCTGCACTTGCCCTGCTTCTTGTAAGGCTTCTCCTCCATTGTTTCAGGTGGTTCCTGCTATAGTAATTCCTATAACATGCAACTCAAATACAATTTAAAGGTATTTCCATTACAATCTTCACCCCTGGCCCCTTTGGACCAAACCATAGGATTTAACATTGCAATGAACTCCTCCCTTTGCCCCTGCTCTGGCTTGGACTTATCCACAGACTGTAGTCCCTTAAAGTTGTAGCTGCTCTAAATGGAGCCTTAGCTATGAGCCACAGTGTCTTCAGGGCTATACCTGCTGTGGCATAGACATATCCACAGCCACGGTTGCTTTAAGGTGCACCTGATCCAAAGTGGCCTTTTGCATGGCCCACAATGCCTTCAGAGATATACCTGCTCCAGCATGGCCTTACCCACAGCCACAGTCCCTTCAGAAGTAAAACTGCTCCAGCGTGGCCTTACCCATGGTTGCCATCCCTCCAGGGGTGGCTGACCTGCTCTGTTGAGGGCCTATCCATGGCCACACACTGTGAAGTGCTACAACATGATCTCATGCACAGCCACAGATGCTTCAAGGTGTACTCTCTGCAGTGTGGAATTATCCCTGGGCCACGATCCCTTCAGAGGTGTACCTGCTGCATCACAGATATAACCATGACCACAGGCACTTCAAGATGTATCTGCTCTGCCATGAGATTGTCCATGGCCACAGATGCTTCAGGGTGTCCTGCTCCGACGTGGACTCATCTGCATGTCACAGTCCCTTTGACTCCAGTTCATGCTGGAGTTCCAGCCTGTCCAGTACGGCAGCACAGAAACAGCAGCGATGCCCTGGCCATCCGCCAGCCCAGGCACATGGACATTGCTGTTATCAAACTGTTATCCCAGGCCCAGCAGAGTCGGACGATGAGCAGTACAGCAGCACGGCAGCAGCAAAAGCAAAAAGCAGCCACTAATGAGCACTAGACTCTAATATACAGTGAGGGAAGCAAGCCCCATGGCAAGCACAGGAGCCTGCCAATTAATAGCTAAACAGCAGTAGCAGCTATAAATTCAATCTAGCACTTTCCAATCAAACTTGTCATTATCTTGAACCCTGCAAGCCCCATGTTGGGCACCAAAAGGAGCTGTTGTGGTTTAATACCAGTCAGCAACTGAGCACCACACAACCTCTTGCTCACTCCCCCCGTGGCAGGATACAGAAGAGCTAAAAGTGAGGTAACTCATGGGTTGAGATGAAGACAGTTTAATAGGTAAAGCAAAAACTGCACACACAAGCAAAGCAAAACAAGGAGTTCATTCATTACTTCCCATGGGCAGGCAGGTGTTCAGCCATCTCCAGGAAAGCAGGGCTCCATCACACATAAAGTGCTTGGGAAGACAAACAGCATCACTCTGAATGTTCCCCCCCTTTTCTTCTTCTTCCCCCCAGCTTTATATACTGAGCATGACAACATATGGTATGGAATATGCCTTTGGTCTTCTGGGATCAGCTGTCCTGGCTGTGTCACTTCCCAACTTCTTGTGCACCCTCAGCCTACTTGGTGGTGGGGCAGCGTGAGAAGCAGAAAAGGCCTTGACTCTGTGTAAGCACTGCTCAGCAATAACAAAATCATCTCTCTGTTGTCAGTCAACACTGTTTTCAGCACAAGTCCAAAACATAGCCCCATACTATCTACTATGAAGAAAATTAACTCTACCCCAGCCAAAGCCAGTGCAATGAGAAAGATCAAGCTAAAAGAAAGTTACTGTTTCAGACATAGTATTAACAGAAAAATTAAAGAGAATTCCAAAACAGAGATTAATATTTAGAATATTCTTTACTGAGAAAAATCAGTAGAAGAGCTAGGCTCCACAGGTGGAAGCTTTTCAGCAAAACTTGATAGAATTTCTGAAAGATAGTATGTCTGTGGTAAATATTTTTAAATTATCAATGACTTCCATAAGTTCTCAGATAAATGTGGCCAAGGATGAGCTCTGCCCCAAGCTGAAACTGGGCATAACTTAAAAAATTCTAACAGAAAATCTGAGGAAATATATTTTAGGTTGATGTATTTTATACACCAAATTTCAAAAATGTTCACACAGCATATTATCTTGCTTGCTTTTACTTTTATTTTAATTTCTGCTACAGATGGAAAAGTAGAAGTAATCTCAAACCAGAAAGGTATTTTTCCCCATAGTATTGATCACTTTCATATTTTTAGTTCCTTTTTATTTCTATTTTAGAACACCTAATCAAAATGGTTACATGACTATACTAAACTTCTGTTTTGAAAACTGTTTTTTCTATTGAAAAATATGTTGAAACATTTAAGAACACAAACTCTGCTATTAAACTTATAATCAAATTAACTAAACAACAAAGATAAACCAGAAATTTGTATAAATGTTTCTTGCATAAAGCAAAACTGCGCCCAGTACACAACTTCCCTATTTATCAGATGCTCATAAGAATACATTAGTACTAATAAATACTATGTTTTAATACCAAGAATTGGAAGATGCCTAAAAAGAAAAATGTTGTTTGTTTTATTTTTTAATCAGAATATAAATTTAATTGTTTTCTTAGCTTAGTTGGAAGAAGAGAATAGAGAAGTTGCATACAATGAATACAAGAACACACAGCTGGAAATGGATGGTGGTAAGCTACAGTTAACACTGGTTATCTATTGGAATGATTTTACAGAAAATTGTGTCTGTTTCATCCAAATGATATAAGTGCTATTTATCCACTGCTGAAATACTTTGCCCTGGCTCCATTTGCTGAATATTGTCATAGCTGGGTTTCTCAGGGCCCAGATTAACTGGATTCAGTTATGGGACTGAGGCCTGTATTCTAAATCAGTGTAGGACTAATACAATACCTAATGAAAATAAGACAAAGTTCTCAGAAATTCCAACAGTGAATGTGCTGTGATTAAAAAATATTAGGACTAGAATTTTCAAAGGGAACAAAATTAATTTAATACCTCACTTCCAAGGAAGTTTCAGCAAGTATTTGATATTTACCTCTATGAAGCTTTTCAAGCATTTCCAAATTAATTCTTATGGTTTGACTCCAGCCTGATATATTGATTTAAAAGACTGCACTCATGCCCTCACATAGAAATCCCATAGGTTTCAGGAGGTGTCATGTGTTCACATAGGTATTAGCACAATAAGACTTCAAATAAAATAAACTCATTTCATAGATGATAAAGATTATTTTTTAATTAACAGTTTGATACATGGTGTGTGAAATCAGATTATTTTTATTTAGATCTGTCCTTCAGATTTATCTAAATAAAAGACTTAGTATTTATCTGTTTCATTCTTTTACATGCTGTTACATACTTTTAACAAAGCACAAAAATGTCACCCAAGTAACCTTTATACATGATGGAGCCCTGCTTTCCTGGAGATGACTGAACATCTGCCTGTTGATGGGAAGCGGTGAATGAATTCCTTGTTTTCTTTGCTTGCATGCGCAGCTTTTGCTTTACCTACTAAACTGTCTTTACCTCAGTGCACGATTTTTCTCACTTTTACTCTTCTGATTCTCTCCCCCATCCCACTGGGGGCAGAGTGAGTGAGGGGCTGCGTGGTACTTAGTTGCTGGCTGGGGTTAAACCACAACAATCTGAAAGCATGTGAAGTTAGGGAAGGCTGGCCAACATTAAATCCACTTTACCAGGTGAAGATGGTAGCTTTTTAGCATACTTTATACACTTAGTTCTTATTACTCCTTTTTTTTCTTTTGAGATTTAAAAAAAAAAGGCAGTGAAAGCAAAATTTTTTAATAGAATTACTCTACAGTAACTTCAGCATGCAAAAAATACAGTATCCTGAACACTTCTACAAATGGTATTTGTGAAGCTTTTATGGTATAAGTAAGAATCACTAAATAACAAGTCTTAGGCTACGTACAGGGATACCACTACTGCTAATGAGTACTACTGAGTCTACTAATGAGATCTCTTTCATTTAGTTTTGCTTCTTATCATTACTTTACTTCACTTTTTTTTGCAGTACTTTGACCTCCTGACAGGACTTCCAGTTAGGATGTATAATTTGCATGAAATGATACTGAGAAGGTGGAATTTCTGATAAATCAAGTGGTTTCATGGGATATTATTATATTATCACTGAAGAATCACCTACATGTACTTGGAAGTGCGTATGATCAGGCATTATAGTTACCTATGCTGGAGATTTTTGGGGTAGGCAACCAGGTTTTAAGTACACTCCGTAACACTGAAAATATTACACCATTAAAGGCAAAAGTCCTGCTTTCAGTGGTCCCTAGTGGACATCTCAGACATACGTTCTTATATTCTGGCTGTCTACACAGTAGAGAGCTTTATTTTATTGACCCAAATTTGACCATCATACTTCAAAGTCTTCAATCCTCTTATACAGCAAGAAACTGTTTTATACAGTGAGACGGAAAAACGAGAAAAATGACAGAATAAAAGGCAAGTAGAATCACTGAGGCCTAACTTCATAGAAGAATGGCATAGAAAATGGGTTTGTTCTGACTTTCCAACAAGAACAATTAATCTACCAGACCCATATTTAATCTGCAAAGAGACAACAGGAACGGTGTAACTAAGTGATGCATTGGATCGGTTTCAGTTTTATTCAGTCTAATAGCAGGGAGCAAATTATTTTTTCTTGCTCAACTGAAAAGGTATAGGTATATTAAAAGAACAGAGGATATCTGAAACAAGGATCAAAGACTGTCTTAGAGATTATCAAGGGATGGAACTGCTTTGTGTTACTGTGTTATTTAATTCGTAAAGTGTGAAAAAGAATTATATATGTATTTTTTCCAGGTTAACTCCATCAGTACTAAATAGTATTAGAAATTTGAAGATAAGAAGTAAATAAAGCTACTGCTGAATGTGTTGAAGGCTTGTCTAAGGCATTGAATGCAAAATAATTTATTACTCTCTTCCTGTGACAACTGACATGTCTTCAGAGTGGAGGGGAGTAGGCAGAATATTTGACTATTTACTTTTAGAAGGGCTGCTATGACTTATTTCCCCTTCTTTTGTAGCCATGATCCATGGTCTCCAAGTTCATGACACGATATGGCCTGCATATCATACCTGTGAAAGGACGAAGTTATTCCTAGTAACAGTATGATGTCCTCATCTACTTGTATATTAGTCTGTTGCGATGAAATAATCACCCTAACTCGTTCTTTCAGTGGTTATTCTATGTTATAATAGCCTTCCAAATGTCTTTTGGGTATGTAGAAAGATTCTGCATGCTTCAGTTCTAAAAAAGAAACCAACAAAAACGAGCCATTGATCTGATTCTGATATCTGATTTTCCTCTAGACTCTTCATTATCCGGAAACAGTATGTATGAAATACTGAATTAGGTAGCGTTGGTTTACGTAGAAGAGTATTTGGTGACACTGAACTTATTTCCTTTTCTGGAAGTCATGTAAGAGAGAATTTTGCATGACCTATTGATAATAAGCAAAATAACCAGCATATTCTGGTTTTCCTAACCCAGAATAACTGCATCTCGTAACTTATTTTCTGATATGGCCATGAAGCAAATGAACAAATGGAAAGCCTTTATGGCTGGGCATACTGTAGTCTAGAAAACTACTGAATCTGATACACATCTATCTCATTTTCTGTTTCTTCTTCACAAGAATCTAAAGTTTTTATTAGTTTATAAGCATCTAGTTTTCTACTTGAATTTAGAAGCCAAGATAAAAAAAAATTACCAGATATGTCTGACTAGTTTTTGCATTTGTTGTTTTTTGTGTTTTTTTTCACCCATTCCACACAAATACTCAAGATTTTTAAAAGTTACTGTTCTGCATCAAAATTAAAACCAATTAGCCTGTAGGTGGAACATTCCATGAAGAGGTGAGATTAATGTTTATGCTCAGGTTTTGTTCAGGTTTATATTTAGCCTTATTCACAGGCTATTGTTCATTCTAGGACAATTTATTTTCTGTTTGCCTGTCTGGTCCTCTCCTTCCTAAATATTCACTGGACAAAGGAATGTGGGTCTGAGATTTCAAGGGCTATAAACTCTATATGGGCTGTACAGACAATCACATTCTCAGTAAATATGTAGTTATTTATGCAATGTGGAACTGCTCTCAAAGAGAAAGCCAGAGACTTTCTCAGAGATTGTCCCCTCATACTGATGAAATCATATTATTTAGATCACACGAGCAGTGGAATCCTCTAATCAGTAAGTAATATTTATATATTTGAACAGAAACATTACTGGCCAAGGCAGTTAATGAAATCCAGCATTGCCTAGTGTTAATTTTCAGTGCTGCTGAAGTACAGGCAACAGAATTACCTCCAACCACAGATTAAGGTTCCATTATTTCTTATTTTCTGGTATCAGCTCTAGTGAGACTGCCTACATGACCAGAAGTTGTGGCCAAAATCCAAGGTGAAAATTACCACAGATGTAAGACATTAAGTGATCAGGATTTGGACATCTACAGCTAGGTGAGTTATTTAATCAGCTAATTTCTATTCAGATACATAAACTCCCATTAAAGTTCACCGGTTTAAAAGGTGCTAAGCCATTTTTCTGTGTTTGATCTGCCTGTGGGTATCAAAACTGCCCAACAGTTCAAACATGAGGATCTCATTTCAGTAGGAATTAACCACCTAATTTGCTTCATGAATCTGTTCTGACAAAGCAGTGTTTCACAAATAAATTCTGTTTCATTGGAATAAAGGGATTTAAAGTTACCTACTGATTTTAAGCAATTTTCCATGAAACAAAGTTGATGATAGTCTTGTTCAAAAGTCAAGTCTAAAGATTTCACAAGGTCTATTGGAAGGAATATGATGTAAAGAGAGGTTATGGACCAGACATAATTCGATGAGCTGAATGTGGCCTGTGTTGCCCATTGTTTTTTATGGTACTCCTAATGTTTTGACATTACTGAAATTAACTAGCCCATCGTTTTTTAAACAGAATATGATAACTAATCAATTCCTTGGCCCTGTACTTTCCAAATTATTACATTGATTTTTATGTATCATGTTTGAAATGATTACTGAGTTCTGATTTGAAAAAGAAAACAGGAATTCAACTTGATGTATTCAAAACTCACTGAAAACTGTTAAACAAAAAACACACCTCTACCTTGATAATACACATATAAATGTTCGTATCAGCACAGGCGTCATGGAATCTTAACTGTCCTTGACCCACATCCCAAAAAAAGAACAAGAAGTTGCTAGTCAGAAGAAAAGGAGTGCTTAGTGGAGAAAAATTTCTATGTCATAATATCCATTCAGCTGGTTAAATGCTTAGGAAAAGATTAATAGTTATACTACAAATTAAAATGTGAATATAATAATGTAATTCTATACCATTTTCATTGTAATTGAAAAGGTGTAGTGGGAGAGGAGGACGTAGTTAGAAATGTGCAAATAATGAAGTACCTCAAACTGTGAACACATGAGTAATTAAAGGGAAACTAATCTCATCCAAAATAGTATTGGGCATTTGCTAATCAAATGATAATGTTAATCTTGCTAGCCAAAAAAGTAATTTTCTATTCCAGACATTTTGCAGTTTTATAATGCATCATGTTACGTTTGTTGCTGTACACTTTAATTAGGAAATGTTGTTTCAGGGTCTGTTCAAGATGCAGACTGACACATCCAAACAATGCATAATTCAAAGGATTGCATTTGATTTTATTAAAATTATATTTAGATTTTGTACTTAGATTTCCTAGAAAATGTCATGCTTTTTGCACTTGCTATTGTGCTATTTAGTCATTGTATTTACCATTCCCTATTGTACACCTTGTAAAAGTTCTGTTAAATTTTTGTAGCAACATCTATGAATATTTTCCATGGTTAATCCTTGTAAAACCACTTTCACTTCTTGCGAATAATGCGTTTTGCATATGCAGTAAAGAGGGAAGAATGAGATGCCACAAAGTATTTACTTTTTCTTAGAGTTCAGTTTTCTTTTCCAGTTGGGCAACTGCCAGGGTCAAGTATTATCATTCAGCAGAAGAGTAGTGAAAACTGGACCGGATCTAGAAAGATGTGACACTCCTTCATTTGAAAATGAAGTTGCCAATAAGCTTGGTATACATCACTCATAATTAGATGACAAGATATGAGACCTCAAAGTCAGACTGCAAAGCCTGGTGTGAAGATTCCTTGAGCTTTGCTTTCTAAATACAAGTATTAAAGAGGTAGGAGGGAGTCCTACTGAAGAAGGAGAAGCAAGCACTACTGATCTAATCTTCATAATCTTCACAACCTAGTTTCAGAAGCCCATAATTATTGCTTTGTGCTAAACAAGCTCAGGTGATGAATTTTGTCCTTTGTACTTCTGAATACAGACCACCAAAACACATACAGTAACATATGCATTCTGCCCAACACATACTACGGAATAAAAAAAAAGTAACCAGAAAACCCCAAACAACCCCTTCAGTTGTGTTTTACAGCCATATTTCAAATCTTACTATAATTCTCAGTCAAAAAATATGGAGTTAAAGTGAAATAACTTGGTGGGAAACTTTTTGTACAGTTCTGATACAAATCTCTATCTGTCTAGTTCCAATTGCTTAATCCACCTGTGATTGAAAGTGTATGCTTTGCCAAGTGTTGCACTACAGTATTTCACATTGAAGTTCTCTTTAATTTTCCAGGATGCTGGAAGATATGTTAAACAAACATTTTTTTTTTCTTTTAGTTTTCTTAGTGTTGATTCAATATAACTTCCAGTTGTATCAGTTTTTACTGAGCATAAAGTGCATTACAGAAAACCAGGCATGCAGCATAATCGGTAGTCAGAGATGAAAGAAAAAGCTCATAAAATGAGTAGTCTGCTGTAGTATCTAGGTAAGATTCACATTAGGAAATGAAGTAAAAATCCACTGTTGTAAACTGTTTAGATTTCTAATTTGGTTTAGTCAAAACTGTTTTCACACAGTAATTCAATTTGTCTGACATTAATCAGAAGCTGCAAATACAAATTATGAAAATGGTTCTCATTAATAGGTAGGCAACTGGATTTTTTCCATAAATATTTCAACAGAGAAGTCAATCCATAATATTACTGATTGAACATAAAGTAAAAAGCGTCTATTTTTCACTTGCTGAGTGCACAAGAACTGATGTTCTGCTAATGGGAATTGCACATCCAGCAAGGAACAAACAAATTACATTCAACGTGGCCTCTTGCTGTGGTGACTTCAGATCTCACAGGCTAAGTAGTGTGTCAGGCCAAATCTGAATTTGTACAGGAAAACAAAAGATGAAGAGTCAAACGGCTTCAGGTACTTGTGCTGGTAGTTCAGCAGTTGAATTTTTTCCCTCCAGTAAGCTGTGAGCTTGAATCCCAAGGGGACTCAAGGGGTCATTCTTCAGCTGGAAATGGTGTGTTCCAAAGTCTTTATATAATGCTCATTAAAAACCCCATGGAAATTTTAGAAGAAAGTAGATGGTTTTAACTGTAATATCTAGTCAAATCTCTCATCCAGAATCTTATCTCAAATATCTAACAAATCTCTCATCCAGAAAATTCTTGGATGCATACTGACTTGCTTTCTGAAAACAATCAAATATGGTTGTTCTAAGATATGTAAGAGAGCATTAAAAAATCACAGAATCATTCACTGGGTCATTTATCCCAGCATCCTTTTCAAAACAAACTCAACACTGAAATGATGGGATTACTCCAACTGGGTTTTGAAAACCTTCAAGCATGGCGACTGTAAAGTCTATCTGGATGACTTGTTCCAATATTTAATTATACTTGGAGTGAAGAATTTTCTCTTTGTATTTCATTGAGCCATAACCTGTCAATTTATAACCAATGTCTGTTTTCTCTCCTGTGCACATCTGTAAAGAGCGTGGGTCTCTTCTCTAACTATCTTTCATTAGTCATTGGGGGGCTACTGTTCAGCCAGGACAAGTGCTTCAACCCCCAGAATGATCTTCTGGTGGCCCTTTGCTGAATTTACTGCAGTCCGTCAATGTTTTTCTTGCATTGTAAGGCCAAAAACTGGATTTTGTATTCCAGACATTCCCATCAGCTGGACTACATGATTAATGTAAGAAAGAATTGAGGAGAGAAATTAACCCTGCAGTCCTAATAAAGCACAAGATTACAGTGAATGGCTCATAAAAAATTCTCCAGTTTTATACGAAATTTACAAAAACATGTTTTCCACAGTTCTACTACAGAAATCAGGGAATAAAACTAAATTGCTGCATAGAACCCAACAACACTGAAGTCAGGGCAAAAGATGGAATCAGATGGATGGAAATGAGGATGAGTGATTGGGAAGGATGGGACATGGGAGGGATGGTGTTTCTTCCTCCCAGTAGTGTCAATCTGTGAGATTAACGTTGCCATCTCGTTTAACTTCATCATAAATTCAGGGTAAGGATCTGAATGGAACTCTTAGTGGAAATCCAAGGAAGAAATTTGCTATCATAACTAGTATCAGTCACCAGGAATTAATTCTTTCTAATTTATGTAAAGTGAACTGGAGAGTATGCAGAAAAACAGAACCTCTGATGATGTGAGGGGCCCACACGCAAAAAAATTATTTCCATCTTCCCTTGCCAAAGAGCTTCTGAGATCATCATCTCGTCCTCCAGGACTGAGATCATCCAAGACCACAGCCATGAACACTAACTGTGAAACATCAGCTCCTGGTATTGTATACTCAAAGCTAGGAAGATTGTTTAGAGGACTATTGAGAACTGACTGCTTTGTGTATGTAGCAATAGAGATTAGTAATGTATAAGAACTACCCATTAGCATGAGAAGTGAATGAGTTGAGCAAAGTTATGTTTTAAAGTTTGAAGCTAACTTGATTTGCCAGTCTTCTAAACACTGAGCAGCCTCTGGTTCCCAGACACATCTGTACACATGTATATTCAGTTGCAACTCACATTCATCCCCTTATTTCAGTATGTAGTGAATGAAATCTATGTAGTACTGTATGAAAATTTGGTTTGTGTGGCAAGGTTTTGGTTTTGGTTTTGGGGGATTGCAGGGGTGGCTTCTTGTGAGAAGTTGCTAGAAGCTTCCCCTATGTCCAACAGAGCCAGTGCCAGACGGGTCCAAGACAGACCCATCTCTGGCCAAGGCCAAGCCAATCAGTGATGGTGGTAGCACCTCTGTGATAACATATTTAAGAAGGGGGAAAAAACCCGGCAGGCAGCATTTGCTACTGGAGAATATGTGAGAGGAACAACTCTGCAGACATCAAGGTCAGTGAAGAAGGAGGGGGAGGAGGTGCTCCAGGTGCCAGAGCAGAGAGAGATTCCCCTGCAGCCTGTGCTGAAGGTGACGCAGGCTGTCCCTCTGCAGCCCATGGAGGTCCATGGTGGAGCAGATATCCACCTGCAGCCTGTGGAGGACCCCACCAGAGCAGGTAGATACCCAAAGGAGGCTGTGACCCCATAGGAAGCCCATGCTTGAGCAGGTTCCAGGCAAAACCTGTGGACCCATGGAGAGAGGAGCCCACGTTGGAGCAGATTTCCTGGCAGGACTTGTGAGCCCTGGGGGACCCACGCTGGAGCAGTCTGTTCCTGAAGGACTGTACCCCATGGAAGGGAATCAGGCTGGAGCAGTTAATGAAGAGCTGCAGCCTGTGGGAAAGACTCACGTTGGAGTGGAAGACTGTCTCCCATGGGAGGGACCCCATGCTGGAGCAGAGGAAGAGTGTGAGGAGTCCTTCCCCTGAGGCGGAAGGAGCAGCAGAAACAACATGTGATGAGCTGACCACAACCCCCATTCCCTCTCCTCCTGCACTGCTCAGAAGGGAGGAGGTAGAGAAATTGGGAGTGAAGTTGAGCACAGGAAGAAGGGAGGGGTGGGGGGAAGGTGTTTTAAGATTTGGTTTTATTTCTTATTATTCTGATTGGTTATAAATTAAACTAATTTCCCCAATTTGAGTCTGGTTTGCCCATGACATTAATCGATGACTGCTGTCTCCCTGTTCTTATATTGACCCACAAGCTTCTCATTGTATTTTCTCTCCCCTGTCCAGCTGAGAAAGAGAGTGACAGAGCGGCTTTGGTGGGCACCTGGCATCTAGCCAAGGTCAACCCACCACAATTTTCAATATTCCTTCAGAATATTCAAAAGGTTAGAGGTTATACTGCTTTAGAAGGTACACAGGCCAATTTGAATGGTGATGATGGTGGCCAGTGATAACCAAATCAGGAAATCTCACTTCATAGAGTTATGCAGGAGTCAGACAGTTCCACATTGTTCATTTTTTCTGAATCTGTGACCCCAGCTAGGAGTACAAGACCTGTTTCTCCACAGTCTGTTAATCAAGAGTTTTGACTGGGAAGAAAAAAACTACAAAAACTGGAAACTACAAAACCTGGAAACTACAAAAAGACTGAAAAACTACAAGAGACTTTCTTGCTCCTTCCAAAAGCTAAAAATGATGCTTTTGCAGCTGCTGCAGATTCTACCTGCCTGGGAGCCATGAAGTGATCCTGAGGTTCAAAGATGGCTCTCCTATCAGTAGCTATAGAACAAAGTGTTACGACTGCTAGGAGAAGTCTGCTAATTTCATTTTGCAAAATGCTTTTGCTAGTCCTGCTATATCAGCTTCATCTTCTGTTCCATCAGCTTGTGCTGAAAGCAGTATTTTCTTCTGGTCTCAGAGGTATCACAAAGAAAACCTAAACAATTTTACACAGCATTGCCAAGTTATAACAAGGGGAAAAGAAGCAACGAGAAGTTGGTTGAGAAAATGTGAGAAATTGAAAAAAAAGTGCAACATGGAAGTGTGAATGAATTGGTGTGGGAGAGAAATACAACAGAAAATAATGTTTTAATTCCATCCACATAGTTGTGTTTTTAAAAAAATAAGGCAAACAAAGTATATGAAAACAGAAAGGCAACACTTCTGTGTCTAAAGCACAATTTCATTATCAGAAAATAATTTAATTGAAAATTCACTAATTAAGACTTGAATTTCACAGGGTACAGTGTGAATTCCTATAAGTTTGGGAAACTCAAACTTGTTACAAACTCTTATTCCTTCCACATAAAGAAGTAATTGTTTTAGAACCAATTGCCTGTTTAACTGGAATTATCAGACATAACAGACATGTCCTAAAATTCCCTTTGTTCAGTGAACACATTAAAAAAGAATCAATTTCTTGGGTCATTGTATAAGACAATGTAATCAAGATAATGGAGAAGAACAGAATTAGTTTCAAAATCAAGTTGTTCTATAATAAAACTGTTCCTTTGATTCTGGAAAAAAACCCAAATTTGCTGTTGAAATGTTACATTTGCAACTGAAAGTATTAAAAAAAGTGATTAAAATTAAAATGCAGACAAAAATTTTATGGAACGGTATTTATAAAATATGCTTATTTTTCTCTGAATAGAACTTACAAATATCATAGCTTATTCTCCATTCAATTTCATAAACAGTGTGGGCAAAAAGAGGTAGTAGAAGTAATGAAAACTCATAATCAACCTTAATGCTTAGGGCCATGTTTCTTGATAAATGAGAGATCATCTTCTGTGTAGGTGTTCATAAAGAACTCTTTTGGAAATCTGGTTGTAAATTTATTACCCCAATTCAAATGACAAACGTGTCAGTGTGAATTACCAGCAAATTAGTGATTTGAAAATGGTGATATTTAATATAACATTGTACTGGGTCTGACTGGGATGGAGTTATTTTTCCTCATAGCAGCCTGCATGGTGCTAAGGAGGAGGGGTGTTCTGTGACCAAAGCAATGCTGATAACACACTGATGGTTTAGTTATTGCTGAGCAGTGCTTACACACTGTCAAGGCCTTTTCTATTTCTCACACTGCTCCCCTAGCAAGTAGCCTGGGGTGCACAAGAAGTTGGGAAAGACAAAGCTGGAACAGCTGACCACAGCTGGCCAAACAGATATTCCATGCATATCATCTCATGGAATATCTCATTCTCCAGGGACAAACCATTACACTGTAACTTACACAAGACAACTTGTTCTCTCTCTTGTTTATAAAATACTGTACAGCATTAAAGACCAGGATAACATGATATAAAGCTTTGGATGAAAAAAGTATGTGCCGATGTCCAGAAAAATTCTTCTCTTTCCCTGAATTTAGCTCATAAACAAGAAAATACCACTTCATTCATTAAAAAACCAAACAATACACCCCCAAACCAGTGAGGACGAATTTCAAGATTCCAGGCTGACCAGATGAACCTTTAAAAAGTTCACCTATTTGAGCTTAGCTATGTGTTTTACAAATATAATTGATGATCACATTCAGTGTACCAGTGAACATAATTTAAACAATCTGCCAGCCCATACAGTCTGGTTATATTTTTCTTCTTATAGTGAATATGCCCAGGATTATATCTGAGATTAGTTGTTTTATTTAATATGATTCTAAAGATTTCAAAATCAAGTAGAATTCTAGAATTCCCATTTTCATTTTAGTATCTCAAAATGTTTTGGGATTTTGAGTAGGATTTTTAAAAATATTTTTACTTTTATTTTTACTTTTTTAAAAATTTTTATTTGCTTTAGGGGTTTGGGGGTTTTGTTTTTGGGGGTTGTTTTTTTTCAGACATACCTCCCAAATTTTTATCCAAATTCCATTTTTTTGTTTTAAATTTCTAAAGTATCTTTCACTGTAGTCTTAGCTAACAAGAGGTAAATGACTTTCCTGTTAGAGTCATTTAATGCATCCCAAGATATTTTAATGAATTACAGATTGTAGTCTACTCATGAAGTCTGGGTAGAGAAAAGATGATGAGGCAACCACATTCAAGTTTTGATGCTTATGTTCACACTTCTTACTAGCTTCAAGTTTTTTAAAAAGGAATCTGAAGGATGTTCTTAAGTTTTGACTGATGACACTGGCTGTTCAGTTCATTGCTCTGATACAAAGAAACTTTCGGTTATTAAGATTGTTCTTTCTCTGAAAAACAAAACAAAACAGAAAAACAAACCATAAGCAATAAACACAGAAAAAAACCAAACAAAAAACCTAACCACAGTCTTTTTGTGGTTGCCTGAAGAATGTGGAGCAACTCTATAAGGAACTAAGAAACCTTGTCCATTGTCCTATCATTCTGAAGGCAAGTTGTTCTTCTTCATTCTTGCCTTCTTAAAAATATAGTGGGGTTTGTTGTGTTCATTACATTTGAAAAATAATCCTGGTACAGTACATTTTCCTAAGAACATGAGAGAAAAAATTAACTACATATGAAACATATTAGTAATATTGTTTAATAAATTGAAGAAACTAATTATGATACCAAAGTGATGAGAGTAGTACAGGGTATTATAAAAACCAAATGCACTGTAGGAGTGACATATCCTCCACACAAATAGGTTATATAATTAAAGTTTTGCAAAAATGTAGTGTGAGGGAAAAAAGACCTTATATACATTGCAAACAAAACTTTTTTTTTTTTCATCTTCTGATATCTCTCCCTGTTTTCATTAAAGCTAGGGGAAAATGAATGGTATTAGTTAAATAAATTACAAGAATTCATTATTATAAATCAGGATATCTCAACTAAAACAAAAAGTAATATCATTACAGCAATTTGTATCATATCAGTATATTTCTTCAGGCTGCTAAGACTGTAAAATCATGTGGCTTATCTTAATTTCATATAGGCACTGTCTTGATTGATTACTTTAAAAATATAGTGACTTAGTGGTGAAAGCAGAGGCAAATTCAGTATTGCAATATTTAACGTTTAAAACTCCCACCCGGTGAAATCCTCAATTATTCAATGCAGCAATAAAGTTAATGAATTGCACTTACTTATGGAATAAACCATCTTTGTCAAGAGATAAAAGATATTAATATTCTATAGTTTTGAGGTCTAAAAAAAGACAGGATGAAATAGGCATTTGTCATAGATCTTTCCTTGAGCAAGTATGCCCAGATTCCTGCTTAAAAAAAAGAGGAAAGACAGGTCTGAAGTACCAGGAGAGCAAGCTTCCAGCTTGGGAAAAAGTGGAATTAGGAAGGACATCCCAGAGCTGGGCAGGTAAAACACTAAAGTTCTTCTAAGAATGTCTTCCTAGATGTGGAGTCAGATAGACCCATTGGGAAGTCAAAAGTCTTTTCCAGAAATCAAATGGGAGAAGGGTTGCCTACATGAGTAATCTCAACATATGGCTACTGATTACTGAATATGCTATCAATAGTTTGGCCTCATCTTTCCTTTATTCAGATTTTGTTATGATGTGAAACTGGCAGTTATGGATGAAGATCTAGCTTGAGATTCCAGTGGTATGTATATTTCAATATGCATGACATTACCAATGGTAGATGTGCTGGCATTGTGTGCTGGTTTTGGCTGGGGTAGAGTTAATTTTCTTCATAGTAACTAGTATGTAGCTATGTTTTGGGTTTGTGTTGAAAACACTGTTGGTAATATAGAGATGATTTCATTAGTGCTGAGCAGTGATTACACACAGTCAAGGCCTTTTCTGCTTCTCACACAGTGAGGAGGCTGGGGGTGCACAAGAAATTGAGAGGGAACACAGCCAGGACAGCTGACCCCAACTGACCAAAGGCATATTCCGTACCGTATAATGTCATGCTCAGCATATAGAGCTCATGGAAGACGAAGGAAGGGGGGTACATTTGGAGTTACAGCATTTGTCTTCCCAAGTAACTGTTATATGTGATGGAGCCCTGCTTTCCTGGAGATGGCAGAACACCTGCCTGCCCGTGGGAAGTGGTGAATAAATTCCTTGGTTTGCTTTGCTTGTGTGCATGGCTTTTGCTTTACTTGTTGAACTGTCTTTATCACAGTCCATGAGTTTTCTCACTTTTAGCCTTCGCATTCTCTCCCCATCCCGCCATGGGGGGAGTGAGCAAGTGGCTGCGTAGTGCTTAGTTGCTGGCTGGGGTTAAAGCATGATGTATTCTGATATACTGATGGAAATATAATCATATCAGTACTTTAAGTGTTTCAATAGCTGCAGATGAGCTTAGGACAAATTGTTAGAAAATTAAGTCTATTTATCCATTTAACCTGGAAGTTAGATGTCTTACACCTTTGTGGCTATCAACACAAAGACCTCAAATATATATACAGAAAAAAATAATGTATGTAAAAATCTGGCTAAAAAACTGGCTGGATGGATGGGCCCAAAGAGTTGTGCTGAATGGAGTTAAATCCAGTTGGTGGCCAGTTACGAATGGTGTTCCCCAGGGCCCAGTATTGGGGCCAGTTCTGTTCAAATTGTGCCTGAAATTGTGCACGGGAGGTTTAGGCTGGATATTAGGAAAAAGTTCTTCACCGAAAGGGTTGTCAAGCACTGGAACAGGCTGCCCAGGGAAGTCGCTGAAGTCACCATCCCTGGAGGTATGTAGATGTGTAGATGTAGTGTTTAGAGACATGGTTTAGTGGTGGACTTGGTAGTGTCAGGTTAATGGTTGGACTTGATGATCATAATGGTCTTTCCCACCCTAAGCGATTCTGTGATTCTATGATCTCCATGAAACATACAAATATGTATATATACTAATATAAAATATGTGCATAAATTCATTTTAATGAGAGGTTTAAAACAACTACAGTTAACAGTCTATAAAGATATTGTCCATAGATGATTGAGCTAGTGGTATTTTTAGGCAAAATAAATATAGGAAAAAATAGGTTTATTTTACTTTGTGGCAGAATTAATGTTATATTTATACCTGATACATGCAACGAGTCTGTTTTCCTCAGATGCTGATTTTCACAACTTGCAGACCTTCACAAAATAAGCTAATGCTGCTACACTTTAGCTAATACTAAGCATATTTTTATTATGCTATACACCAATATCATGGTTATGCTTCAACTTCCCCAACAGAAGTTGTAAGCCAAAGATATCTCATGAAGCAGAATGTACGTGCTTTCAAAAAACCAAAATAAACTAATGAAACAGGAAAACTCACAATATGACAGTGATCATAAGAATAATAAAATAGACGATCTACTATTCTTTCAGAAAAATTTAACTTATAGATAACTTAGGACCTCTTCAGCCAGACCAGTATTCTTCGAAAATGGTGCTAACTCACATTTATGTCTCTGGGAATAATAAGACTAGGAAAAATCTCAGGGGAAAAAAAAAATTAACTCTACCTCATTTTAGGAAAAGAATGTCCTCTTTGTACCTATAACTCTCAGTTTTCCAGGATAGCTGTAGAAAACATCCTCAGAGCCACCATCAGTTGTACAAAGCACCAAACATCCTCAGTTTAGATGCATGTTTCCCATTTCATTTTCTAAAAAGTTAACCTGGAAAGGTTCCCAGCTTGATGACTAGCCTCTGTAATTTGTTCTGAGGGAGAATGTGAACAGATAAACATGACAATCAGTAGACTGCTAATAGAAACTTTTTCAATGTGCCTTTCGGTGAACTCCCATATCAACTGTTACCAATGTTGAACAAGTAACTAGCTATCTTATACTTTTTAGCATGTAAAAAACCCCCCTGAACTCAAATAGCATAAACCAGCAGCTGTGTATATGCCACTGTAATTACTATACAGTAAAAGTGATATTTGTTTAGGATGGATGAAGGTGTAGCTATTAATGAAAAAGGCTCTCCGTATTGATCTGATATCTTTTCCCCTCAAGCTTCCTGTCTTAAGTCATGTACTTTCAGTTGTACTAAAAGGCAAAATTTATTAGAGAGTGTTTGCTTTAATCTGCTGGGACAAGACTGAACTTGAGCTTTTATTTTAATTTTCAGGTATGATTATGTGCAAAATGAGACAGACTATAAGGATCTTGACCACCTATCTAATTATCTAGGTATTCAACTCACCATGGTCAGAGCGTTCACAGGCTTCTCAAAATAACATATCAAGTCATCCTCAAATAATTCATAGATGCATAATTTTCTGCCAGTAACTTGGGCAAAACCAGCTAAGCATGGATGTTTCCACATAGCTGAGCTACATTGCCGGGCTGTAATTAAAGCCTTAGAATTCATTGGTGTTGGTCTCAAGCACAGTCAGGCACTCAAGATGTAATGCTGCTGTACATCTCAACTAAGCACAATTGCAACTTACTGAAACAACATTTTTTCAGGGGGTGCATCTGAGATGAGGGCTTGAGTGAGCCTGATGCAGAAGACTTGACCTTAATCCTGTGTGCAGTTCTAATTCCGGACTTTATGGGCTTCAACATCCTGGGAAAAAAGTCATAGGGAATAGAGTCAATCTTTTTCTGGTTTGCTGTTAGAACCTATAAAGCATATTACTTCCTGTGAAGCTTAGTGCATCACCTAGATGCTTTCAAAATATTCCTGCCTGTACTAGAATATTTAAATAAATACACTGCTTGAAAAATATGACCATTTAACTTAATAAAAATATTCTATTTGGTGTCATAGAGGTGCTGGTAAGATGTAATGGATAAGGAATCTCTTTGGTGTGTATCTTTTATTATCATTTCAGAAAGGAATGACGAGGTTACTTTATCAAGACTACAGAACCTTTTAAGGAACCAGAAACCTGAATAAAAAATAACAATCTAATACTACATTTTCGAACTGAAAAATATTATCTAACTTTTAAATTAATTTGCTTAAAGGATGCTCTGAGCATCTGTTGTGGCTTATTCCCAGCTGGCAACCTAGCACCACACAGCCACTCACTTACTCCCCCACGGTGGCATGGAAGGAGATAATCGGAAGAGTAAAAGTGAGAAAACTCATGGTCTGAGATAAAGACAGTTTAATAGGTAAAGCAAAAGCCGCACATACAAGCAAAGCAAAACAAGGAATTCATTGACTACTCCCCATGGACAGGCAGGTGTTCAGCCATCTCCAGGGAGGCAGGGCTGCATCACGTGTAATTGTTTCTTGGGAAGACAGACACTGTAACTCTGAATGTCCCCCCACCGCTTCCTTCTTCTTCCACCAGCTTTATATACCAAGCATGACATCATATGGCATGGAATATCCCTTTGGCCAGCCTGGGTCAGCTGTCCTGGCTGTGTCCCATTCCAGCTTCCCGTGCACTCCCAGCCTTCTCGCTGGCAGGCCAACATGAAAAGCCGGATGGTCCTTGACTGCTTAGCAACAAGTCAAAACATCAACATGTTATCAACATTTTTCCATCCCAAGCTCAAAACATAGCCTCACACTTGCTTCTATGAAGAACAGTAACTCCATCCTAGCTGAAACCAGGACAGCATCGTAAACTTACTTTGTATGATATTCTAGCAATTCTGCTTTGGCAAAAACATTCATTGAAACAAGTTTTTCCAACTTCAAAAAATATGTTGACAGGCTGTACACAGGATGAATTTGTGAAGTTACAGAAAAGTTATCTAAAGTATCTTTTGCCAGTTTTGTAGCTTTTTTATTCTGAGTAGACTTAAGCATAAAAATCCATGGAGCTGAAGAGTTCATGGCACAATCTTTCCTCTGGAACCATCCTCAGCTCTCACATCTTTAAAAGTATGACCTATAGGATGGCCACCACACTATGTTTATCCAGAAGAATGCATCCTAAAAAAAGGGCTAGAGATTAGTCTTTGGATAGCACACACATCTTGAACAGCTTCATACTCATTTATGTTCCTATGGGTGGACTGTGTCTCTTAGGTGCACACAGGAAGAAATGACAAAACTGAATACTTTTCTTCGTATAGCTGCACCACAGAGCTACTGAATTTGGACTTCCATATATATATATATATATGTATCTGCCAACTAGAAATGGAGTTCAATATAAAATTATGTATAACCCTTTGACTTACTAATAAATAACAGTAATAAATTTCTTATGCCTAAGATGGGAACAAGAAGTGACCAAGGTCTGCAACCATACATAAACTGTACATAAAAACTCACTTCATTATAACAGCAGTCATTTAAAATTATATTTATATTTGCATGAGGAGAAGCAAAATCCCTGAATTGCTTCAATACATTTTAAATGGTTTTCTCCACCTGAGAAGCTATAATCCACTTAGAGTGAAATTTTGCTCTGACACAAAAGATCTTTCCCTTATAATGCAAAATTGTCACCTATCAGATTATTAAATATATTTAATGGGGCTTATTACTGCTTCTTCCTTATCTGTTCTTGTCTGACTGGGAGAAGAAAGAGAAGTTGCCACTACTCACAGAAAGAAAATTTTTTTTTTTTGTTCTGGTTGCCAGTAATTAGATCAGTCATGGGGAAAACATGGGTCCAAAAATCATTCAAACTTTAGCAGATTTGTGGTCTGCGTCTTGGTACTTAACCGGTAAATGCAAAAAATTAAAGTCACTGCTCATGCTTCCATCTCCTTTTCTTTTTCTTAAAATAACCGTAACCCTTCTGTACTCCGTGTCCAAATTCAGATGACAACTTAAAAGGTTACAGTTTCACATTATTTATCTGTACAACTAGTGGGCAAAAACTGCATCATCCTGACTTAGGTGAGCATTATCTTCAGAAGGGACTTTTTACATCTGCATTCAATTCTCCTATGGACTCTATTCCTTCTACTTTTCTTGAGGCAAAAGCCTGCAGTTTTGTTGGAACAAGAATTTCAAGATCAAGCAGTAACTATTACTCCTCTATGAAAAACTAGAGGATTTACATACTGTGGTACTGCCAACACTGGAAAGTAAAAAACCCTTTTGAACCAATTCTGAAAGAAAGCATGAAATTCCTACAATCCTAGTAGGTACATTCTGATGATAGGTGGAATATTAATTGTACCATGGATCCAAAATTCCAAACATCAGAGAAACTGAAAATTGGATGCATATCTTTGCATCTGTGCCTAATGTAAACCTCCATTTGATTTAAACACAGAAAGTTGATGATGCTATTTATCATAGCCTCGAAAAGAGAGCAATGGCATGGATGTCAGAAACTTTCAGACTTAGTGCTTTAAGATTTCAGATCCTTCGTATTTCTTATGATTTGTAAAACACTATGCAAATCACTTCTCCATCTTTTGATTTGTCATGAATTCAAATTTCTGTTTTGATAATGAGTTATTATATAAGCTAAAAAAAATCTTCTGGTAGGCTCCGCAACAGAGAAGAAAGCCAAACCATATAAATTGACTGAGGCATCCAAATTCCAGAATTCTGTCTTAGATAACTAAGTTTCTTTGGTCTGCTCATACAAATTAACTTTGCAGTAGAGACAAAGAAAAGGATTGATCATTGGCTAGGTGGTAAAATATTCATATAGAGATTTGCCCTGCAACCTCTACTCTATAGTTTATACAGCCTCCCCTAAAGTGGATTGTGCATTCTACATTATTTTTTTCTAATTACTGAAAATAATTATTGATAAAATGTGTTAATTAAATAGGGAATCAAAAGGTTTGGCATGAAATTAATTATCTAACTCAATGCTACTGTCATAAGCTATTGAATTTCTCATCAACTGTTGTGAGAACAATGAAGTTTAATGTCAGATCCTGTGTGACACAACCTTAGTTCCAGTATGTGTTGAAAATGCAACAATTCAATACCAAAATTCTCTAGAAATAAACCCCATAAATGCTAACCCTCAATGAGCCTTCAGCATAGTAACATCCAGTGTGATCATTAAATTTTAAACAGAACAAATAAATACTCCCTATGGGACACAATTACAATTGTTCTGTCCGAGGACAAAAACATATAACATGCTATGGATATTGGCAACATTGTGTAAATAATGGAGAGTATCTAGATTTCTTCGAAGAGATCTAGAACACTTACCATTCTGGTGAAACATAAAGGAAACAGAAAAAAACCTATTATCTTCATAAATTAGGTCACATAACATTATTTTCACCAGAAATTTTCCAGTTGGGATACACAAGGAACTTTAATGTTCTCTAATATTATGACCATAAAAGTCAAGCATTCCACCACAATATGATCATTGTCTGACTTAAGACAGCAATTTTGCAAAATGAGATATATGCTTGAATATTGATGCACTAACTCAGCTGAATTGAGTACGATTTCAGTGTTAGTCATTTTTGCAACTGTGCATTTATTAGACAGGTGCTTTCATAAACTCAAGAGTGTCTGTGATTAAAAAAAGAAGAAAATGTATGCATTGAATAGAGTATTACAGAGCGGATACATTTCACAGATGACCCCAAGAATAGTACTTCTTGCCTGTGAAGGAAAATAGTTTCACAGAAGAACAAGACGTATATTACGAGACCATCAAAGCAGAATACAAGAAGAAAAACGTAAACGTTAATTAGGTGAAATATCTTTTTCCTAGAAAAGTTAATATTTAAGATTTATAACTTACTTTATATATGAAGAATTAATTTTCAACTGAAAATCAACCGAAAGCCAAGCAACTGAAATAAGATTGCTAACCTGTTTTGCTTGGTTTATTTTCAATAATTGTTACAAATTTAATTCCATATCCCTATTGAATTTACTAATTAAGTGAATCAGGATATGGTGACCACCAAATATATGTATATTTTTTAAAATATAGCTTTCAAACATGAACTATCCAAAATTCCGAGCTCTAGTGTCCCTTTTTAAACAAGAACAGTTTAGTTCTTAAAATCAATTTCTATTTTTTTAATAATTAATTTTCCTCTTAAGCAATTTTCCTCTGCTAACATCCAAAAACTCTGGGGAACATGATCTACTTTAGTACAGCTCTTTGTTTTTCTTAGGGTGATTACTTCTTTTCCCATTACTTTTCTGTTGCTTTTAAAGATCATCAGTATTTCTTTCTTTTGTCTTTTATTTCTTGGAAAGAACCAGAATATGAAAATACAACAGAGAAATACTACATACCTATTTCTTTCTGTTCTGTTCATTTATTAGAAACATAACAATATGGATATTGTTGCTATTACTCTTATGTAAATTTGGATTCTACTTAGATTTCAGGTACTTTAATATCAGTGTGATGAAATAAAAAAAAGGAACAGGAAAATTATTTCTTCTTTTAAAAAATTAAATCTATGCACTTCATTTAATATTTTAAGGTTTTTATATACATTTTCATTTATTTTCAATCTGTATGCAGTGAATCTCCCTATTAAAGATTTTAGTAATAGATAATATACATCACATAAATTCTTCACGTGAGTCAGCTGCTAAATATTCCTTTCAGCCAAAGCATTTCTTAATCAATTTAATCTAAACAACAAAAACGATCATTTCTATCTTCTTTGCAGCTGAATCTTAATGACACTTTAGAAATTGTGTGACAAAACAGAGCTCTCAAGTCCATTACTGATGGCGACTAATACTATTGGTGGCTGGACTTCACGGCCAAAAAATCCAATTATGGGTGCCATTCATAAGATGATACACTGCTTAATATAAAATTTTACAGTATAAGGTTTAAGAGCTTTTTTCCATAAATATAGAATGTCAGAGTGGGATCAGATTATGTCTAATAAATCCATCTGATTCTCATGGATTCTCCTGGTAATGTTTCAAGACTGTGATCTAGAACACTTTGCAAGTTTTATTTTCATGAAAGCATTTTTTAAGAAAAAAAAAAGCATGTCTTTTCCTCTGTGATTACATTATTTATCATTCTTCAATGCAAAGGGCAAAATAATGCTTATTATATATTCTTATTTTCTCTCTGAACAGACTAGCTTCACCCATGAAACTGAACTAATTGTTTATCATAATCTATAAGCAATATTAGGGCCATTTACTAGGGATGTAGCAATGTAGAAATTCTACTCTTCTGTAAATGAAGGATCCTATCCTAAACAAATTATTGTTTAGCTTTCTGATAGTTTTCTGATTAAATAATGCACTATATAAAAATTTTAAGGAAAAATCAAATACATGAACTGTCTCATACCATTACGTATTTCTATAACTCATATTTCATACTGAATTTGCAGGCTGTGAATGTGTTAATGCCATTTCCTCATAATAATAAAAGCAACAAAAATGCAGGGCTCCAAATCAGAAAAGAAAGATTAAAATATTAAACACCTTTTAATGACCTTATAATATAACAAAAGAAGATTGATCAGAGTACATTTTAAAAAAATGTAACAGACTCAAATTGTTTCTGAATTCTTCAAAATCATGAAAAAGAAAATTCAGTGCCTAAAATACTAAGCAATATACAAATTGTTTGCTGCCATGGAAACCAACAAGTTTAGAGATGCTTGAATTTCTGTGTGTAATTTTAATATACCTTTCTTATATGTATTTCATGAATTTTATTTTTTATATTAGACCTTTATGTAAAAATAGTTCTTTTCTGAGGGCTACTCTTAGCTAGTCAACCATAACCTGTTCCTAGGCTGAATGGTATGGAAATTTCGGAGGCTTAAATTCCTGTAGTATTAGTTATTATTTAAAAATATGTATTTTAAAATCTAGTTCTGCTGTATGAGAAACTAAACTTCTTTAGAATGGTGAGCTAAGGGGTATTCACCCCAACTGGTAATAAATGACATTTGAGCACATTCAAATTGCCATTGACTTTTTTAAACTGTTTGGCAAAACCAGCCCTTTTGCTAGATTTTGCATTTTGGTTTTTAAACTGTTCCTAGCAAAGCTTCATCTTCCATTTATACTATAAAATGAAACACCACTTCTTGCAGGCATGTCAGTATTACAGAACATGTAACCATCAGTTTTGGCAAGCTGATGGTATAATACTCATTCAACACCTATTGCCTATTACTGCAAATCACCCAACCATCAACAAAAATTACTGATGTAAATAGCATGATGCATACATTAGTTGTAGGGATCTCAGAAAATAATATTTCTTTATTTCAAAATTTAAGAAATGTAAGAACATTGTTTTAATTACTTCAAAATGAAACACATCTTTGTCTCTCCCAAATATAAGGAAAAGAAATAACCCAAACTAGCCAATAGACAGCCTGTTTGGGAAATCCTAATTGAAGTTCCTTCCTACCTTGACCCAGAATAAGCACCCTACCTCATCCCACATTTCCATATGACCGTTATAATCATATATCATATGTTTACATACGAAAACAATATTTTCATATTATCTTTTGTCAAAAAAGAGAGGGTATGGTGAAGCATATCAGTTTACATCCTGTAACATTTTTAATTGAAAACCTTCACTTTTCTAACTTATCATGAAAATGTTACCACTCCCTACCTTATCCAGAATTTTTACTTCCAGGTCAACTTTTCTTCTGCTTTGAAGATAAAATACCCATAGTGTATTTATCCAGCTTCTAAAAACCACATTCAAATGCACATTACTTTGGAGGAAGTTATTTTATTTATAATAATTTCATATAGGGTTTTTTTGATGAGAAAAACAAAATTTTTAGGAATTTTCTGAAACCAAAATTTGCCCATCTATGGAAGTTAATGGGTGTATGAGAAGTCAGGTAGCTGCTCTGTTCCTTAAGTAAGTGCGTAATATTTGGGAATATAATTATCATCCTCTACACTTCCTTAAAAGTAGATGTAGCTTTCTATCATATAAAAAGAACAGAGGCAGACTGGAAGATGGCTGATTTCTTTCTCCACTCAACATAAGAAAAGATGACTCTCTTACATGTCTGGGGAAGGTACAAATGCATATAATTTGTGCTGATTTTATTGTTTTAGCTTGAAGAACACAAAAGAATTCACAAGATTTCAAAGGAAAATTGTCAAAAACGCCTAACTTCAGGAAGTTTCTCTCAATGTTTCAGGCCCAAAATACTATCATTACAAGTGTCTCTGAAATGTTAGTGTTACTAAGCTTTCTGTTTATTTGTTTTCTATAAAACATTGTCTAGGCAAACAGTAGCATGAAAAAAGGCTGCTTCATATAAAAAAAATGTATTTTGTTTTTCCACAAGTAATCAAAAATCTATAAAAAATGTAATAATTTTCAGTACAGAAATGGTGTGACATTAAAGTTATTCATCATTAGAAATACTATTCTTATGAATTTGTGTTTTCTGCTTTTAAAAATTATCACTGACTTTGCATTTGTATTTGGAATTTGTATCTGGAAATGCCAGAATTGTCTGTTTTGTGCAACCATCATGTTATTAATGTGCAGTATGTACTTCACTGCCCAGAATGCCGTAAGGACCAAAATTATAAATGGGTTGAGGAAAGCAGATATAAGTAAGAAGGCAGCCAGCCCTGGGAACGGCAAGAACAGAACAATGAGCAAAATCTGCTGTATTTATCCTTCTGTCTAAATTAGGATTTTGCATGTATTTTACCTTAAAGAGTCTGATGAAACCAAAACTACCCTATTCTTCAAGCTTAGTACCATAGTTAACAGCTTACAAATTCTATTTTTTTTCTTTCTAGTGCCTTGACTTTTATATGTAGCAATGTGTCTTCAAAAGGAAAATAAAACTAGCAAAAGAAAAAGACGTGGGGGGGAAGTGGCTGCCCCTCCCCCACACTATACTGAGGGGATCTACATGCTTACTTTGAGCTTTGGAGGTACAGGACCGAAGGCACAGAGCAAGTTATCCCTTTTCTGTGGCTGTTGCACTATTTCATAAATCATACATGGGACTACACTCACCTCTGCTATTAGTTTTAAAATCAGTAAGATGCAGTCAGTTGAGAATATGCATGCAAGACAAAAATCTTCACTATAGGTCCAAAATGGAAAAGACTTATAAAGCATAGATATCTAAGACCCAGACACAGAAGCCTCAGACACACCCTTTTTGTGATGTACATTATTCATTGCTTGATACATTCAGGTTTTGAATTATACATTGAAGTTACCTATTTACTTTCACTAGGTTTATAGGTGTTTCATCACTAAAGGAAGATGCAGAGTCTAATATTTGATACTGAGGTATATGAATTGAAGATACTTATAGAAGTGGACTTGTTCTCTTACTACAAATTGCACTACTTTTTTGAGCTGAAATAATGTAAACCTGGTTCTGACTGTACCGTATGAATCCAATGAATATATGAAACAAGGAAAGCCACACTCATATATACACACATGCATACGTATGCACATATATGTATACGAAGTCTTACTTCAAGTTTTAAGAAGCTGGGGGGTCTCAGGCTTAGCCAAAATGTACTGAAATAGGTTCTTGCCTGTTATTTGAAGAAGGGGCAGAATGTCATAACAGTTTTTCAGGAGTCCTCTTTGAGAAAATTCACAAATGCATAGCTGGGGAGAATTTCTGCAGGTTGGGATGTAATTTCCTGTCATTGTACTGACCTGCCAAAGATCTAGAAACTGCTACTTAGTTTTTATCTTGCATTGGGTCCCTCAATACATGGTTGTCTTCAGGAAGAAAAAAAGGCAGTGCTTTTACATGGAACATTCAAAGCTTTGCAAGAAATTTGACCAATTGTCCAATTGTCATGCTTATAGAAAGTTAAACACAAATACTGGGAAAAGTTACAATAAATTAATATTTTTTATCTACATGTACAGGTCTTTAATTACAAAATAAAATCTGTTACATTCACATTTAGGAATGCAATGCCATGTTATGTAAATAATAAAATCTACATTAAGATGTCAGATATTTATCAAGAGGACTGATTCTCGAAATGAAAAATGTAGGCACTAACTATGAATATATAAAGCTTTTTTCCCCCCTAATGAACAAATATCTGCAGGCATGTTTGATGTAAAAAAAAAGATTAAAAACCTGTATTGTAGAATTGAACCCCAAATGACAACCACATAGAAATAAGAATGTGAATATTATATTTAAATATTATATTTACAATTGTTCAGAAGTTTACTTTATAAAGAATTAGATAACCAGCTTCTTTTAAAAAGTATAAAAGCGTTTTGACAAAAAAAATCCTTAATTATTGACATAACAGGTTTTAAATGTTGATGACTAAGGCTCTAAGACAAAACACATTAACTCCGAGCTTCCAGGCTTTAAGCATTATAGATCTAATACTGAACATAAGAGAAGGCTGTAATTATTTTTCAGAAAAAATGAACTTAAAGGTTCACCTTTGTAATCAGAGCAGTGGATGAAATTCTGTTAAGAAGCCATAGAGAAAATGAAAATTGCTTAACATATGGTACAAAACCCATCAGTGAATACATTATCTTCTTTAAAAGATATATTTTTTAGTATTAATAAACTGTATTTTACGTCAAATTCTTTATGAGAACATCTACCATATTTTGTCCATAGATTGCTTCTTAACAGCCATAACATAAAATTAGTCAAAAAAGCCTCAGCAGCAGTTCATGCAACAAGAGAAATTTCATCTTACTTTATTTCAGTTTTAATATTCAATGATCTAATGAAGTTCTCATCATCTTGAGATCTCTATAGCCTTTGAAATTGCCTTTAGTTATATAGAGTGGCTGAGAGTATGCCTATATTGTAGTTTAGGTCTGGACCAGGAGAGTGCTTTTGAAGCTAACCATCCCCATATACGATGCTTTGATTCACTTTGTAGCACAGTCTCGGGGCACAACCAGGTTCATTTCAAGTGAAACTAATCTGAAGGTGCATACCAAATGTACACCCAGTGAACTCCAGCCACTAATGCCATTCAGCTCATGAAAGCAGACTGAAGACAATCTGAAGTAACCCCACATGAAACATGCTAATGGTGGATGTCAATTTATTGACAACTGCTTTGATTTACAAGTCCATTTCTATTGTACTGCCTTACTTGAGAAAGTAGACTTAACCTACAAGATTCCCTACTTCAGCTCTCTGGAAATTTCCCATGTTAACAGTACAATCAATGAAAAATACTTATGCTTTTCTCTAGAGAACACACAAGTTCTCTCTCCTTCTCACTACCTTTGACCACAAGTACCTAGCAAAGGTTTAAGTAGCAGGAGCCTAGTACTATGCATCTAGAAGAGAGCAATGAATAGCTATATAATATGAAAAAGAAAAAAAAATAATACTAGGGTGCCAGTATACAGATAGCACCCATGTAAAATGCTAATAAGTAATAGGTGTACTTTATGCATCAACAGTTTAACCACAGAGTGGAACCGAGTGGAAAATTTCCACCACAGAAAGCAGGAGAAAAGTACCAAATTAATTTTAGTTTTGTTAGGCACCAGCAATGTTTTCTACTGTTATGAACCCACAAGTAAGGAAACACCCTGTATAAAGCTTGCAGTCTAAGCAGCTGGAAGAATGACAAAACCAAATAAGAAAGCCAAAGAACATTTAAGTAAGCTGTATTCATTGATGATAGATCCAAACAGGAAATTTAGCACTTACAAGCTAGCCATTTCAGTGACTGATTATACTTAGCCTGAAAAAGGAAACCCAAACCTCTGAGTTAAGCACTGTCTGCAGGAGAATTAGGTCTTTTTGAAAAGTTGTGCGAATTCCTACAAAGTAATTATAAAGCATTTACAATAACTAGTGAAAAATACTGAACATGAGGTGCTTTTGAACTTCTGCCTTTCTGCAAGGGCTCAGATACGTATCTTGAGATGAAGGCAGGTGCCTCTGTTCACTTAAGCTATCAAGCCTAAAAATCTCTCTGGTGGTGTTGCAATACATCATTTAAAGGAGATGTGAAAAGTTCATGTAATACTTCAGTAGAAAGCCAGGAATGACAGCATCCAGTTTCAAGGGAACACAACTTGGTCATTGCTGAAAAACCACAAAATGGCAATTCCCTAATGCTCCCCATTCAGTTCCTGCTATGTGAGTGGAAAAAGGAAGGAATAAATATGCCATGAATTCTCTCTGTATATATAAAAAAGCAACAACACATGCATGTAACACAACATCTCAGGTATGAATTTGTTCTAGAAAAAATATACTTCCCATTTCTGCATATGTGGACATGCACCTTTTTATTTTCACATTGCAGCAAGGTTCCCACCTTTCACAGAAGAGTTAAGCAAGTAGAACTGCTCCTGGGGAGGAAACTTAAACTGCACACATCAAGTTAGAGGTGTTCATTGAAGCAATTTGCTTAGAATAGTGCCCTAATCAATAAGATACAGGGGTGAGGTGGGCCTCTCCATCCTCTGGAAGGCATGGCCCCTGTACAGGAAATACCTCAAGATTTACTAGACCACAGAGAGAAGACTGTTGACAGTATGAACATACAGCCTAGTCATTATTTTATTCAGATGCAGTGGGAAACTCTGCTCAGAACTTCTTTTTTAGATGTGATGGCATCAAATAACAAACAGGAGGGTCATTAGTAAGTTTTGCCACATAAAGAGTAAGATAGCCAAAAGTCAAGATTTCTTGCCAGGTTGGGTGTTTTTAAAAGAGTGGATGTACAATGGACTACTTGAAGAATTGTAATCCTTAATTATAAATAATGAGAATATCTACATCTATCTCTTCATAAAATCACTGTTTTGCAATGATGAACATTTCTGCACACTAGAGAGAGTACTCGTACCTATAGATGTGACTTTCACCTGGTACCCAACTTAAGTAAAATTTATAGTCAGTTGAAGTATATGTAGTATTAGAGCTGAAGTCATATTTTCTGTAAATGTAATGTAAGAGACATGAATTTTAAATAATGGAAGTTTACAATTCATTTTCAATACATTGTCCTCTTTTATTATCCTTTGCTTTCCAAAAGGAAAGGCAGAGTTCTGGTTTCTCTGTCTTTTCTCATTGTGCTTCATCCCTTGATAATCTCCTTCATTAATTCAAATTCAGCTTCCATATCTGTGTTTATGCATCGTTCCAGACTTGTTTTTTGTTCAAACTAAAATTTTGCTTCACTTGTCTGGATTTGTACTTTTCAGTCCATGGTCAACATAGCTAAAACAGCTGTAAAGTTCTGGCATGGCCTTTGCTGAGGGATGACACAGGCCTTATTTGCCTGTAGTTTTGAAAAACATATGCCACAGTCAAAATAATGATGACATTCCACATGCAGTAGAAGCTGAGCTAGACTCGCAGTGCCATCCTAATCCCCAGACCACATATCATTTGCCTTGTGTCTGTTCTAGCGGCCAGGCAGCCGCAGGAAGAGCTGGATCACCAATTTTATTTCTTTCAGAGTACATTTCACCCAGATCAACAAGCTGTTCCAACCCACCCCATAATTAGTTGGTAGTTTTGTCACAATCAGGGTTGAATCATCTCTCTAAGTTGCAGTGTCATTTTAGTTTTGTTCACATGGATCATGAAATTCTGTCCTGTGCTGTCTTACCAGAGGAACTGAATTCAGGAACCTTGGCGCTGCAAGCATTAGAATGATGGCCTCCCTGTTATCTCTGCAGATTTAACCAGTGTTTCCTTCCATGCAGCATATCCCAAATTCTTAAGGAATTCAGGGATCCTTAGAGAATCCTCAAATGTCATAAAATCCTTCTCTAAGCCATCCCATATTTACTTTTTAACCTGTACATTGAACACACCCTGTAGGAGAGGCTATATAACTAGGAGCACATATTTTCTTTTCAGGAGGAAAAATTAATAAGAAAATAAATCAAATTATATTTTGACATATATTTAGTTATATAGAAAGTAAGCACAAAAATATTTTCCTATTAACATATAAGTTTAAGTAAATAAAATAATTTAGTACAAATCATGTAATACAAACAACAATGTATATACTGAAAGGACTTTATATCCATATCAAAGGGATTTAGATTTTCATTTTTATCTATATATCTAAGTTGAAATCAGTAAGGGAATTCTTAAATATCTTCAAAACTGAGCTTAATATGCAAATGTTCAATGAATTTCACTGACTATAATTGAATATTTCAAGACCAAATTTCTTTTTTAATTATGATCCAAGACATGACAATGAAGAATACACAATACTTTGACTTTTGGGCTCATAGAAAATAAAGTTTTAAAAGTTTTAATATTTATTTAAACATTAAACATTTTAAGCTTGAATATCCACAGTAACTATACCTGCATTTTGCAAGGCCGAGAATACTTTTAAGGTTCAAATATATGAAGAGCACTACTATTTAAATAACAGATTATGCAAAGCATGTTTTTTAGTTTATTTTTTTGTACTGATACATACCTAATATATATATATATTCTTATATTATAACTTAGTTCAATTTGTTAATCACACAGCAATTAATAAGCAGTATACATAATCACACTCAGCTGCCTATATTGGGTATTTATATAGGTTTTAACATTGTATGACTGCTAGTTAATGACACTAAAAAGGCCAAAAGAACAGAGGAAGAGATACTGAAGTCAGTTCACAATTCATCAGAAAAGAAAGAGTTGAATTATCTGTTTCACACCTATATCATATATTTTTTCCTTTTTTTAACATTAATTTTTTAAAATTATTATTTCCTTTGTTGGTTTTATATTTGTCATGCATTTAAATTATCAAAATATGATTGATCTAGTGCTCTGGGTAGGCGTATGTGTCCACAATTATCATCATGTAGCATTCTGGGAAATAATTTCAATAATGTGTAAGTACATGCTTAAACTCTACTTAAACAGGACTGAAGTATATTACTAAATGTAAAAATATAATGTAAATTTTACTGAAGAAACATGAATTACAAGTTAGAGCCAAAGGGCTTGGACACAGGACCAATTATCAGAAAATAAAAACAACTGTTATCTGTAGTGACTCTCCATAAGACAGGTGTTTTCAACCAAAATTTAAAATACAAGCAATTTGAACTAGTTTGGATGTACTTGTAGAAGTTTAAAAGCATGAAGAAGCTATGGAAGACCAGCTCACAAACATTTCTTTTCTCTGTACCTAGATCATAGAATCATAGAATCATAGAATCTTTGGGTTGGAAGGGACCTTTAAAGATCATCTAGTACAATCACCCCACAGTAAGCAGAGACATCATCAACTAGATCAGGTAGCTCAGAGCTTGGTCCAACCTGACCTGGAATGTTTCCAGTGATGGGCATCTACCACCTCTCTAGGCAACCTGTTCCAGTGTTTCACCACCTTCATTGGGAAAAATTTCTTCTTTAGATCTAGTATAAATCTACCCTCTTCTAGGTTAAAACAGTTACCCCTTGGCCTATTGCAACAGGCCCTGCTAAAAAGCCTGTCCCCATCTTTCTTTTGAGACCCCTTAAAGTACTGAAAGGCTGCAAGAAGGTGTCCTCAGAGCCTTCTCTCCTCCAGGCCGAACAACCCCAACTTTCTCAGCCTGTCGTCACAGAAGCGTTCCATCCCCCTCATCATTTTTGTGGTCCTTCTCTGGATCTGCTCCAACAGGTCCATGTATTTCCTGTGCTGAGGGCTCCAGAGCTGGATGCAGCACTCCAGGTGGGGTCTCACCAGAGTGGAGTAGAGGGGCAGAATCCCCTCCCTCAACCAGCTGGCCAGGCTTCTTTGGATGCAGCCCAGGATATTGTCAGTCTTCTGGACTGTGAGTGCACATTGCTGGCTCCTGTCGATTTTTTCCTCTACCAGTACCCCCAAGTCCTTCTTGGCAGGGCTGCTCTCAATCACTTCATCCCCCAGCCTGTATTGATACTGGGGTTTGCCCTCACCCAGGTGCAGCACCCTGTACTTGGCCTTCTTGAACCTCATGTGGTTCACACAGGACCATTCCTTGAGCTTGTCCAGGTCCCTCTGGATGGCATCGCATCCCTCCAGGAATGTCAACCGCACCACTCAGCTTGGTGTCATCTGCAAACTTGCTGAGGGTGCACTTGATCCCACTCTCTATGTCACTGATGAAGATATTAAACAGTACTGGTCCCAATACAGGCTCCTGAGGGACACCACTCATCATCAGTCTCCATCTGGACATTGAGCCATTGACCACTACCCTCTGGGTGCAACCATCCAACCAATTCCTCATCCACTGAGAAGACCACCCATCAAATCTATATCTCTCCAATTCAGAGAGAAGGATGTTGTGAGGGACCATATCAAAGACCTTACAGAAGTGCGGATAGATGACATCAGTACCTCGTCTTGTCCATCAATGTGGTTACTCCATCCTAGAAGGCCACTAGGTTTGTCAGGCAGGACTTGCCCTTGGTGATAACTACAATATCTAAACTGTCATGATTTTGATGGAAGAAAAAAAAAGTTTGAGATACAAAGTTACCTCTCTTTTTTAAGCATGTAAGAAATTGTTCCAGGTAGAAGAAGTAATATTTTTAAACCAGCAGTATCCTTCATTCAGTCTTTTCTCCTCTCCCCTCTCTGGCTCTTTTTTGATTTATTTTTACAATCATTTTTCTATTTTTGCTATCATCTTCTTCTCTGTTACTGTCATAAGTACATGTTCTGTAGCAACTATTGTTATGTATAACATATGCATAATTTTTTCTTTTTCTTACAGATTATTGGGAAAAAATCTGTCAACTATACCTGATACCTTGTAGAATTAGGGTGATTATGTTTTTCATATTAATTTTGCAATAATGTGTAACCTGTGTTCCAGAATATAGCATTTCTACTCCTACAGACTGTTATGCTCTAGCAGCACTTTCAACATACTCTGTATCAGTATATATCAGTACTATACCTGATACCTTGTAGAATTAGGGTGATTATGTTTTTCATGTTAATTTTGCAATAATGCGTAACCTGTGTTCCAGAATATAGCATTTCTACTCCTACAGACTGTTATGCTCTAGCAGCACTTTCAACATACTCCGTATCTGCCATATACAATACACACCTCACCACAGGCCTCTTAATTTTAAGGAAGGATTTTTTCATGGCCATTCTTTCCAAGATATATTTTTATCCAAATGTCACTATTCTTTAAGTCAGTCATTTGTATGTGAATGTGTGTTGTAAACACTTCTTTCTTCCTACTTTTTTCTATGCTTTCTTTTATCAGTTTGGCCAAGTATTGTGAAAATTGGAAAGACTTTTCTAAGTTATGGAAGAAAAAAAGTGTTGTACAGAGAAATATTTCAATGAAGTCTCCTTACAGATGTTTCTGACAGGATTCATAAAGCTTCTGGCCTAGAATCTATTTCTTCAAACAAAGAAAACAATTGTAACAGAAAACCATATAATTAAATGTTTAGTAAAATTGGCAAAAAAAACCCCAGACCTCTCTTTATTTATTTAGCAATGCATAATGCTATTTATAGAAAAATGCAAATATTCTAGGATTAATTTACCACACTGCCCCACAAACAATGTGAAAAATTGTTAAATGGAAAGAAAAATGTGAAACATGCAAAACTTAAAGGAAGCATTGTTGTGATTATGTAAATGCAAACATCATTAACCAGCATAATTATAGAAATGTGTTCTTTTCAGTTGTGCATAAATGTTTCATAGTCAGCACCCAAAAACTCAGAAATAATTTCTTGCATATTTGATTTGTTCTAAAACATTGAACATAACTTACATACTACTTGACCTTATGACCTACTGGTTACTTGACCTCTGGAGAAATAAGTGTTTTCTCAAGATGTAATAAATTTATTAAACTTTCTTTTTGGATCAGTAGATCACAAAATGAAGTGTCTACCAAAAAAAAAAAAAAATTGTACAGTAAGTGTCTCTTACTCTTGCAATTAAATATTGGGCCAGAAGTTCATTTGTTTGTTACATGATTTTATACAAGGAAACCAAAAGATTTCAAATAGAAATGTAGACGTTAGAATTCTCTTTTTCTGTCATGGAACCAACATTTCTTGGGTCAACCTCTTTACAGTGAATCAGAGAATGTAATGAAGCAGTTGGACTGTTCTGTAACAGAGAAAACAATAAGAAAAGTAAAGAGCACCTTTGCCTTGTGAGTGCAGGAACATCACCTAGTATGAGAAGAAGGTAACCTCATTGCTTCAAATAGAAAAAAAAAGGAATAATATATTAAATTATATTAAATACTATTATTATATTTAAGAGTAAGCAATAATACATCAAAAATATTCAGACATACTTTAAAAATTGCTTGAAGTCACTCATATGCGAGTAAAAAATTATACAACTGCACTCATCTCTACACTGTTTTTCAAGCACTATTGAATTTCCAAAGGAACATAATATTTTAGTCAGATCAGACACTGTTACTATCTTATATTAATTCTAACTCATAGTGTGTTACAAAGGTAGTCTTCTCTATCAACTTTGACTTGATGCATTGAATGTGAAAGAATACAAATTTAAGAACATCGCTTTCAGATAATGCAGGGTTATATCTGATAAGGAAATAATTTTTCAGTCCTCTGTCATGCAATCCTTCACTTAGTGTTTGGAATATTTTTTTTCTCACTCTGTCTTTTTTAAGATTTAATCATATAAGCAACACATTTTAGAGAATCAACACATTTCTCTGTATATGCAGATTGTCTTTTTCAAAGTCTTACTATTTATAAAGAGCTAAGGGATTTTGTTAGTTTGAGGTCTCTCCACTCTCAATATCAAACTGATTAAAGAAATATCTTTACTTTCTCTCCAAAGTTACCTATGTGTTCATGTTGAATGTCTATATTTTGTTAACTTTATTAACTTTATTTCAACCTTTATTTTCTTTGCTGTTTGTTTTTATGACAGCAAAATTGTCTCCAAGTTTATCTCAAGACCCACTTTCTCAAGAGCTAAATCTGTGTTTTAAATTGCTTGCTGTCATCAATAATCATCTCATTTATTTGTCTAGTGATTTTACATCAAAATTATTAGAAATAAATGAAGAATTCTGCCTGAAAAGCAAAAAAGTGGACAGAGCATAGCAAAGCAGAAATATTTTGTGTCTATTACTGAACAACCAAAGATGATCTTAAGAAGTAGAATTTTTCATATCACTGAATACCAACTTTAATGGTGTACATTCTTTCCAGAGACATTTAATTGAGGCAAATGGGACAAAGAGCAAACTACTAGAAAGTAATAATCTCAAAGTTTGGTTAATATCTCACAGGAAATATGGAGTGACAGCTAAACTGACTTTTTTTGTCTATACTTGGGCTGTTCTGTCACTTCTCTCTCTTATTACCCACCTACGTCCCATTTCCTTTTCATACTTCTCTGGCATCTGTCTTGCTGTGACTTGACTTTAAAAATGTGTACTAAGTATTTAAACTGCATATCAGGTCTTTAGCATTAGCAGTTGTGGAAGCTTTATTCATAATGGTGGCTTAGCTTTGCAATTGTGAACAGCAGCTGCGACCTCTTGGCTTTCCTAGGTAATTGTGTGGTTAACCCTTTGTCATATTCATTATATCATTTGTATTTTTAAATTAATTTGCAAATTATATTATTCCACTTTGTTATTTTATATAAGGATTTTAAGGCACCTATATAGATGTAAAAATTTAACAAAGCTGAAACTTTGACATAATATAAAGACATTAGTGTAACATGGGCATCTCACTGAAACGAGGTTCAATATTCCAACATGCTTTCAGACAATAAAAAATTTTACTTGATGCAATGACAAAGAAAACATTATGAACCATAATTACAAAGAAATGTTAAATCATTATGATGACAAGAATGGGGATATCTGCCAAAAATTTGAGTATGTAGATCACTTAACTAAGATGTAGGCATATTTCCTAATATTTATATTTACAAGATCCCATGCAGTGGATCAGAAACTTGGGTTTGTTTTACAGACCTCCTCTGATGTGCTACTTTTGGTACACAATTAAGTCTGAAGCTGTAATCATATAGTCCTCCACTCCACCAAAACCTTCATATTATGTTGCCTCTGCTTCTGGACAAGAATTAGGTTTCATTTACTTCCAAGAATTTTCTTGAGAAAATTGCATACAGTTTTCTCAATGATCTGCCATTGCGTATGAGTAATTTGTGGTCAGCAAACAAATATGTATGTGTGCATATATTTTACAGATAATGATACACCTACATACAATTCTAGATGGTTTGTCTCAAACTAGAGCGCTCTACTCTATGTGTTAGTAACCTACTGTGCTTGCAGAAAGCATATTTCATGATTGCATCTAAATATTTTATTGATTAATTAAAAATATTAATATCTCTTTCATGCTCTTAAAAGATCTATCTCTGCAATCCTTATAGGAATCAATTATGAATAATTTTTGTAAAATTTAGTTATCTCCATGGGGAAAATTTTGGAGTTTCTTCATGTTTCAAGACTAGTTCAATAAAATAAACACTATCTCATCGATGTAGAATTAAACCTCTAAACCAATCTGAAATAATTCAGGATTATTTGATGACTATTTTCTTGGTATTGAGCAGAAAAATTATTTAAAAAATTGAAAAATTATAACAGATATTCTTCACTGTATTGATGTATATTTTTATGTATTGTTAAGTGTTATTAAAACCTATTGAGTTGCTTTGTTTTCTTGTTATTTTTTTTCCTTTGATTCATCTTTTTACTCTATTTTTTCTGCCTCATTCCAAACTGGCTTTTGATTTACTTCATTTTTTTCTTCTCTTCAGACTTGCTAAAGTGCTCTTGTCAACAGTTCAGTCGTTGAGTGAAGCAAAGTGTTAGTTAATAGTGTGAAAGCTTGGTGTGCTGTCAGAAAAGGGCAGGCCATTAACTTGTGAAATTTTGCTTTCAATGTTCCACAGCTAGTGCTGGCAGAACAAATCTCACTGATGATTTACTATTAGAGTTACTAATGGCATATGAATTTATGACACTTTGTAATTAAGCACCTCACTTCTGCCTAGAGCAGTTAAGATGGCAGACTATGGAAGATGGTTTATAACAACAACAACAAAAAAACCCAACAAAAAAACCCCCACAACAGTAAAAAAGAAAAGAAAAAACACAGCCACACTAAAGAGCAGCTCCTTTTCACCAGGAGCGGTAAGCAAGTCAAAGGACTGCAATCTTGACATCACAGTCCTACCTTCAGACTATCAATCAGATCAGTCAATACCTGACTGCAACAACTGTGTTAATTACTACAGTTATATGAACAATGAGAATAGTTTACCTTGAATGTAAAAAAAAAAAAAAAAAATTATCTGATTCCAGTCCTGACAGGAAAGTGATACCCCTGAATTGCAATAGAAAGCCCTGAAATGAAAAAGGTCTTTTAAAATTATAAATATTATGTAATGATAGGGTATATTACATGCTATTTTTCTGTCTTGAATAATGACATGTCATTGGATCTAAAACCCTGCAAGACAGCTGATGTCAAGTCTAGTAACTTCAAAACATTTGTGCCACTCGTAATTTGTATCATTGCCTGAAGTTACCTTCTAATAACTACTAAATAGTTACAGGGTTATTTGGTACAAATGAATAATGTTCATTTTAAATAGACCTGCTGTGGATCTGCTGATAATGTGGCTATGCTTTTTCTCTCCTGCCAAGTTTGCTGAATCTTTAGCTACATGTTAAAGTAAACAATGGTATATCATCCTATAAACCTTGTATTTTTATTGTTCAGATTGATTTTGAAATATTATGTCGTGCAGTTCTGACTACAACCATTAATTTAATTCCCTTTTTTCATTGTTGCTGCCTTTAGAATTGACGCTTCTTAATATGTACATTTTCTGTTATAAATAGAAGAAATCAGTTGGCCATTGAAAATTGAGCTGAAGAGCAGCTGCAGAAAGGAAGACTTAATTGTACAAATCCAGAGTGGTGGATTAAATTATTCATATTGATTATAACTTATTTCATCATTCCTCCCATCTACTCTCCTTTGAAACTTCTGTTTCACCTGCATGCTCCTGCCTATTTAAAATAGTATTGTGAAAGCTTGAGGATGGGATTTGTGTCACAACACAGCCAGCAATTTTTATTAGATTCCTGAGTCTATCAAAATATAAATATCCCTACAATTCAGTACGCATTAAATCAGGCTTTAGTAAACAAAGAAGGAAACTTATTTACTTAATTATGTAAATCTGAAACTGTTAAAGTCGCTTTACTACTCACAAAGTAACAACTTTAAGGATTCAACTTGCAGGGAAATAAAATGTCAAAACTTCCATTTCATTCAGTAGTAAAGGAGACAGGTTTTTCAGTAAATCCTATGTATGAAAAGATAGAGAACAAATAATTTGCTGTATTCAGAGGAATTTCATAACGAAACCTTGTGCAAGTACTTTGAAAGATAAGGACCTGTATACTTACGCCATTTGCAGACAACACTACACTTATGTCTTAAGACTCATAACAAGAAAAAACATTCTTAACTGTAAGTTTTTTAATTGTAAAATTCTGTTACCATTAGTTAGAAAATATTTTCCAAAACATAGTCAATATTTAGAGGGAACTTGTCAAATTTCATTAACATTCAAGTGTAGACCCAGCAAAGGAAGTCCATTACCAATATTGTTTCCAGACCTGTATATCTCGAACTGTGAGTGACATCATTCATATGTTGTTACATCAAAACAAAGGGAAAAATAAAAGCACTAAACTTGTAGCAAGAAGTTTTTCTTAAGAGCCTAGGAATGTACTCTTAACAGTAAGTGAAAAAAACATACGAAACTAGTGTCTAAAACACTTGACAGTCTCCTGGTATCGTATGACTGTACAATGTATACAGACTGTCCTTGAAGACTGATGAGAACAGAAATTGCTATTGTAGTTATGGGCAGCTTTCCAAATCACAAAGTGATAGCCAAAAAGTCATTCCACAGAGCTGTTGTCAACCAGGGAGAGTATAAGCATTGATCTGACACATTAAAAGATGCATAATTTTAAGCAAATTACAAGTATCATATCAAATTCTTTTGAGGGAACTTTGTTTAGCCATTATAGATGTTTGGTTCGTGAAAGGCTTTTTAGGATGTGGAAAAAGGAAGCTGGAATAGGACAATAGATAGTGGTAATTATGATTAAAGAGGATGCAGGGAATCAGTGTAAGTACTTTTATTTTGTCATCATGTAACCTTTAAATATCTCTTGTGGTATTTTTTTAAATATCAGTCTATAACGATTTATTTTTCAAAATCATTGTTCCATGTTTATCACTTTCCTCTCCTAGATTTGAATCCTATGACCATGTTTCTTATTTAAACTATGAATGGTGATTTTTTTTTTTACCAGAATCAGAGGAGTTTTTCTTTATAATTCAGATAAAGGTAGGACAGCTGCTATAAACTGAAGGTTTTTGCAAAAGAACAAATGAATTAAACCAAGTTTTCCAATGAAGCTGACTAAAATTACAGAGTCATAGATTCATGCACACATCTGTTTCTGTACGGACAGTTATGAAGTCATATGCAATGAAGTTATATCATATGGTTTTTAACAGGCTGGTTCTCAAACCATAAATAGAACAAAGATGTGTTTAACATATTTTGCTCTGACTTTTGTTTAGCCACAAAGTGATATGAGATCAAAACCAACTGAAAAATATCGAGTCACATTTTCTAGAGTCTCAATAGTTGCTGGTCTGCTGTTGAGAGATTGCCAACTATTTCAGCTCAGACAAGATCTACAAGCAACCGTCAGAAAAGTGTTTAAAAGACAACACTGATAAATGCATAACTGGCCTCTCATTTTCAAGATTTGTTTTTCTGACTTCTCGCTTGCTAATTTCAGCCTGGATTGAAAGTATAGTCACTGAAAGCATAATCACAACAGAGCTCTAGGTTCAAGTTTTAAACAACTGGATTAAGAACTGTAGTTACTAAGTCATTGCAAGTAAATGTAGAGGCCAAAAATGGACAGACTTCATAGAATCTTCAGATAATCTTCAGAAACTTCAGAGAATCAAATGTAGGAACAAAGGGGTCCATCCAGGACAGAGCACTGTAGACAAACTACCTGCAACATCAATGCAGGAGACAAAATCAGAGGTAGTGCTGGAGCTCTTACATCATCCCTGGGGCAGAGACTGACAGCCTCAAGCTGGGTTGAAATGGGGTCCTGGGCTGTGGGGAGAGTGGGGGAAGGCCCCTGATGGGGCTGGGCAAGGCTAGTCAGGCCTAGTAGTGTCCTCAGGGCTCTGATAACTTCTCCAACCTTGAGTTTAAGGCCTTTGAAAAATCATGCTTTTTTTTTTTCTTTTTTCTGAAGACGGACCCAACCTTGTAGCATTTCTACTTCACAGCCCACATCTCAGTTTCTGTTAATCATGTCCTCAGGTGCGTAATTTTACCCACATATTTTACCAGGATACATATTCCATTAAAACAGGGCTCTTTCTGACTTAACACTGTGATCTCCTGAGTGGATGTACCTTTAACAGATCCAGTCTAGACATTTCAATGCAACCAATTTCCTTTAATTTTCAAAATCCTGTTTAAGGTGAGTAGAACCCCATGCTTTCTGAGTATTCAGTGTTCAGTCTGAAAGTGTAGGTCTGAAAGCCAGATCTCAAAGATTCAGTTGCTAATGTAAGAACTCAGAATTTGTGCAGGTATTTGTAAAAATTGGTCGTAGTAGCTATTGGTTAGTCGTCAGTTTCTCTAGCCCATTGCCGGTCACTGAACAGCACTGACTGTCTGTGTTCATGTGTAAGAAGTGTGCAAGCATACCTGAAGTATCACCTAGCTTCCTGACTTTGGGCTCAGGAATGTTTTGAGTTGTCTGTGATATCCTTTTTAATTAGTTTCCTTTGATGCAATTTTCTGAGTATATATGCATTTTTAATCCAATTTAATTTTCTGTAGACAATGTATTTCATACAAAGTAGTTTCGTTGTACAATTCCAATCTTGATTTCAGATAGTTTTGTCATTTCTCTATTTCTAAAGAAATGAACAATTACTTGTTATTTATTCTTTTCATTATTTGACAGACAACTTCATATTCCTTCTAAAGTGTTTCCTCTCTAATCTTCAAAGAGTTTCTGCTCAGAAGCTTTTCCATAACTTTGGTCATCATTGTTATCTTTTTTTTTAATCTCTTACTGTCCTATTACATCTTTTCCAGTACAGCAAGATGAACAGGGGCAAATAGTATTCTAAATTAATATCCACATTAGACTGGTTTAGCAAATAAAATGCTGTTCTCGCTCTCTGTTTTACTTTTCTAATCACTCCTAACTTTCAATTCACTTACTTTCACTGCCAGTTCCAAGCTATTTAATTGGGTGCCCAAAATATAGAAAAATTTGCAGTTAGTGACCAACAGTTAAATGTTTGGTTAAAACATCCCTTGACATCACATAAAAACTTTATAGCAGAAGGCAGATTTCAAATGCTTTAGTCCTCAAGGCTCTGTGTCCTTTTCCTGTAATCCTCCATAATTCAATCCCAAACGTGAAAATTGTGCCAAATAAAACAAGTTCTCATGGCAAACAGTCTGCTTACAAACAGCTTTAATTTTTACACCTATATCCTAGCAAAATATTGAAGTATAGGATTAACTTTAAACTTGTTATTGCACTTAGCAGTAATTAGGAATACCTCAGTAATACCTTTTACTTATTGAGGCAAGGAGAAAAAAAAAGAAAAATCGTGTTCTATATGTATATATCAACAACTGAAAATAAAGTTTCTGATCTATTCCACTATGTTGGTGGTGTATGTATGGCTTACATACATTACAGTATGTAATCAAGGTAAGATAGAAAGACATTGAAAATTATATTAAACCCCAAGATTTTAATATGAACTACCTGAGATCATTTATTCATCCTTTCCAGGATATACCTTATCTCCCCTCACATGTGATGCGCTTATCTATATCCCTTCTGAGCTAAGTTATTGCTGATTCTTGTTTCCCTTGAGATTAGAGGGATAGATACTACAAATTTCATGCGTGCAGAGTATGTTGTTTCCTTCTGATTCCTTTTGCACAATGCTGCATCAGAAAAGAAAGGGGCAACTATAGAGATGAAACTGACCAACTACAGTATTCTTCCTTTTTTTTTTTTTTACTTTTAAAACTGTGTGGGCATGATCTTTCCTAACACAGTGTAATCTATATACTTTTATTCAGTTCACAAATAGTTGTAAAAGGTTGCCGAATTTCCCTGCAAATAGTGTTCAAAACACATAAATCCTGGAAAAAAATAAAATAAATATAACCTACATCTCTTCTTTCATATTGCTGGAAAAAAATTTAATTAAACTTGAACAGCAATTTCAATAATGGAGGGAGCTAACCAAAATTTAATTTAAATAAATATATATATCTCTCTTCCACAATCATAAATACAAAGCATGTGTACTCTGATTATCCTATACACTATGGAATTCAAAAGCAAGTATTTATTATGAAAGTTTTTTCTATTTCCTGATTTATAGAAATCGTATCTGCTTTACATAATTCTCATGAGCCAGAAGCAAGGCTCTCATGTTCAAAACTACCTATGGTATTACATGACTATTTCTCATCCGTCAAGAGCTACTATTTCTGGCAAATGTGCATATCCACAGTATTATTCCAGGACACTCCTGAAATACATTGAGGAAAACTTCTTGTGCCAGGTAACAGACAGCCCTAACAGAGGGGTTGTGATACTGGACCTGTTGGTCCCCAGTGCAAGTGATCTGATTGGTGACATCAAGATTGGAGGCAGCCTGGGCTGCAGTGATCAGGCACTGGTGGAGTTTGCAGTCCTGAGGGATAGGAGGCAGGCAAAGAGTGAAGTCAGGACCTGAATTTTAGGAAAGCAAAATTCCAGCTGCTCAGGGAGTTGGTCAATAGGACCCCTTGGGAAACTGCCCTCAGGGACAAGGGAGCAGAACAGCTGGCAGATCTGTAAGGATACTTTCCATAAAGAGCAAGAGCTCTTGATGCCCAGGTGTAAGAAATCAGGAAAGGGAGGCAAGAGACCAGCATGGCTGAGTCAAGACCTGCTGGTCAAACTAAAGGGCAAGAAGGAAATGCCCAGGCAGTGGAAGCAGGGACAGGTATCCTGGGAGGAGTACAGAGATGCTGCCCGGCTGTGTAGGGATGGGGTCAGGAAGGCCGAGGCATGGCTGGAGCAGAACTTGGCAAGGAAAACAAAGAAAAATAAACACCATTCTACAGGTATGTTGACAAGAAAAGGAAAGTCAAAAAATGTGTACCCCGCCTGATGACCAAGACTGGCAAACTGGTAACAACGGACGAGGAGAAGACTGAGGTCCTCAACAACTTCTTTGCCTCAGTCTTTACTGGAAATGCCTCTTTTAGAAAGCCAAAAGCCCAGCTAGAGCTCAATTTGGCCACAGTCATAAAGGATAACAAAAAATCCTTCTACAAATATATTAACAACAAAAAGAGAGCCAAGGAGAATCTCCATCCCTTACTGGATAAGGCGGGGAACATTGTCAGCAAGGATGAGGATAGGGCTGAGGTACTTAATCCCTTCTTTGCCTCAGTCTTTAATAGCCAGACCAGGTATCCGCAGGATATTCAGCCCCCTGAGCTAGAAGATGGGGACAGAGAGCAGAATAAACTCCCAATAATCCAGCAGGAAAGAGTTAAGAACCTGTTAAGCCACCTGGACACCCACAAGTCTATGGGGCCTGATGGGATCCACCCAAGAGTACTGAGAGAGCTGATGGAAGAGCTTACCAAGTCACTCTCCATCATTTATCAGCAGTCCTGGTTAACAGAGGAGGTCCCAGACGACTGGAGGCTTGCCAATGTGATGCTCATCTTCAAGAAGGGCTAGAAGGAGGATCCTTGGATCTACAGGCCTGTCAGCCTGACCTCTGTGCCGGGGAAGATTATGGAGCAGTTCATCTTGAGGGTGCTCACAGGGCAGGACAACCAAAACATCAGGCCCAGCCAGCACAGGTTCATGAAAGGCAGGTCCTGCTTGCCCAACCTGATCTCCTTCTATGACCAGGTGACCCAACTAGTGGATGAGGGAAAGGCTGTGGATGTTGTCTACCTGGACTTTAGTAAAGCCTTTGACAGTGTCTCCCACAGCATTCACGAGAAACTGGTGGCTCATGGCTCAGGCAGATGTACTCTTCACTGGGTGAGGAACTGGCTGGATGGCCGAGCCCAGAGAGTTGTGGTGAATGGCGTTAAATCCGGCTGGCGGCCGGTCACAAGCAGTGTTCCCCAGGGCTCGGTTCTGGGGCCAGTCTTGTTCAGCATCTTTATGAATGATCTGGATGAGGGGATCGAGTGCTCCCTCAGTAAGTTTGCAGATGACACCAAGCTGGGTGGGAATGTTGATCTGCTGGAGGGTAGGAGGGCTCTGCAGAGGGATCTGGACAGTCTCGGTCGATGGGCCGAGGTCAATTGTATGAGCTTTAATAAGGCGGGTCCTGCACTTGGGTCACAACAACCCCATGCAACGCTACAGGCTTGGGGAGGAGTGGCTGGAGAGCTGCCCGGCGGAAAGGGACCTGGGGGTACTGGTTGACAGCCAGCTGAACATGAGCCGGCAGTGTGCCCAGGTGGCCAGCAAGGCCAACAGAGTCCTGGCTTGTATCAGAAGAAGTGTGGCCAGCAGGAGTAGGGAAGTGATTGTACCCCTGTACTTGGAACTGGTGAGGCCGCACCTTGAATCCTGTGTTCAGTTTTGGGCCCCTCACTACAAGAAGGACGTTGAGGTGCTGGAGCGTGTCCAAAGAAGGGCAACGAAGCTGGTGAGGGGTCTGGAGCACAAGTCTTATGAGGAGCGGCTGAGGGAACTGGGGTTGTTTAGTCTGGAGAAGAGGAGGCTGAGGTGAGACCTTATTGCTCTCTCCGAGTACCTGAAAGGGGGTTGTGGTGACGTGGGTGTTGATCTCTTCTCCCAAGTAAATAGTGATAGGATGGAGGAAATGGCCTCAAGTTGCACCAGGGGGAGGTTTAGGTTGGATATTAGGAGAAATCTCTTTACCGAGAGAGTGGTCAAGCATTGGAACAGGCTGCCCAGGCAGATGGTGGAGTCACCATCACTGGAAGTGTTCAAAAAACTTCTGGATGTGGCGCTTCAGGACATGGTTTAGGGGGCATGATGGTGTTGGGTTAATGGTTGGACTTGATGATCTCGAAGGTCCTTTCCAACCTTAATGATTTTGTGATTCTGTCATTCTGTGATTCCCATAGCTCTTGAATGCATGGGCCAAGACACGCCTGAGGGATGGGATGCCATCCAGAAGGACCTGGACAAGCTCAAGGGATGAGCACATGTGAACCTCATGAGGTTCAACAAGATGAAGTGCAAGTTTCTGTACCTGGGTCAATGCAACCCATGGTGTCAGTACAGACTGGGGGATGAAGGGATTGAGATCCGCCCTGCCAGGAAGGACTTGTGTGTGCTGGTGGATGAAAAGCTGGACATTAGCCAGCAATGTGCACTCATAGTGCAGAGGGACACCTGTATCCAAAGAAGTGTGGCCAGCAGGTTAAGGGATGGGATTCTGCCCCTCTACTCTGCTCTGGTGTGACCCCACCTGGAGTACTGCGTCCAGCTCTGGATCCCTCAGCACAGGAAAGATATGAACCTGTTGGAGCAAGTTAAAGCTCCCTTACAACCCAAACTATTTTATGATTCTATGAAGATTTGAGTCCCCGTTCTGATCATTTTTGTGCTACCGTCTCAGTATCTTTTATTATTTGAACTGTTTTTTAAATGCATAATATCTCTGCCTTTTGGTAGCAGCTAGAGTTTCAACAGGAAAATTACTGCAGGCCAGACTCACATGGGAAAGAATCAAGTTAAATGGCCTGGATGCTTGACTTATATGAACACTTATGTTGTCAGTATAATTTCAAAGATATATTTTTGTGTTTCAAAACAGCTGACAGCTTTACACTATGGTATGAGCCACTCTACTTTTGACTGTCACTTAGTAACCCTAAAGATGGTTGTGTAGTCTTTTGTTTTGTTTACAAAATGTTGTTGTTTCCAGTTAATTGGTTAATAAGACTTGGGAAAGATAAGCTATTTTTCCCATGTGTTTCCAAGTCTTATTATTCATTACAGGGAGTGTTCAGAATCCTCACTCCTTATTATCTCTTTCAGGAGTAAAGTAGTTTTCTCTGATACTAAAATAAGATGAAAGTAAACATTATTTTCAGTATTATCAGAGGTTCTCAATGGCCAGTCATAGGGCAAGATTTCAAAACTGTCTAATTCTTGCTTATTCCCCAAATAACTTGTAGCTTTTGAGGAGAGATGAGCTGCACAGAGAGAGTTTGAGTAAGTGGCTGACTAAGGATCTCCTGGTCAAACTGAAACATGTTTTAACTTGGTCAGCCCTGAACTGGTCAGGCAGCTGGACTAGGTGATTGCTGTAGGTCCCTTTCAACTGAGATAAATAGCCTATTCTATTACTGTCTTAGAAAACACAAGACAAAAATGCATAGGTGTTGGGATCACTCTGCACGGCTCGACCTTAAGGAGAAGGAGCTGTGGTGTTAAGATGGTAAACAGCTGGATATCTGCACGGCTCGGCCTTGAGGAGAAGGAGCTGTGGAAAACAACTAAGAAGAAGCAGGAACACCTGCAGGCAGTGAATCCTGACTGTGTGAGAGGAGCATGGACAGCGCGTGATATTTTGTATATAGCCAACTGCAATAATGTGTGTAACAAGCTGTAACCAACCATGAGTGTGTGCGCAGTGACTAAGCAAAAATTATGATATATATTGGAGTCAGACAAGACAATAAAGGGCTTCAGAATATAACTCTCATAGAGTTGTGAAGTCCATCCTTCTCCCACACATAGGCAGTGTAAGCAGGGACACACATCTTGGGAAGACTATAGGGATACTGCCTGGGAGTGCAGGATTGGGATCAGGAAAGCTAAATCACAGCTGGAGCTGAGTTTGGCAAGGGATGTGAAGAATAATAAGGGCTTCTCCAGGTACATCAGTCAGGAAAGGAAGAATAAAGAAAATGTACCCCTCCTCATAACTGAGCTAGGCAATCTGGCGACAACTGACATGGAGAAGGCTGAGGTACTCAACAATTTCTTGCCTCAGTTTTCACTGGTAATTGCTCTTCTCACATCTCTTGAGTCCCTGAATCTCAAAGCAGGGACTGGCGGAACTAAGTCCTCATCTCTTGTAGGAGAAGATCAGCTTTGAGACTATATGAGGAACCTGAACATAACACAAATTGAGATGAGATGCATCCCAGGATCCCGATGGAATTGGCAGATGTAGTTGTTAAGCCACTATCCAAGATATTTGAAAATTCATGGGAGTCAGGCAAAGTCCCCAGTGATTGGAGAAAAGAGAAACTTCACACCCATTTTTAAAAAGGATGGAAAGGAGGACCCTGGGTACTGTCAGCCTCACCTCTATGCCTGGTAAGATCATGGAACAGATCCTCCTGAAAGCAGTGTCAAGGCATATGGGTGACAGGGAGGTGATTAGCAACAACCAGCATGGCTTCACTAAGGGCAAATCATGGCTGACTAATCTGGTTGCCTTCTATGATGGAGTGACTGTGTTGGTGTATAAGGGAAGAGCAACTGATGTCATCTGTCTGGACTTCTGTAAGGCCTTCAACACGGTCCCCCAAATTGGGGGATTGGAGAGATATGGATTTTATAAATGGAGGCTTCTATGGAACTGTTCAAGGTCAGGTTGGGTGGCGCTTTGAGCAACCTGATCTAGTGGAAGATGACCTTGCTTGTGGCAGGGGTTTTGGTCTAGATGATCTTTAAAAGTCCCTTCTGACCCAAACCATTCTATGATTCTATGATGATTTTTCATTAAAAAATTAACTGTGACAATTTCTGCTGTTTTATATGCTGTTCGCATTTAAATCCGAGGCTTTCCGAAGCAAGTTTTTATTCCCTTCTATCATACAGACTTTCCTCAGTTTAGTTCTGACTACCTATCCAAAATATGGGTGAAATTCTGGTCTAATTAATTCAACATTACAATATCCATTAACTTCCCTATGCCAGCATTTCACTCACAGTTCCCATTTTTTGAAAGCCACCCTACCTTCTATCAAAGCTATTTCCTGCATTATGAATACTCCAGTAACTTGGTAACAAGTAACGAGCTTTGAAATAAAACTGAAACACTAGTAGCCGTAAATAAATTTAACAAATATGGTTCAAGTTTCTTAAGAACTACCATCAAAATTATTAATATTGCAAAATGGTTGTAAATACAGTCAGATCTCCATTAAGTCAGAGATTTGGAGCATTCAACCCTGGAAGAACAAAAAAATTATCTAATGATCTTACATGTCACTGTTCCTGAATTTCACTTACGGTACAAAGAAACACAAAGCTAACTATGAACCAGAACAATATCCCATGAATCTTGATCTGAGGAGCAGTGAGACCAAGAGCCATCACTTTCTTTATGATAATGTTTCAATCATTAGTCATGCTTTCTCTTAATAGCATTTTTTATCTTATTTCCTACTTCAATTTGTCAAATGTCAGTTTTCTGCTTTTGGATATTGCTAAACATTCCTGTTAATTTTACAGTATTTTCTTCTGATGATGGCTTTTATAAACCAAGAATGGGTCCTCTCACCTTTTGGCCTTCACTTAGTTTCCTTTAGATTAACTACAAAGACTAAGTATATTACATTTGTTGCTTTACAGATATTTTCCTAACTCTTATAATATTTTAGGGTTTCTTTTCTACATTTCTTTTTAGGTTTCTATCTCCTTTTATGAATAAAACATTCCAGCATCAGTATCACCATTATAATTATCTAAGTATGCCAGGTTTACATGTTGATCTATTATTGCACTCCAACTTTATAACTGAGTTGTCCACATTAACTCCTTAATATTTTTTTTTAAGTTTCACTTCTTCTTTCAAAATTATGTACCTATTGTCTAAATTTGTGTGCACATGTATATACATGCATGTGTGCATTGGGACATTTGTGGGGTGAGAGATTAATGTCAACTTTGCTCTTGGCTGAAATGCATTTTATTTGAAAATGTCCCCCATCAAGCATTCATAGTGCATTCTGTAATTGCCTTTTACTTGTTGCCTACAACTTTAGCAGCTGGAGTCAGTTAATATCTCCCCATTTATTTCAATTGTTATTAAAGCACTCCCCTGAAATGAATTTTGATAAGCTGCTCCTGCTTCATTCTTCCAAAGTCATGATGCAATGTGTGCAAAAACTCTTATTTTTGTTTCAATTGTTCTCTTCAACATTCTCAAAGAAACTTTGTCTACCTTTACAAATGACACAGATGTGAATTATAGTTTAAGCCCATCACCAGCTGTTTTGTTTGAGAGAATGTGATATGTTTGTGAGAATGCAAGGAGTTTGAAAGAATTCAAAAAAGTGGAAGTGCTGCAGGCTTTCTACCTTGTTTTTCTGTGCTGCTTTCTGTTTGTGTTTGGGTGTTGGTATCCTAGGAAACCACTGAAGGTGGAATTTGTGAGCTGAGAGCTCACAGTTATATTAAACATTGAAAAGATTTCACTTTTGAAAAGTTTGTTAGGAAATTAAGTAATGCCAGATAAATTCTGTATGAAAAAATATAATTCTGATTGCTGTGCAGAAAGATTATTTAAGGAAGTGAGACAAAGTACTGGAAAATATACAATAAATGAACCAATTAATTTGTTAAAACCTCTGGAATAAGATTCATTCTATAAAGTCCCTTTAAAAATCTAGGGCATGATTCTCATCTCTGTTCATTACGTCAGTACCATGCCAGTGAAGCTCTACTGAGAGCAATGCAAGTGCATAAGTGCAAAGGAGTATATTTCTGATTCGATCAGTCATCAAGCTACAGTACTTATTAAAAAGAAGTGTGGTAAAAGATTCTAAAACCAGGAGATCTAACATTAAAATCAGAAGTCAAGATTAAATTACTTTGTACTTCACACAGAGAGCAATAAATATATGCAGTGAATTATTGAAGAAGGCGATGAAAGTGGAATGTAAATAAACTCATGTTAAACTTATATTTATTCATGGAAAATCAGTAGATGAAAGTGTAGAATGGAAAAAGAGGATACTGGCATTAAAACAAAATTTAAAGAGTAAACGATATTTTAGAGTTTGTTAAATTCTTGTGACAGCTATAACATACATTGTTCTGAAAACAGATAAAAGTGAACAAAAAGACAAAATTCAATATGAAGGTACTCTGTTTGCATGGGCAGATAAGCATGCAATTAATTGATGGCTCTGCATGATTAAGCTGTTGAGAAATCCATAAACAGTGGGCTTCTTGGGGAAGCATGTGACTAGCAAATATACTGTCCACAAAATATTGGCAAGCCCAAATTGCAACTTGCATGTTATGAAAAAAAAGACTACTAAGAATTGATAATCTGACTGTGTCTCTCGTTGTTGGCATCTGGGAATAGAAAGAAAAGATGGATCACTGTATATTTTCCTAATTCTTAGACTCTTCCTTTAAACAGCTGCTGTAGGGAAGTTGAAAACTGAATATAGAGCATGTCCCTTTTCAGAACAGCCTCCTTTTCAGGTGAGTCTTGCGCTATGATAACATATTCGATCAGTAAAGAAAAAATGTTTTTGGCACCAGTATCCTTGTACTCTTTTGTCCTCTCACATGTGTCCAGGATTCACTTTCAGCTGTGGAAAATGTAAGGAAGGTGCACTGTGAGAACATCTGCATCATTAAGATTATCAGATCAAAGACCTTTTTGGTTCAAAGGGAGTTGTAACAGGGGAAGTGATAAAACACAGACACAGACACACCTGGTAGGTAAGTGGTAACAAAGACCAATACTCTTCAACAACTAATTGATGAGCTGTAAAGAAACTCCAGGCATACCTCTGGAGAGGGTAAGCCTGGAATTAGTAACTGATAAGAAGGGGGAAACAAAATGATCACAAGCATTATGGATATTTGAGAAGAACCTGTCAGACTGTGCAAAACTTACTAAGGAGTGTTTTGCTACTGGAGAGACCAAGAGAGTGAATTCAGGGCTAGTAACTGGAGTCAGAACAAGTGTAACAGTGTTGATGCATCTGTGACAGAGTTGGTGGTCAGAACACTGGAACAGTCTTCCTAGAGAGGTAGTTGATGCCCCAAGCCTATTGGTGTTTAAGAGGCATTTGGACAATGCCCTTAAGGACATGCTTGAACTTTTGATCAGCCTTGAATCAGTCAGGTAGTTGGGCTAGGTGACCACTGTACGTCCCTTCCAACTGAAATCTATTCTATTCTATTCTATTCTAATGCCAAGGTGTGAAGCTGCAGTTCCCAGGGCCTATGTGCCCAGGTGCAACCATCAAGATGTTTGTATTTTACCCTAACCCAATGTGTGGACATGCACATGTTTAATTCATTACCAAACTTCAAGCTGAACTAGCCAGTGTGTAGGAGGAGAACATTTCTCTGGGATGGGTGAGGTACCCAGGCTGCAGAGTGGCTGTGAGACAAGTGTGAGTGTGCGTATGCGTTTGCTAAGGAACGCCAAACTGGACACATTCAGGAAGAAGCCCCAGGTCTGGGTAGGGGTATCAGGCAGGCAGAGGGCCTGTGAAAGTGTTTGGGGAGACCTGTGAGCGTGGGTTGCCTGTAATATGGCATCTCAGTGCATGAGTGTTTGTTAGAAAGCACCAAGCTGGATCAGTTGGTGAGTAGGAGATCTATGGAGCAGGTCAGATGGACTCAGGATCCAGGCAGGGCTGTAAGATGGACCAGGAAATCTGTGATTGTGCATGCACTTGTGAATCTTAAGTGTCAAGGGTGTGCTTTCAGCAGTGTGCTTCAATCTCTGCCAGCTGAAAAGGAGGAAGGGGACTTGGCCCTTTGTTTGTGTTTTCCATGAGTGCTGGTGATGCTAGTGCCTCGGGGCAGTGCCCTGTCTGTGGTAGTCGGTGTACCCAACCGGGTCATGTCCTCTGTGTGTGTGTCTCGTATACGCACTTAGCCTCATCACGGGCTGTACCTGCAGATGAGAATGCAACAGTTTTGTCCCTCAGCCTGGGATGGAGACCACTGGGTCTCAGGATGCCCTGGGCTGGGCTCCAGTAGCTGGGACAGAGGAATCCCCAGGCCCTGGAACTCGCTGGGGTCAGAGGCTTTACAACATCCCTTAACAGAAACAAAAAGGAGAATAAAAGGAAGAACAGATAAGGGAGCAGCACTGTTATCTTTACAAAGCTTTCAAGGCACTAAGTTAAAATCAACATAACTTGAGAAACCATTGTCCAAAAAGTTTGTACACTAACTGAAATTGCCATTGAGGCCTTAGATTGTTCTACAGGGTTAAGGACAGCTACATTCAGAAAATATTTACTAGTACTGACTGCAAATACTTGTTTAGGTTTAGTAGCTAAAGAGAAGTGGATGGAAATTTTTATGTGTAGATATTCTATGATTCTATACCTACCTTGCAACGTCAGGTAGTCTATAGAAAGAGCTCAGAGAAGCAAAGGCTAGCTCCTTAAGTGATTTCCCTGTGTTTTCAAAATGTTTTTGAAAGGAATACTCATGTAAATAAAGACCTATAACCTGGTGACTTAGTAAATAATATAAAAACTAAAAATAAAAAAAGTCAGAAACTCAGAATTATCAGATACTTTTATATTATATACTGTTTGCAATTAATTATGTGAAATTTGCTGGTATTTTTTTTTTTACAAAAAAGTTTTACAAAAGGACCATGTTGCATCTTATAATACCATAATTATAGTTTTCGAATTGTTTATAGAGAGTTAGTCTTACTTAATTGTGGGATTTATCCGAAAGTATAATTTGGGAGAATGGATGATTTTAGTATTTGAACACCAGATTAGGTCACAAGACAGTTATTTCTTAACTTTACAAGAGATCTGTGTGACCTTGGGCAAAATCTCACAGCTTCAGTTCTTCATCTGGTTAAAAAAGAAGAAAAAGAAAACAGGGAGAAGAAATTGATTTTTCTCTAGACAGATCCCCCTCAGACTTGTAAGTCTTAGAGTCTTCAGCATTAACATATGAGCAGTTTCACTGTATTAATTATTTACTATACTTATCTGTATTTCTTTGGTATCATGAGCAGACTTTCATTGGACTATGTATCATATGTGATTATATGTGAAATGTTGAGATAAACTTTGCAATTCACTTTACTAGAAAAGCATACTCTCTCCCATTGTATACTTCACTCTATGCACTTACACAAAAAGGCTAGCAGTACAGTACTGCCTGAGGACTTGTAAACTATATGTCAAGGGGAACGGAGACATAAAACAAGTTTCTGACTTGCTAAGGACTGCTTACAATAAATGGTCTGTTGTTTGTACTGTTTTGTCTTTGTACATGTCCTAATTACCGTTATTTTGCAAAATATTGTACAAATGCAAAACAAATCTTAGTAAAATGTATATCAGAGTCTGAAGGTGTACATTTTATTTCAATTTCATTCACATAATAATAGTTAAAGGTGATTCACTTACTACCATTTCTTCCTTAAATGTAAGCTTTCGCTCTGAAAAAAAAAGTATATAATCCTGTATTAATCCTTGGACTGTGAGCCCCACAGAGTGTAGCTGAAGTGAGAACAAGTAGAATTTGTGAATAAATAAAAGTAATTTGCGGGTAACTTTAATTAATTACTGTATTTTAACACTCAAGTTATACTTATGGTCCTAGTATATGAAAGATATTTGACTTGTATTTGAATCACATTTAGGATAACAACGCGTAGGAAACTAAATAAGGCACTTCAGTAATGGCATGATTTGACTGTTGCTACAAAGAGGGATACTGTGCCCTACTGATATAATCATGAGCACAGTATGATTGTGTCTCATTACATCAACACAATTTAACATACTATAAAACCCCACGGAGCAGAAATAATAAGATAGAGAGAAAATGTGAAGGATGAACATTAAATACTTACCGCTTTACAAAGGGGATATTGAGGTACAACACAATTATTAGCTTCTTATCACACGTGCAAAGTGCAGAGAGATCTGCAGATAAAAATTCTATATACTCCTCTGAATATTATTTCATCTATTATTATTATTATTATCACTTTATTAACAACAAAAGGACTGAAAATTAATTTAACATTATGGATAGGTCATGACAGAGCTTGCCTGGTCAACTCATTTATAAACAGCTTGCAGGAAGAATGTTTAATTAAACTGTATATGACATGAAAGCGATTCAGAGAAAGCAAATATATCCAATTATATTGTAGTTACATAAAATGTCATTCTAAGGCTATCTCTGCATTTTAAGTAGAGTCCCAAAGCTAGGTTTGACACCATATTTGTAGGCCATGCACTGTTGAATTACAGAAGATTACTACAGGTGGTGTTTAGAGTTGAGCGGCTCCTACGCTCAAGGAAAATGACTTGAGATATGAGTTGCGCTTTAGAGTATTCTCAGGAAAGCACATTCCAGAAACGTAGAGGGTTGCTGGCAAGCATAACCATCCTGACTATTGCCATACATCTGACTTGCCTTGCTGTAGTGGGTGCAACAATGGACCCACCCAGCTACTCACTTCCCCCACCCCCAGTGGGATAGGGGAGGGAATCGGAGCAAAAGCAAGAAAACTCCTTGGTCAAGATAAAAAACAGTTTAATAAGCAAACCAAAGCTGCGTGTGCAAGCATAGTAAAATGAGGAATCCTTACACCCCTTCCCATGGGCATGGACACAACCAGGTACTTCCCAGAAAGCAGGACCCCAGCATACATCATGGTCACCTGGGAAGGCAAACACCATGACCATGAATGTCCTTGCTTCCTCCTCCTTTTCCTGAACTTTTATTGCTGAGCACAATATCATACGATGTGGAATATCTTTTTGGTCAGTTCAGATCAGCTGTCCTGGCTGTCCCCACTCCCAAATTCTTGCACACTCCAAGCCTACTCACTGGGAATTCAGAGTGGGAAAAAGAGAAAGCCTCGATGTTGTGCAAGTACTGCTCAGCAATAGCCAGAACATGGCTGTCTTATAACTATGATTTACTCACAAATCCAAAACACAAGACCATATGGGCTGCTATTAAAAATCTAACTCCATCCCAGCCAGACCCAGTATACATGCCCTTACAATAACATAAAGTCACTAGAGAGGGTGGTTTGGATACTTCCTAGAAGAGCATGGGCTAGCCACAGTGTTGGCTTCTACAGGAATAATGACAGTCTGTATTCAGAATACATGAAGTCCACATCAATTCACTGATCAGCTTGGCAGGCTGGATTTCTGAGGACTATAAAAATTTTCTGTAAGTTGACTTCTTCAGGACAAGTGTAGGTAAAGCTAGATCAAGTGAGGAAAGGGTACTGCCAGATATTGCCATTAAAAGACATAGCTCTCCTCGTCTGTTGTACTCATCAACAGAAATGTTTGGTTGGCAGATGGAATATACTTGTTTGAGTTAAAGTGAACATCCTTTCTGGGTATAAGAAATTATTCTTCTGCTTCTCCTCTAGAAATGGTAATTAAAATTCTATAGCCCATAGAATGTGTGTCTCTGGGTATATAATGTGTGTGTTCATTGACACAATACTGGACCTGTTTGTCCCCAGTGCAAGTGATCTGATTGGTGACATCAAGATTGGAGGCAGCCTGGGCTGCAGTGATCAGGCACTGGTGGAGTTTGCAGTCCTGAGGGATAGGAGGCAGGCAAAGAGTGAAGTCAGGACCCTGAATTTTAGGAAAGCAAAATTCCAGCTGCTCAGGGAGTTGGTCAATAGGACCCCTTGGGAAACTGCCCTCAGGGACAAGGGAGCAGAACAGCTGGCAGATCTGTAAGGATACTTTCCATAAAGAGCAAGAGCTCTCAATGCCCAGGTGTAAGAAATCAGGAAAGGGAGGCAAGAGACCAGCATGGCTGAGTCAAGACCTGCTGGTCAAACTAAAGGGCAAGAAGGAAATGCCCAGGCAGTGGAAGCAGGGACAGGTATCCTGGGAGGAGTACAGAGATGCTGCCCGGCTGTGTAGGGATGGGGTCAGGAAGGCCGAGGCATGACTGGAGCAGAACTTGGCAAGGGATGCAAATAAGAAGGGCTTCTATAGGTATGTCAGCCAGAAAAGGAAGGTCAAAGGATGCATAACCCCTTGATGACCAAGACTGGCAAACTAGTAACAACAGACAAGGAGAAGGCTGAGGTCCTTAACAACTTCTTTGCCTCAGCCTTCACTGGCAATCTCTCTTCCCACACCTCTTGAGTGGATGGACTGCAATATGGAGACTGGAGGAGCAAAGTCTCTCCCACTGTAAGAGAAGGTCAGGATTGAGACCATCTGAGGAATCTGAACGTACATAAGTGATGAAATGCATCCCAGAGTCCTGTGGGAATTGACTGATGTAGTTGCCACTCTCCACTATCTGAAAAGTCCTGGAAGTCAGATGAAGATCCTGGTAACTGAAAAAAGGGAAATATTGCACCCATTTTTAAAAAGGGTAGCAAGTAGGACCCTGGGAACTACTGACCTGTCAGCCTCACCTCTGCGCCTGTGGAGATCATGGAACAGATCCTCCTTGAAGCTATGCTAAGGCACATGGAGGACAGGGAGGTGATTTGAAGCAGAGAGCATGGCTTCACCAAAGGCAAGTCCTGCCTGACCAACCTAGTGGGCTTCTAGGATGGAGTGACTACATCAGTGGATAAGGGAAGGTCTACAGATGTCATCTATGTGGATTTCTGTAAGACCTGTGACACAGTCCCCCACAACAGCCTTCTCTCTAAATTGGAGAGATACGGATTTGATGGGTGGACTGTTTGGTGCATGAGGAATTGGTTGGATGGCTGGATCCAGGGGGTAGTGTTCAATGGCTCAATGTCCAGATGGAGATCAGTGAGAAATGGTGTCCCTCAGGGGTCCATGTTGGGACCAGTACTGTTTAATATATTTAAATAAACTGCCTTTCACTACAAGAAGGATGTTGAGGTGCTCGAGCATGTCCAAAGAAGGGCAACAAAGCTGGTGAGGGGTCTGGAGCACAGGTCTTATGAGGAGCGGCTGAGGGAACTGGGGTTGTTCAGCCTGGAGAAGAGGAGGCTGAGAGGAGACCTTATCACTCTCTACAACTACCTGAAAGGGGGTTGTGGTGATGTGGGTGTTGATCTCTTCTCCCAAGTAACTAGTGATAGGACGAGAGGAAATGACCTTCAAGTTGCGCCAGGGGAAGTTTAGATTGGATATTAGGAGAAATCTCTTCATCGAGAGAGTGGTCAAGCATTGTAAGAGGCTGCCCAGGTAGGTGTTGGAGTCATCATCACTGGAAGTATTCAAAAAACGCGTGGATGTGGTGCTTTGGGACATGGTTTAGGGGGCATGATGGTGTTGGGTTAGCGGTTGGACTTGATAGGTCTCGAAGGTCCTTTTCAACCTTAATGATTCTATGACTCTGTGATTCTGTAATACCTTAATCAATAATATAGACAGTGGGATTGAGTGCACCCTCAGCAAGTTTGCAGATGACACCAAGCTAAGTGGTGCGGTTGACATGCCTGAGGGATGGGATGCCATCCAGAGGGACCTGGACAAGATCAAGGAATAGGCCTTTGTGAACCTTATGATGAACGGATTGAGAGCAGCCCAGCCAAGAAGGACTTGAGGGTACTGATGGATGAAAGGCTGGACATGAGCCAGCAATGTGCGCTCACAGCCAACCATGTCTTGGGCTGCATCAAAATTAGCTTGGCCAGCAGGTCGAGGGAGGGGATTCTGCCCCTCTACTCCACTCTTGTGAGACCCCATCTGCAGTCCTGCATCCAGCTCTGGAGCCCTTGGCACAGGAAAGACAGGTCCTTGGAGCAGGACGAGAGAAGAGCCACAGAAATGGTCAGCAGGATGGAACACCTCTCCTATGAGGAAAGACTGAGAGAGTTGGGGTTGTTCAGCCTGGAGAAGAGAAGGCTCCAGGGAGACATTCCCTTGCAGCCTTTCAATACTTAAAGGGGGCTTATAAGAAAGATGGACAGACAGCTGGATTTTTGATCTTTCATTTGTATGGTTCTACATTTTTTACCCAAAGTCAAACTTGTAAATATACGTCTTTGAAGGTATTTTTGTAGTACAGGCTGATTTGATTAATGAAATTTACTTTCTGTGGCTCTTTTGAGCAGAAATTAGTTTAATTTTGAAACACACATCAGTAGCCACAGATGTCTCATAATACTTCATATACAACAGTTTCCCCTTTCTTGAACAGTACAAAGGCTGTGTCTGGTGTTGCAGTTTTTTCACCAAATTGAAGAATTGTCTTAAGCATATGCCTAAGCATAGTCTCCTCCTTGTAGTATCCTTCACCGCTAACATTCACATAAATTGGTCTTTAGGGAGTGCTGAGACTCAGCACTTAAAAGTCTCTATGTTTGGGCTCTTATCTTGTGTAGGGTCAGAAAGGAAAGAAACTATGCATATAAAGGAACTAAAATTACTGATATGATAAATTTAAATTATTTTATTCTTCAAATCACACAAAAAATAGATAATGACTACATATTATGTATCCAGTTTGAAATAAAATGGATAATTTTTTTCTCTGTAACTATTTTTCCAGGTGTTTAGCTGCTTGGTTTCACCCACCTTGTTTCTCTAAGTCCCTTTTGTGTGTTGAATGCAGTATGCTGGGTTAAGGATTATCTCATATAACATTCGTGGGTTTTGATGGTTCATTCATAAGGTATATTTTTTATCATGGTAACTCAGATGAAGTAATCTATTTTTTGTTTTTGATATGATCTGATTCCACAGGAAATTTATCTTAGAGGAGGAGTAGGTGTGCAAATGGATCCCTGTTATTTTTTGGAGAAAAAGGAACAAAACTGTTTTAATAAAGCTGCTTTAATGCTCAAGAGTCATGAAACTTCTGTTGTCTCTCCAGATAACTATCAAGCAATTAGTGTGCAAGTTTGTAGTTAACAATTGCAGCAAGCAATTTGCCAATGAGAAATGGTTCTGTGATCTTAGTTATACTTTTGGTAACAATTACCATTGGTCTGTAGATTCATTTCACAGCAGTGAATAGATGCTATCTGAGATAAGGAATCCTGAATTTCCCTCGATGTCAGTGTGGGTTTGAAGTCAAAGCTTTCTTTACCCACTATAAGTACAGCTTATTTTTAGGAGTAGAGTTCGTAACTGTCCATTTATCATTTATCAGATGTAACTGCTTTAAAGACTATATAGTGGAGAGTGCAAAATATCCTGAAAGCTGGGAACTGGGTTAATTCTGTTTAGGGAGAATAACTGCAGGAAAAAATCTTTTCAGGTCTTCAGGTTCTGAAACAGACTCAGAGCAGCCACTAATACCAATAAAGGAGTATGTGATGAAAGGCTACAATATGTGATGTAGGCTACAAGAACTGACAGTAATGAACTAAAGAAACCTATCTAGATAGATACCTTAAAAATTATTGAGATTAAACAGTAAGCCAGAGGTTTATGTGTAATCCACATACCAAAATCCTGAAATAAAGAAGAATCATGTGTCTACTCACAAAGATGTCACATCCTTTAAACACAAACTTTCAAGGATGTCTTTTCACCTTCCCTGCCCTGCCATCTTTCAGATAGGATGTTGGTTTTTTTCTTCCATGATTTTTTTAGCAATAATAAATTACTTTCTTTAACACTTTGAGGCTTTAAAACCTGCTCTCTAAAAATCTTTCTTACTCTCTCACTTAAGAAGATCGTGGAATCTAAACATTCAGGTTCCATGTCTTACCTTCCACAGTCTTCTGTAGGTCTAGTTGCAACTCAGACTGCTTTGGGTTTTTTTCAGAAAAATCTGTTGTTGACAGAGTTTCAATCTGAGTAAAATTAAAATCATAAATTTTAAAAATATTCTGTGGAAAATATTATTTAATTTCTTTTTTAAGTTTTACCCAGAAAAAAGTATGGCTACCATCAGCCCTGTTTTACAAATATTTAAGAACTTACAATTCAACATTGTAAATAGCTACTATTCGCAGTGAAAAATTTCCAATAATCGCTAATATTCAATTTTATTTTGAGGTTTCTTTTTTAGTTCCCTCAACTTCCTTTTTACTATGAGGAAGAATATGTGCACCCAGCCCAACTAACTATAAACAAACAAATACTCCTTCCACACTCATACTCACAGACTAAGAAAAAATAATAGAAAAAGAGAAAAAGATTATAAACAAGCTGATAAATGCAACTTCTTGCTTATGTCAAGGAAATGATGCAATACTGTATTATTGATGGAATTTATGAGATAATTTTGCTTACAAACACATAACCATACATACACACACTGACTATAGGAGCCTGTGTTTTCTTCTGTGTATAGGTACTTGCACATCTAGTACCTCACAAGACTCCTGTCCAGAAGTATAAAGGGTCCTTCTTTATTTTGCTTGAAATTCTGCATATTTTTTGAGGACTTTGTTCCTGGCTTTTTCTGGTTTGCCATACAACACACTTCTCTCCCTTTTCATAAATCCCTCCTTTTCTACTATTATTCTTATCTTTACCTGCTACCTTTTCATCCAAAATGTTCTCCTTTCCTTATTGTCTAAAAAAACCTCCAGCTTTGTGTGCTATCCCATTGTTTCAGATACCTTCATTTCTCTACTTTAGTGAAATTTTCTCGTCCCATGCTCATTTACTACCTCTACTTTTCAGGCCTGCTCTCCTGATATCTCTATTTCTTTTCAAATCCCATTTCAGCTGCAAATGAAGTTCAACTGAACTGAAAAGCACATCCTTCTCTATAAAAGAACTTTATTACTTGATCAAACCTTTCACATGAACCCTTTAGAAACTGCTGAGCCAGCAGATATTTTTTCCTGAGTGCCCAAAGGGAAAAAAAAATATTATTCTCTGTTGTGCTAAGTATGTGAAAGTAATTACTGATAATCTAAGTTCACCTTAGTGAATATTTAAATACAAAGAAACTGGTTAACATATACCTTTTAAAAATAATCTGCAAATGAAAACGCTAATGTATTTGTTACTAGCAACAAGCCTCAGAAAGAATTGGTTTAACACCAGAAGTTTAATAACTATCTTGTTCTAAGAAAGTGCTGTGGAGTGATGCCTTTAAACTAGCTTTATAATTAGTCAGAACACATTTGAAGAGGATTTTATTTGCAAGATTTAACCATCAATCTTGATTTAAATCTATAATCTCTTGTGGGTTGGTCATTTCTCCAACAAAGAATTTCAGCACCAGCTGTTCAACCTTTGCCAGAGCTCTGTAAATTGATTGATCTGTCCCAGTTCACACTCTCAGGACATAGTTGGTCTATTGACCCCTATAATCCTGAATGACAGTGTGGATTATACCATGCACAGCATCTGAATTAATTTGTATTTGTGAGTGGAATACAATCTGTAAGTATGCTTTTGAATTTTAAACCAAAATATTTTTTATTATCCCTGTGTACTACGAGAATAATATTCTACAAACACATATGCAATTAACACATACATATGCAAAGAAGTTTACAGCCTAAGAGCAGAGTCTGGATAAAAACACATTTTACAGCACTAAATTGAACTGTACCCAGTGAAAAGAACCTAAAGGTAGCAGAGGGTGGAAGAAATACCTAAAGAACAAAACTGCTCTTAACCACCAATTGTTTCATGTTCATCATGATGAAATTAGAAATATGCCCTTCTCTGTTTATTCTCTTGAATTTTTAATAATTGATTGTATTAATATACTTAGTAAATACTATAAGAATTTCTTAATCAACTTTGAAATAGATCTACATACATTTTTTTTTATCTCATCACAGGTATGTCATGAATATCTTTACTGGCTCTTGTACTCCTTTGTGCATTAGAACACAATGAAAAGATACATTTTTACATTAAAACCCTAAATTTAACAGTAAATGGTAAGATGGTGAAGATTTAAAATGATGATCAGTTCTTTTCCAACTTACTATCAACAGGGATATGGAAAGATTAAGATAATGTGCAATAAAATGGCTTATCTTTTAACAAGCCATCATGTTCCCACAGAGACTGAAGGCTAAACAAAATCAACAGAGATCTTTTTTCTGTGTCTACATATGTACGTCCTATTTGTGGACAGGTGTATCATGGGTGTATTTTAAAACAGGAGTCCAAATACTTGAGTTCCAGTCCTGTGTTCCTCCTTCAAACAAATTTGCTTGAGCTTACTGGAAGTTCTTGTCTTAATAAATAGGGAATAAAATGGCTGCTGATGAAAAGAAGTATGAAAACAACCACCCTGAGATTAAATGAAACTACCAAAAGCAGACAGTTATTTTATAGTCTTGTCCCTAAATAGAATGGGGTTTTGTTTTGTTTTGCACACTATCTCTTCTTCCCTGGTAGTTAAATTGGTTCCTCACAAGGGGGAAATACTACATATTTTAAGTTTTCAAATTTAATTTTTTTTTGTAATTTCTTGGTTTACACAGAAACACATTTTGTTCAGAAGTTATTAGAAGTGCCCAGCCTATTTGTTTTCAAGCTCATTTCTTCTGGGACAATGTGGCAGTAAATAGATAATCTATTACTTGATTACACACAGTTGGGCATCCCAGCATGCACTGGAAATATAGCAAATGAAAGAATCAGGATATTTATAATAAAGATCCCTGCAGACTCATTATTGGCAATATCATTTACCATTACAAAAATTCTGTCCTCAAAGCTCAGAAAAGCACATTGAGCAACTTGGAATTCCTAAAGTACATAAAAGCATAATGCATTTTCTTATTGTTTAGCTAATTTTTGTTGAATAAGCTAATTGTTTAGTTAGGACTCCTACGTCCTTGGTAGTACAAATATTTTACTGAGCTAAGATTTACAATCCTAAAGCTTTTATTAAAAATCATCAACAAAGTTAGAAGGATGATTTAAAGTATTTCCCCATAGTTATAATCTGTATGTTAACTGTCATCTACATTAGAGAATTTTACCAGTGAGCTGTGTTAGACACTATTTTTGGAAGATGTTACTTGATATGTTGGGAAGAGTTATTACTCAGAATGTTGTTCTAGTGCATCTTTCTTAAAGAGAATTTCCAGTTTCAGAAAAAGTTCTTTTTGTAAAATAATATTTTTTTTAAATGAAGGTTTATATTAAAAAATAGAATCAGTATTTTCAACCTTTCAGAAATAAAAATTCATATAGTATGTATTTCTTGTGTGTTTCAAAAAAAAAAGAATTAAAAAAAGACCTTTCAAAGAAATATCTATTGTGTGTAGCAGAAATAAAGAAATAACTTATTGAGGAATATGTAGAAGTTTTAACCTTTAGAATAGGTAATGGAAAAGTTACCTTTCACTTCATGACTCTTTTATTTTTGCATAATGTATAGTAACGATTAAAAAAGGGACATAATTCTTACAGATGTCTCTTAGCAAATGTATAGTTTCATACACCATGTAGATATGGCCTTCCTGGATGGGTTGATTTAATGTTCTTAAGCTTTGACTGATTTTCTTGAACATTGAAAGCTTCTGGGGTTTTGAGATTTAAGGAATCAAAATGAGGCTCCTAATGTTTACTATTAGGTAGTGACTCGTGGATGATTTTATATTTATGAATATAAATGCACTGTATATGACTACTCTGAGCATTTTTTCATATTAAATCAAAGGCATATATGTTAAACTCTTTACATATACATGCACACATGCAGACATGCACACATACAGACATATGCCTATATATGCATTATACCTACTACATTAAAAAAAATCTCATGTTCTTTTTTTTAACTTATTTTCAACATTTGTCCAAGTATGTACTAAATGAAGAAATGAAGATGATAGCAAATATGTTCAGTAGATTCCTGTTTATCAGCTAGTTAATACATATATTTTTGACTCAGATTGCTCAGATGAAAGGGGGTGAAAAAGGGGGTGAAATCTAAGAACACTTCAATGTGAACATTACACATAGGTTCAATCCATTGCCATTGGCATGAATGACCAATTGTAGTGACAGGAAAATATTGTCTAAGAATGGGAAACTAGCTCTTGCCTTTTTCTAGAGGACTGCAATATCTAATAGTGAAGCTCTAGCCAAATGGCTTTGAAGGACAAACTGGAGAGCAACTGCTTAGAGGTCCTCTCAGATTCCTGCTGTCCTGTAAAGTATCTTGGACATCCCCATACATTGTAAGTGCACATCAGAGATCTCTGAGGGGAAACTTTTCAATTTCCCTTTTCTTTTTACACCAAAATCTCACAATTCTTTTTCCTTATAAGACTGAATCCTTAAATCAGCAGATCTTGCCTTAACCTATTATACTTGTTTTCATGCAGAGGGGAAAAGGAATGTCAAGAGGGGAAAGCAATAACCTGAATTAAGGCAGATGTTTTTTGAAGTTGACTAAATCAAAAAATTGTGTCTTGAAGAATCTTAAGCGTTAAATAGTAGACTTACAGTCTGACATGCTTAGGTAAAAAATATAGTCAATGCAGATGAGTGATTTAGGTAGGCTAAAGAGTGACCTGAAGCAGATGATAGTACTGTCAAAATATATTTCTTATTCAAAAGTTGCTTTTGAAACAGGAGTTTTATCAGCCACAGTTTTTATTACAGTTATAATTTCTTAAGAGTTTCAACATGGACAGGAGCGTAAGATCAGCGCTCACAGTTAGGAGGAGAAATGATTATAACTAGAGCTGAGCTGTTGGGTTGAAATGAATACTGATTACACTTGCAAATTGACACACAATTCACATATCTGAATTAATATCTGATATATTAGACATATAAATAATGTTTATTTTATGAAACACTTCATCCTGAAGGTAAATACATGACTGAAGTTTGAGGTCAATGTGTTTGCTTTAAAATGAATACATAAATGCATTCAGAACTCAATTCCATATAGGAAAGGAAGCTGACCTTTGAAACTGTGCTTGCACATATTTAATTGCAAGAATATTACACTTTATTTGTGCTAGTATAACCAGGTGTTCCAACACTATTTCAAAAAGCAGCTCTCTCACATTGATGCTCCAGAATCTCTAAAGGCTGTTTTTTCTCCAAAAATACCCAAATTGTCTTAAAAGGAGTCTCCTTAAGTGCCTTCCTATAAAACTTAATTACAATTTCAAAGGAAGGCAAGGTCCTCTGTACCTATTGTCTAAATTGCTGTCTTTAAAATAAATAATTATCATGGCATAGCCAATCAATTAGATATTCTCAAATAGGAAACAACCTTGATTTCACTTTTGTAAGCATCAGTGCATTCTCTCTGTGATGGCAAATGCTTTGGTTGCCACCCTGGGAAAATAGATTTTCTAAATACTGTTACTCCTATTGTGACTTTATCCTATGAGGGAAGGAAAGATATTGCAAGTAGCAACTTCTGATCCAAACTCTTGGCTCCTCTCCTGTTTTTGTGACAGACAACAGCGGTTCTTTCTGTGTAAGGGAGACTCTTCATCTTTTGCAGAGTTTATTCATCTGGTGTGAGATAGGGAACAATACTATAGATATGTGTACGACTGTAGAATTGCACCTCTAAGTGAAAGAAAGAGAATGGTAGGAGCTAGGGAACAAACAGAAAACACAGCCAGAACTAATGGATGTGAGAAAGAGAACAGCTGTGCCTAGAATAAGTAGATATATGTAGAGCTAGAGGAAGATGGACATAATTCTCTATAAGGATTTAGAATAAGGTTGGGTGGCATACATATTGTTTATTATAAGCAATCCATTCTCAGTTTCTTTGAATCATCTCTGAAAACTATTAACCATCCCTTATTTTAAGAAAAATTCCTTCTTTTGTTTGCTTGTCAAGTGAATAAGAAGGCAAAAATCAATCAAACAAGTTTTCACAGAGGAACATTAAACAAAGTTGTTGTTGATTAAATATTATTTTCAGTACAGTATTGAGCCTGTAAGAAGCCAACCTTCGGGCCAGAAAAAACAAACCCACAAAATACAAAACACAAAAGTATACTTCTTTAGTGTTGTTTAAAACTGCAAATAGTTCATGGGCTTAATACTTTGCACATTTACCATAATCTCCACATTTGTATTTGGAAGCCAAGTAAGCAAGAAAGGAAATGCCATTCAAAGAAGAAAAGATCTGGCAATGTTAATTAATGATTGAGTGAAAAGCAAATGCGGGCATCATTACTTTTACAGAAAAATTTCCATGACCACAGGAAGAAACAGAAACATTACCCAGACATTGAGAAATGTAATAAAGCCAAAGCTCAGTTGGACTTGGAAATTAAGAGATACAAAGGGACAAAAGACAGCTAGTACATTTACAGATTAATCAAAGATAATACTAAAGAAAATTATGTTCTCATGCAAAAAGAGGTGGGAGAACTCATGATAATGGACCCAGAAAAGGACGAGTTAATCAGTGCCGCCTTTGCTTTTGTCTTTAGTGGCAAAGTTTGTTCTCAAGTGTTCCAGGTTTATGTTGCTCAGTGTCAGAGTCTGAAGGATTACAGTACTATTCATGACATAAGAAGATGAATTCAGGGATTACTTGAGCAAACTGGATAGGCACAGGTCTATGGGACTGAATACCAAGGGTACCAAAGGAACTAATTAATTTCTTTACTAGGCTACTCTCTGTCACCTTTGAAAGGTCATGGTAGAGTTTCCCAATGGCAAGAAAATAAATGTTATGCCCATTTCTCAGAAATAGCAAGAAAATAACTCCAGCTTAACCTTTTAAAAACTAACTTCTTAAGGATTTGATGTGAAGAAATTTGAAAATACCGATACAAAATACTTGCACCAGAACCAATAAAAAGTGTATCACAAAGTCACTTCTGGTCATTCAGAGATTACTTGGATACTGTACCGAGATTGACTGAAAACTGAACTGATCAGTTTGGGTATGGCAAACATTAGTGAACTGCTAGAGCTATCTTACCTGTTCTTTCAGCTGAAGAATAAATGAAGGACTCTGAAATGAAATCCTGTTTCTCTGTGGCTTCACACCACCTCGAGATATCAAAATATTTAGGATCATTAGTTGGTATGCAGCAAGTAAAAGGAGAAAGTTATTTTTTTCCCTTTAATTTCAAGATACTTCTGACATAAACATAAAAAAGTGCAAAAACTTTACTATAATCATACTTTTTTCTGATGGATCATAGATTTGCAGCTGATAATGAAAACATTAAAGTGGGACAGCAAGACAGGCAAAAAGAAGGGCTCCTAGAAATGCATAAGTAGCAAGAGGTACAGAAGAATGTGAGCCTGCTGCTGAATGGGGCAGGGGCACTAGTGACAAAGGACATGGAAAAGGCTGAGGTACTGAATGCTGCCTTTGCCTCAGTCGTTACTAGCAAGACTGGTCTTCAAAGTATGCAATGCCCTGGAGACTGGGGTAAAGGCTGGAGCATGGGAGGCATAGCCTTGGTGGACGAGGATCAGGTTTTGGAATACTCAAGCAGAGTGAATTTAGATAAGTCCATGGGCCTTGATGGGATGCAACCACGAGCACTGAGGGAAGTTGGCTGATGTCATTGCAAGGCCACTCTCCATAATCCTTGATAGATCGTGGCAATTGAGAGATGTGCCTGAAAACTGAAGGGAAACAAAAGTCACTCCTATCTTCAAGAAAGGCAAGAAGGAGGACCCAGGGAACTACAGGCTGGTCAGCCTCACCTCAGTCCCTGAGAAGGTGATGGAGCAGCTAATCCTGGAAACCTTTTCCAGGCACATGAAGGACAAGAAGGTGATCAAGGGTAATTGACATGCACTCATGAAGGCGAAGTCTTGCTTGACCAACCTGATAAACCTCTATGATGAAATGACTGGCTTGGTAGACAAGGAGAAAGCAATGTATATTTTCTACCTGGACTTCAGGAAGGCTTTCGACACTGTCCCCTGAGTGACCTCCAGATGTCACTTCTAACCTCAACCATTCTGTCATTCCATGGAACATATGTGTGTAAAATATTGGAAAATCAAACTATTTGCTGTAAGCAATATCTGAGATACTGAACAATGCAGTAAATTAGAGTAGTTGTGGCATTATATGACACAATACTAGCTAAAGGTTTGAATTAATTTTCCTTATCTGCAAAAGGTTTGAGAGTTACAAAGGATATTTCTTTGTTGTCAACCCTTCATGCTTGGAACTGTTAAGGAAAGGTCCAATAAAACAGTTGTCTTTAAAACCGAAGTTTTAAGGAACTTAAAATGTCCTTTAGGTATTAAATATTTACTTTTACACATCATATGACTATTTTAAAGTTGTGGGTTTTTTTAACAGATCTCAGAAATTGATATAACAGAGTGACGTTTTATTATGAAACTTATTTATTTTTCTTTCCAAATATTCAGGAATTTTTCTGATATGATTTTTTTAATTATAAAACTTGAACTTTCTGAAGTTGATGACAGTGCATGATTTAAGAGGTAAATTGCAATAAAGATTTGATGATAGCTTATTTGGTTATATTTATCAAAAAATTTCACAGTCAAGCAGGAAAAAAGAAAGAATTCTCTTAAATATCATATACTGGCTGTCAAATAGTGGATTAGACATTCTTAATTTTATCAAGAAAAGACACTTATGTGTGAAAATACATTGCTTATTCTTTCAATCTCAAGGAATTTTCAAAAAAATTGAAAGCAGTATGAAAATTTAAAACTTAACAAAAGCTGAGTATGTATTCCTTTAGGTTAGGAAAAAATGGCATTTTTCAAAGTTTCTTTATCATCCTTTTGTTCCAAAGGGAGCTGTATCTGTATGGCTGAACAAGAAAGTCAATTGGTGAACTGATCCACCTGAAAAATCAACATTTTTTCCTTTCTTTTTTGAGTTACTGTTCAAACAATTCACTGATCTAATGTTTAATATGACATGGCAGAGCATGATAAGGGATTGAAAAAGTAGCTGAAATGGAAAATAAGGATCAGAGATGTTCAAAACAGCTGAAGCCATAATTCCACTGAATGCAAAACTATAGTCTTAGAGATTCAGTTCAGTTGAGAGTTCATGCTTCAAGACTCTTGCGTTAAAAGGTTTAATAGTCTGTCATCAAATTCTAGTCTTTTAGTTGTTTTTATCTGAAGGAAGAGATTAAATGGGAAAGAGACAGTCATACATGAGAAAATGAGAAGCACTGGATTGAAGAGAAAGGTTAGGGAAGAAAAGAGACTTCAGCAGAACTAGAGGAGAAAGGATAATTGTGGCAAAGGAAGCAGGAAATAAGAGGAGGATTAAAAGGTATGCAAAACGTGCTAGAAAGAAAAATCAAAATGGCAGAATGGAAATGAAATCTGTGAGAGTAAAAAAAGAGAAAAAATATCTATTGAGACTAAAAAAATCCGTATGCCAAAATGTCAAAATATTACATTAAAATACATGTAAATTTTTGCATATTGTCTATCTACATTTTTACTAAATTTGAGGGAAATTTTCAAATTTTTAAAAAATACATTCCTTCCTTACATGTTATTAAAATCAGTTGTCAGAGCTGATTTTTATGATACATCAGCAAAATCAAACTGTAGGATTATAGTATATTATATACATTTCTCAGTTTGGCTATCAGAACTGCACAAAAATGTCCATTTAAGTCACTTTGTCCTTTGGAACAGATGACATTGTGTTCTGATTTCAGCTGGGATAGAGTTAGTTTTCTTCATAGAAGCTGGTATGAGGCTATGTTTCGGATTTGGGATGGAAATAGCATTGATAATATACTGATGTTTTCAGTTGTTGCTAAGGAGTCAAGGACTGTTCAGCTTTTCATGCTGGCCTGCAAGTGAGGAGGCTGGGGGTGCCCGGTGAGCTGGGAGGGGACGCAGCCAGGACAGCTGACCCAGGCTGACCAAAGGGATATTCCATATCATATGACATCATATTCAGTATATAAAGCCAGGGTGACGAAGAAGGAATGGCGGGGGGAGGTGTTCAGAGTTATGGTCTTTGTCTTCCCAAGTAACCTTTATGCATGACGGAGCCCTGCTTCCCTGGAGATGGCTGAACACCTGCCAGCTGATGGGAAGTGGTGAATGAATTCCTTGTTTTGCTTTGCTTGTATGTGCAGCTGCTGCTTTACCTATTGAACTGTCTTTATCACAATCCATGAATTTTCTCACTTTTATCCTTCCAATTCTCTCCCCCATCCCACCGTGGGGGAGTGAGCGAGTGGCTCTGTGGTGCTTAATTGCTGGCTGGGGATTAAGCACAACACATTGCAAATGACTTTCACAGTAAAAACTACTTGCACCTTTCAGTCAAGTTTTTTCTCCTTTCTTTCCCTGCTAGGTCCAGCTCAGGGTGTAGATTCAAAGCATGTTCAACTGATCTAAATCTAGACTATCATCTAAAGTTAGACATTAACTCAAAAGTAGGATTAGGTCACAACAATAAATGGTCAGAAAGAGAAGGTTCCAGAAAAGTTTATCCCAATTGTTTCAGACACAGGTCTGAGGATGAAAAATTCTTGTTTCTCCGTTGGTTATATGAAATAATCAGACAAATAGCTGAGACCGTATGCTCACTTTTAGAGAATAAAAGTTACAAAAGAGTTACAGTCACCTGTCATTTATATCTGTGTTCATGCATGTGCATGAACACAGATTTTTTTAATTGTAATTATAAACTGTATTTACATATCAAAAAGACATTCATAAGAAAAAGCATTCTCAGAATTAAACATAATGGGATGGGAGGCAATGAATGCTCAAGGAATCTGTTTAAATGGACGTGGGGACAACAAAACAGTACAGAAGAAAGCATTGTCTTCAAGTATAGAAGTACTGTAAATTAATACGTGGAACAGCAGGAGAATAATAACTATTCCTATTGTATTTTTAGACATATCCTCCCAGTAATTTTCTTTACATTCCATAATTGTTTTCACAGAACCACAGAATCACCGAATCATTACGGTTGGAAAAGACCTTTAAGATCATCAAGTTCAACCAACAACCCAACACCACCATGCCCACTAAACCAAATCCTGAAGTGCCATGTCCACATGTTTTTTGAACACTTCCAGTGATGGTGACTCCACCACCTCCCTGGGCAGCCTGTTCCAATGTTTGACCATGCTCTTGGTAAAGAAATTTTTCCTAATATCCAATCTAAACCTCTCCTGGCACAACTTGAGGCCATTTCCTCTTGTTCTATTGCTAGCTATTTGGGAGAAGAGACCAACACCCACCTCAAAACAACCCCCTTTCAGGTAGTTGTAGAGAGCGATGAGGTCTCCCTCTCGAAAGGGAGAGGATGAACTTCCTCTTCTCCAGACTGAACAACCCCATTTTCCTCAACTGCTGCTCATAAGACTTGTGCTCCAGACCCCTCACCAGCTTCATTGCCCTTCTTTGGACACATCCCAGCAACTCCATGTCCTTCTTCTAGTGAGGGGCCCAAAACTGAACATAGGATTCAAGGTGCAGCCTCACCAGTGCCGAGTACAGGGGCACAATCAATTCCCTACTCCTGCTGGCCACGCTGTTTCTGATACAGGCCAGGAGGCTGTTGGCTGCCTTGGCCACCTGGGCACACTGCTGGCTCGTATTCAGCCGGCTGTCAACCAGCACCCCCAGGTCCTATTCTACCAGGCAGCTCTCCAGCCACTCCTCCCCAAGCCTGTAGCGTTGCATGGGGTTGTTGTGACCCAAGTGCAGGACCCTGCACTTGGCCTTATTAAACCTCATACAGTTGGCCTCTGCCCATCGATCCAGCCTGTCCAGTTCCCTCTGCAGAGCCCTCTTACCCTCCAGCAGATCAACACTCCCACTCAGCTTGGTGTCATCTGCAAACTTACTGAGGGAGCACTGGATCCCCTCATCCAGATCATTGACAAAGATATTTAATAAGACCGGCCCCAGAACCGAGCCCTGGGGAACACCACTTGTGACTGGCCACCATCTGGATTTAACGCCATGCACCGCAACTCTCTGGGCTCGGCCATCCAGCCAGTTCTTTACCCAGCAAAGAGCACACCTGTCAAAGCCACAAGCCTCCAACTTCTCCAGGAGAATGCTGTGGGAGACACTGTCAAAGGCTTTACTAAAGTCCAGGTAGACAACATCCACAGCCTTTCTGTCATCCACTAGGCGGCTCATATGGGCATGGAAGGAGATCAGGTTGGTCAAGCAGGACCTGCCTTTCATGAGTGGTCGAGCATTGGAACAGGCTGCCCAGGGAGGTGGTGGAGTCACCATCTCGGGAAGTATTCAAAAAATGTGTGGATGTGGCGCTTCAGGACATGGTTTAGGGGACACGGTAACGTTGGGTTAATGGTTGGACTTGATGATCTTGAAGGTCCTTTCCAACCTAGTGATTCTGTGATTCTGTGATGAACCCGTGCTGTCTGGGCCTGATCCCTTGGTTCTCCTGCACATGCCCTGTGAGCACCCTCAAGATGAACCACTCCATAATCTTCCCCAGCACAGAGGTCAGGCTGACAGGCCTGTAGATCCAAGGATCCTCCTTCTAGACCTTCTTGAAGATGAGCATCACATTGGCAAGCCTCCAGTCGTCTGGGACCTCCCTTGTTGACCAGGACTGCTGATAAATGATGGTGAGTGGCTTGGCAAGCTCTTCCACCAGCTCCCTCTGTACTCTTGGGTGGATCCCATCAGACCCCATAGACTTGTGGGTGTCCAGGTTGCGTAGCAGGTTGTTTACTACTGAATAGCTGGAGGATACCTGGTCTGGCTATTAAAGGCTGAGCCAAAGAAGGCATTAAGAACCTCAGCCTAAATGTTTTACAACATTCAAATGTAATTTGCATTACATTTTAGCAAGGATTTCATGTTAGCATGCTAGTGTGTTTCCTTTCACAAGCATCTGCGTGCTGTGAAAAATTTGGTTCACTTCACTCTTGATAAAACATGCACATACCTCTTGACCTCGCTGTGCATTCTGCCTATAGAAAGCTGATGTAAAATTATACAGCAGGACTTTCAGATTCCATAGGTCTTCCATAGGCTTTGATCTATTACCCCGAGCCAAATTTTGTGTCATGCTATGTGATCCAGCATATTTTTATTTTGATTCAGAACACTATCACAATGATCTCTTATTTAAGCAGTTAGAAATCATTCTGGGGCTTATATTTGGCTACACAGCAACTTCCTATGAACTCTGACACTAAATTTTCTACAAGTATGTTCTTTTTATACTAATGGAAAGGAAAGATTGCTTTTTGCTTAAGGCAAAAATGAAATTCCTTTAAATTTATCTATTTTCCAGGTGATATACTTGATTATTACTTTTATACTTTGAAATATTTTTAGCAGATAAATCTTGCATCCACTGCCAATGAGATCCATGGCTTTAAGAACATTAGGAACTACTGTGATTATGTTTTATGGAACAAATTTTTCTCAAAGTATATTGCAAATCTTGTAATAAGTGCACTAAATTGCGTTCATTCTTTGGACTTGACTGGGTTCAATTGTTTTTACACAGAAGATATAAATACAGAGGTGCTTAGAATGTCCATGAATTTAATTTTTCTTTGTATTTAATTCCATCTACATATTTGGTTATAGTAGGACCCATTCTTGCAAAAGTTTGTGTAAGTGGTTACCTTTGTACATGGGTTAGCCTGTTATCTTCATTAGGACTTTTGTGATCTTAAAGTACCTATACAGTCATATATCTTACAGCACTGATATCTTAACAGTTGGACTCGATGATCTTAAGGGTCTTTTCCAACCTAAATGATTCTATGATTCTGTGATTCTTATTTTTTAATGTTAGGGGAAGCTTTGAAAAGAGGAAACTAGAATGAGAAAGCATTTTAGATTCTAATAAGCATCTTGGTATTTTCCAAACTTCTATCAGATTCCGTCCTAGAAGCTCCTCAGTCAGAATAGTATCTCAGTGGGTTTTGTTTTTTTCACTTAAGTCAACCTTACAGACCAAAGGTAAAAAAGTTAACTTTCTGCTACCACAGACACATTTTGTTGTATGTGACATTAGTAAGAAAAAGGTTTACCTGTTAAAAGATCTCTGTGATCATCTAAGCTATCCTCCACCTCAGATAATGATTAGTTACACTAATTCATAACCAAGGAATGCTCAAATCAACCTTTGTTTAAACAACACTTCTGAAAGTTAAAATTTGTGATTTGTATTGAAGTTTCCCCAAATTTTCATGGCATAGAAAGTAATTTCTTACATTAGTCTATTCATTTATTGCAAGTTGTGGAGAATTGCCCAGGACATACTCTGCTAGCACACTCATACTATGCAAGTAATACTTGTAAAGAACAGCAACAGTAGCATATCTGTCATCTATTCATTTACTTGAGTTTTATCTTAATTTAGCTGCCCTAAAAGGTATATGAAATATGAAATAATAGTAATTATTTTATACTATTTGAACTATCAAAATATATAATATAGTGAATATTTTCTCAGGACTTGGAGTAATCTCTAATTCAAATGAGTATCTGGACCTCTTAAACACTTCTATAAAAGACAAAAAATATACAGCAACTATATGAAATAATTGTTTCTGTGCTTCCCTACAGTTTAAGCAGGAATTGAATTGAAAGCTTCTACCTTCAGCTGTTGCAGGACAACTTGAAGAACACAGCACAGACTGCACCAGGCCCTGTTGCCTCCATTAGGAAAAATGTAGAAAGAGCAATTGCATAGAGGTTCTGGTCTGGAACTAAATAGAGACCTCCAATGTCTAACCCACATTTCTGCCCTACAGATACTAGAAATCTTTAGGTTTTATTTTTGCAGCAATCAAAATATGTAATTCCTCCAGTGCAGAGTGCAATGTTTTTATGCAGTGCTAACATTTGATGCCTTATTCTGGCAAGATGCTCAATGTCTCCTATCAGGTGAAAAGATTCTTTTCCCACTGAAATCAGGGATACAAGGCAGCTCCATGCTTTTCAGAATCAGATTTACTGGAATCTTTTACCTAAACATTCATGAATACACACACAGAGGAATACACACACCCCATCATCTGGAAACTGTTTGGAATATTCTATTACTCTGAAATTTTATTTAGCAATGAATTAAAATAATACCAGTGTACCCCACTGAGGTGCATTCATTGTGTTTTTAATAGGACTTTTAAGAAATACTGTGTAAGATACCTAATTATAGTGAAAACTGTCAAGGTCATACAGGTTCTACATAATGTAAATATTTATTTATCATACTTCATGACACAAGGCATTAATTAAGCTTGCCAATGTTTTCTCAGCCTGTTCAATACTGCTTCAAAGTAAATGGAAAACAGATTTTTTTTTTCAAATTACTAGCACTATTAAATGCAAGCTAACAATAAAGATTTTTTTTCTGACTTGCTACTGTATGATATTGCTGGGGAAATTATCACTAATTTATTTATCCATTTTCATTATGCATTACATGACTTAGGGAATGTATATGCACCATTTAAAATACAAACTAGGGAAGTCCTAGTGACTTCATAATAAGCATAAAAAAGATAAACAAATAGTTTTTAATATTTTACTGAAACATCCTTTCTGAGTCTAAATTTTCTCAAATGGTTAGAACTCCATCAAATAAGTATAAACAAATCTGCTGAAACATATTTGTACAAAAAATGCAAATGCAAATATAAGATGAGGTGATAAAAACACTTCAGGTATATATGTTTCATAAAATCTTCAAAAAAACAATACAACAATATTTATATGCAGTCATCTCCATGCTGTCAGAAGCCCAGTTACCACTATAGCAGTGACACCTTTTAATTGCAGCAAATGATCCCTGTTTATCTCTGTTTACTCAGTGACTTACCAAACATTGGCTATCACACTAGCTGTCCAGTAACTAGCATTTGGTAAATATAAATAACTAAGCTGTATCTATTGTGACGGTATTTCTAACACAGAAATCTCTCGTGTTTGAGCACAATTTATAACCAAATATGCCGATAACACGTTGATAAAACAGGAACATCTATGTTTCTGAACTCATAAAACAATAGATACATTGACATGAAAGATACACTTATATCCACATATGTTATCATCTAACATAAATTAACATTTTACCGACACATGTGAGCAACTTGACCACCAAAAGGGCAAAGGTGGTGTACATGGGAGGCATACAAGTAACAGAAAGCTGGAAAACAAAGAACAAGAGAAATGCAAGGCACTGCAATTATATGTCCTGACTAATAAATTAAAAGGAGTACAGGCAAATATAAAACCAAGAGAGCAGTATCAGAAGCTGATTTTAAGGTCCTTCTTTTGAGAGGGGAAGAAATAGCACAAAAACGTCAAACATGAATAGGAAAGATGGAAACACCATAACTTGTATTACTAATGAGAAAATCAGTAAAGTTTAGTTCTAAAGTTTAAAACTGGCCTTAATACTTATAACTATCTAAGCAGTCCCAACACAACAATTTCTAAGATGTCTTTTTTTCATAAAACAAAAGCTGAAAAGCAGCAATAAACTACCTCTGTAGAAATAGCTTTATAAAAATAGTAAATATTCACTCTTAAAATGAACTGCAAGAAAGACATAAGCTAAATAAATGTCATTCCAAATTTTACATTCATCTGTATATCTACTGAGTATAGTTAGTCATTGAATCATATTATTTCTGAGTCTGAATTATACCAGACTTCCAATGAGTAGTGGATATAAGCTGTTCTCAAAAATCCCTTAAAACTCTTACACAGTGTACTGATTTTTATTTATTTTTTCTGTATTGCAGTAAAGCATACAAAATGCCAAACACTCTCCACGTGCATCATTAGAAACAAAACAAGTCTGGCATTGCTGCACAGCCAGTATAACCAACTGGTTTGGACAGAAGATCTAATTCTTCTGTTTGGAACTGCCTTTAACCCTTTATTCACGCCAGCTCCCAGCCCACTTTCCTCCAAATATAACTTAAAGTCTTTATCCCCCTCTGCCGTCTTTATTATATGATACTACTGACACTGTTGCTACTATGGACATTGGTAGTAGCAATACTCTTACAGGAGAACTTGATAGTTGTTGTTCCTTCTTTTTCTCACCTCTTTGGTAATGTCAGTGATCCTCATACGCTCCCTGTGTCTCAGCCTTGAAAATGTGTAGTACAATACAATATTCCATATCAACAATCATATGCTTGCAATGAGGTTCCTAACTTGGAAAGCCTATGAGCTTAACATTATTTAGCTTATCCATGAAGCTGACAGATTTTTAATAGAAAGAACACCATCAGCACAAAGAGAAGCAGTGAAAAAGCTTAGAAAATAGTCCAGCTACTCATCTACACATCACTAGGTTTATGTGGTGAGACCCTGGGAACAATATCAACCCCCATTATTGGAGGTTGAAGGAAACAGATTCAGAATTTTTCATTGTTCCTTTTGACTGAAAATAGTCACAATAAAAGTGAAAGGGTCCATAAGGTATTTGGTGCACAGGTCAGACTTCTAGCAAGTCACAGTTCTTTCCCTAAGATATAACATAGATATTAATTTTCAGTATATTTTTTTCTAAATAGCAAGACTAAAAAATAAATTACTTCATTAAGTAAAGAAAAGACTATAATGAGCTTGCAGCAAAGTCTTTAACTTTCTCCTATATTCACATAGTATTTCTGGGGAAATATTACAATTTCCTAATAGTAGGTCAAGTCTCAGTAACTGGTAGTGTGATTTAACTGACAAACAGAAATACTGAAGGGAAAATAATCTAGCAATTTCTTTTATTTCTCTAATAAAAAATTTGGAAAAGAAAAATTATTCACTTTTGACCAAACAAAGCATTTTCTTTCAACACAAATGGAAAATGCCTTGTTCAAGTCCATTACAGAAGCAAAGATAATGAAGAACTACATGTCTGGAAAAGGAAGAATTTAATTCCAAAGTACTTTTATCCAAAAGCCATTTCATTAAACCAGGCCACACACCAAAAAAAAAAAAAAATTTTCTATCTCTTGGTAATTGGAGTATTTCCATGTGCATATGTTGAGGGAAAGCCCTTGATTCTAATTCCATGCTTAATACATATTCAAATATGCCATGCAAAATATAATAGTATTAACAGTATAAAATGAAAAACTCATGAAATATCCAATATTATAATCGTACCACATCTCAATTAACAAGTAAAATATATGGCTGCAAATCCTTTGGGGAAGAAAAAGTTGCTAATAGCTGAAGAGCCTAACCACTTGGCTGTTGGATAAACCACAAAAAAAAAAACCCCTCCTAACATAAGGAATTTTAGCCTGAACTAACCTTGTGAAAAGGGTTCAGATCTGTTGTGATTTCTGTCCATTTGTCTGTCTTCTGACTTTTTAGAGATGCCTAATGGCACTGGCTGCAGAAGTTTCACCTCCTGTGAGACGGTTTTGTTGGCTTCCTAGTCCAGTCTAACTTTGAACTATAGGTTTTGCATCCCTCCTGGTGCTACTCCACCAACAGGTGCTCTGGCCCGTGAATATTATTCACCTGGTACTAACTTCAGGAGAGAACATCTACTTTTGCACTTTTTATGATGGTGAGATGAAAAACTAAGCTCATTTTTACAATTTGTAGTATAAAACTAATGTTTAGGTACTCTTTTATTGCATGAAAATAAGTTTATTTCAACACTTGGACAACTTTATTTTTTTCCTCATTTTCATTTCAGGTGAAATGGAAATTTCAGAAGTTATGGAAAAATTGACACAATTCACAAAGGCTTTTTTATGACTACTCAATAGCCTTTTGGTGACTAAAATTATCTGTAAAACCAAACCAAACCAAACCAAAACGAAAAACAAATCAGCCAGTCTTAAAATTACTGTAAGCTGCAATATTCAAACATTGAATAATTTTATGGTTGATACTTTGTGGTAAGTCAGTATTAAATAACTGTAGACCTGACCATTCAAATGAGTTTCCATGGACTCCAAGCATTTATTCAATATCAGTGTTCAACCTGCAAATCATGGCTACAATATTAATTTCTACATGAGTTTATCTACTTATCTCTCCTTTGCTTGGGAAACTCACTGTAGTAAAATGTTGAGCTGCTATGGCTGTCATAGCGCTTCATCACAGTTCAAAACTCCCAGCTTCCACACAGTGCAAAGCACTAAATAGAGCAAAGCTATGAGGTAGGTGGGTGTGTTGAACTTACATATAGTTGGAACCAAAGCAATTCAGTGTTATAACAAGACAATTACATTTAAAATTATATGGACTTAGACAATTTATTCAAATGGAAACTCTTAACACAACGATTTGTGAACTCGATCATTATGACTGTCTTTTTGCTTTTAATTTTAGAAAATTATTTAAAAAAAGTATTGTGTCATGAATGTTCTTAAGAAGACAATTATTGAAAAAATCTGTTTGATATAGTTATATTAAGATATCAGCATATGAGAATAAAGATGTGCATGCAAAAAATTCTTTCTACCTATAAAATATCCTCAGAAATATTGAACAAATGAATAAAATTCAAATATTTCTTTCCTAATTTTACTATCAGAGCTCAAAGAAGCCACTTTTGTTGCTATGAAATTAACTGTGTGAGAAATCAACTGGAAGCCCAAATGTAATTTATTTAGAGAATATCATCCAATGGAAAGTAAAAAAAGATTTGAAAGGCCACATATATAAAGCTATAGTAATTCTTGTCAAGAGTGGGCTTCTATATCGCTTCACTAGTTCACAGTTTTCTTTACCAGTTCAATACAAAAGAACTAGAGATGTCTAAGAAATCTCTGCTAGAACTATTTTGGAGAGCAGAAATATTTAATTTTGTAAATATATAATAATGAAAAAATACTACCCTTTCTTACATCTTGCTACTGACGGCTCATCGTTGTTATAGACTTTGATATTCAACCAAGTAATCAAAAGACTGATCTATTTATTTATTTATTTTTAATGAGAAAAAGAAGTAATTAGGATCACAAGGCAAATGTAAATACCTCTATTTGTGGAGAGAGTCGTAACTAATAAGTATTGAAGTCACGTAAACACAGCCTTACATAAGCATATGGCATACCCATGAATCCTTGTTTACACTAGGACAAATCACTTATTCTATCAGTGAAACAAAAGCTGCATCAGTACAAAATAGATGTTTATTTGTTTTTTATTAGAAAAACTCTTGAGTCCCAAATGAAAAAATAAAGAAGTAAACAACTGAAATTTGCAGGAATACCTCCTCTACTACTCTATAGGAGCTAAGTAAACAATTATTACAAATGGACTGCCTTCAAATTGAGAGTTCGTTGTCTCAAGTCCTTTGTACCCTCACTGCAAATAGCTGCAGCTGTCAAGCATGAAACAATCCACCCCCTGAATTTTCCTCCCAGAAAAGTCAATTCTGCAGAAAATGTGAAGGATTTGGAGACTGATGTAACTGTATATACATTGGTTACACACATAGAAAGGATTTTAAACACTCCCTAAATCTTAGATTCAGATGATTGTGTCCTGACAGCAATAAAAATAAAACAAAAGAGGAAAAGAACCCCAAAACCACAAGGTCAGGAAAGCCACATCAATCTCTTCCCTGTCTCATGATTCCAGCAAAAAACCCCTAGGTAGTGACTGACTGGAAAGCATAGCAAACTCAAATCTAATACTGCTGTGTGATCAGGGAAACAAGAAGTACAACAAAGTGTATCTGCACTCAGTCAGACGTACAAATGAAACATCAACACAGGCTAAATTAAAGTCTAGAGAAAAAAATTCTTGAACTTTTTTTTTCTGGATTGTGGGAGGTTGAGTGGGATATATTACCATGAATTGATAGGCAGCAGCCTTTTACTAGCATTTTTAACACTGCAGTAAATTTAGGTTCCTCAAGTTTTGGTCTTTTAGTGTTTCTTGGGATTAAAGTGGCACTTTCTCTAGATATACTGCAGGGGAAACAAACCAAAAATCAAATGAATCAAAATAACAAAAGAAGAATCCCCACACACCTCCCAAAAAAAACAAAACTCAAAACTGAGCGTCTTTTGTCTTTGGCCAGATTCCACAAAGATACAAGGCTGTTCAGATTGTCATGATCAAGGGCAAGGAAAGTGCTTAAAACTTGTGTTCCCCACAAAGCAACAGAAGGGGAAAATATCCTTATTCCTGTCAAAACAACTACTATAATAAATACTAGAAAAGCAAGAAAAAAAGAATTTGTATTTTCTATTTGAAAATTAAATGGTAATCTGAAACAACTTTCATCCAAGTTCTACAACCTGCTGCCTTGACACGATTTTTCATCTACAAGAAGTCACAAATTAAAACTGCCATTTAAGGAGAGGTTTTTGTTGGGGTTTTTTTTTGTGGGGTTTTTTTCCCCCTTAAGGATCCTATAACCTGCCATATAGTGACAGTCTTATTTTTTCCTTCCTTTTTAAGTACTTTCTCACTGATTATGATTCTAGAGCTACAATTGAAGATAAGTATCAAGGCTCAAAGACTCAATAAATAGCAAGGGAAATTAATCTTAAATGTATAATTTAATTTTTTTAGTCAGTTCCATAAAACATTTTCAAAGACATGATTCATAGTTTCTGAATTTTTGGGACTGTTAATGCTTATGATTACTCCGTAAGTACTTAGCACTGCACTTTGTACTAATATACTTCATTCTGTTTCTATTGTTCAAGTCTTTGAGATAATCTCATTCTTCCTGTATGACATTTTTATTTCCTTCTGTATAAAACCTCACAGTTCTGTGTCACTATCAGATTTTCTTAGTGCATCCCTTTTTTTTTTTGTGCAAAGATGGATTAAAACATTCAGTGAAATTATTCCCACCTATTTCCAAAACTGCATGAATACCCCCTTTCCTCTGTGGATCTACAGAAGTGGCATGCCTTCTTCTGCAATAATTTCATCCCAAAAATCAATCTGATTAGTCTGGAGGAAATTAGATATTGATTAAAATGCAAAAACTGCTGCCTCCATGGAAAGACATTACTGGCCTTGATATGTGTATGACATATTATTTATTATCTGCCTGTGCTCAGTCAGGTAATTCTTTATTCTGGATCTCAGAAACAGTTTACCACAAGGTAGTTTAGCTAAAACTGTTCTGTTAAATATTTTTTCTTTTTAAAAATTTAAGCATTTAACTACAATTCCACATAATAAAGATCCCAATAGTCCTGCTGTAAATCTTTATTACCATTCAGTTGCATGCAATATTGATTAATGCAGAGCCCATTCTATTGATGTGTCTGAGCAATACATTTGAAAAATAAATTTTACAAAATTTCTTACAGTGTTAAAAAATAAAAGCTTGTGTAAAATATCATGTCTGTTCTCTGAGTCTCTTTAGTCAAGTGGAATTTCACATATGATAGACCTGTAATTTCTAAAAGACATAACAAGATAAAACTGTTTCCACAGAATCCTGTGTAGCAAATCAAACTTAGACTACCTATAAAACTGACTGTTTTAAACTTAATACAGGATTTTCAACTTAATAGAGACATGTGACTGGCTTTAACTCTTCAAAAATTCTTTCTACTAAACCAGAATCAATCAAAAAATTGTAATTTATTTCATTTTCTCCATAACAGACTTAGGGAGGGGGAGTTGTTTATCTTTTTTGAATAATACATTGATCATAGGAAAAACCTGCATCTGAGGGTGATTGTCTACCAGCCCAAAGGAAAAAGATGAGTCCAAACTAAAGATTTCCTATAGCAATAATTCAGGAAGGCAACTAATTTTCATACTCTGTAGAAATGATTGGAAATTTTAAAATTTAATTTCTACTATAGTTCCACTAAATTTCTGGGTCTACCACTTTTTTTTTTTTCTTGTTTTTCTTTTGTAAGTAAATCTAATTATGTCATGGAAAATGACAATTTCCAGAAGCCTTATTTCTTTACTTCAAGTTTTACAGTTATACTTTCTTCCTTTTATTGTTTCCTCTTCTCCATAGTTACTTATATTTTTTTGCAACACATATACACATTTGAAAAAATGTGAAAATGGGGAAAAAATATTAATTACCTTTGTGCTTCAATGATTTGTATAAAACCTCATTCCAAAAACCAATGTACACAAGGCAGTAATTTTGTTTTCTGTAAATTAATAAGGGATCAGTTAAAATAAAAATGTACAACAAGCTCCATCCAGAACCTTTTTTTAACTTCTAATTTCTCACTGCCTTTACTGAAATATTTATTAGGAACAAAATTATCTTTCAACATAAGCTCACAGATTCATGAAAAGTTTGTTGTCTTGACATGATGCATACCAAAATTATGTTTGGTGTTCCATATGATATAACATTAATCAGACTTGCCTTCCTTGTATTTTCTGAATTATTTTCTCAGGTTTATAAAGATGCCAAAAGTAAATGACTAGTTCTATTTTGTAGATGATAACTAATTTCTTCATTTTCAGGGCTTCATCTGAAGGAAAAAAATAACAAAGACAAAACCCACCCTGGATTGTTGTGGTCATATGGTATTAAATTATTTTAGATTATTGTATTAAATAATTTTAAATTTCTCACTGCTTCAATTTGCTATCACAGCACTCAGGATGCCAGCAGCAGTATACATGGTGTATAGCTAAAGAGGTCATCAAATCTGTAATGATATACAAATCTTCTTTTGAAAGTTAAATTTCTTTCTGAAAAAAGAGAGAACTGTGACTCTGTTTTCCACCATTTGAGTAGTCCTTTGAAATTCAAATCCTTATGGAAAAAAATGGAAAATTATACCAGAAAATTATTTTTGGTAAATGCATTTTTTGAGTAAAGAAAAAACCCTAACACATTTCTAGCTGAGTTAAAAAAAAATTGCTTAGAATAGACAGGCTCCTATTTATTTCTTCCTTAATCAGCTGTAAATAAATGTTGACCATTTTATAGTCACTGAAGAGAATAAAATATTTTTCAATCATCTTATCACTGGTAAGTTGTAAAAGTAATTCTTATATAATTAGGTTATCAAGCAACAAGTGACTATTACAATGTGATTTGTAATTCATGTTCTGCTATCACACTAAATCTAATAGGTCTGTCCCATTATTTTGCTGATTCAGGAGTACTGCTAAACTACAGTGCTGTCGAGCTCAGAAATTTCTCCTTTCCCTTGGACATCTTTTCATTGACAGAGTAATCTTGTTGCTAATTTTTCCCAGTCTAGTTTTGTATTCTAGTTCTCAGCATGTTACCCATATGAAAAAATCATATTACTGAGCATGTCACAAAGCATCATTTTATTTCTGTGATCTACCCAAGTTGTGGGTTCTGGTCTCTTAAAAAAAAACCAAAAAACCAAACCAAAACACAACACTTTAGCCCCATGATTACAGATGATCAGAAATCTTAGAGAGGGACAGGATCTTCACAAGAATAGACATCTGTTTTGGTACAAGAGATTTATAAGATCAGAGTACTTACTTGGGAGAAAAAATAAAAAACAACAAACACAACAAAATCAACTTCCTAAAAGTTCAGTAAGACTTGCATAACAGATTTTTCTTGCTTTCTGGAAACCCTACTGGTTTCGTATAAGAAAATCTACAAATTTTTGTTATAAAACCCCAGACACAGTATTTTTTGTGTTTTGTTTTATTGGAAGCTATTTCACAGGTGACCTGGAAGGTGTAAACAAATATAATATGTTCAGTACTTCTGGCAACAAACACCTAGTAAGGGTAATGGAAACCTCTGTAAATAAACTACGGTGTAGTCACTGATAATCACTGATGTTCTGTCAGAGTGCTATGCTGAGAACTACCCAAAAGAGTCTATCAATACATGATTAATTCATTGTTCACTATATTACTTAGCAGATTTTTGTAATATTATCCTCAAATTTTTGTAAGTTGTTCAAACATTTATAATTATATATATATGTATCAATTTCTATATATAAAATCTCAAACATTTGCATTTTCCATATTTCCTTCCCTGTCCTTCATCTTATTTTTCTGTGGTGGAATCAGTCAGCTGCATCATGTCTGGTTGCATCCTGAGACTGGAAAGCTTAGCATCATGAGCAGAAACCCATGACTATACTAATAAGAATAAAAAGATTTGTAGTTTGGGGAAAATTAACTTTTACTTACATAACAGCAGAGAAATGCTATATTGAATATTATTGTAGCTAGATAAAGCAATTTCTTATTAACCTGTGGTCATACAATTTTGCAAAACCATGGAAAACATACAGCTGCTCTGTGAGGTAGCATCAGTTTGATTCTATTACAGTGCTGAATTTTATTTCTTTTACATAAACTGCTATAATTCAGGAAGAAATATAAAATGATGCTAAAAGATGAAGTGTGTGCAACATTTATAAGCCATAGTGTTCTGCTCTTTACCATCCTTTGACAGAGAAAATGGAAGTGACAAGTGCAAATTCAAAGCTGAGACAACGTGATAATATCACTGAAATGAGGTACTATGAAGTCTAGTTCCTGGAAGAAAGAATTCTGCAGGAAGGAAATTTCATTCTTTGCAAAATCTCTCTTCATTCATCCCTGTTCTCAGAATGCTTTAGTAGTTTTTATGGTGTTCTTTACCTGCTCCATAACTGCTGCCTTTGAAGTGAAAATTACTTCAAACTCAGTGTATCACATTTCTTGTCTGTATATAAAACCAGATTATAAATAAAATAATGACATATAAAATTAAGCTAATAATTGATGTTTATCCATCAGAAATATGTAGTAAAGGTCCAACCAACCTAGTAGTCACTGTATAATAACAATAATCTTTGGGTCAATTAAGGCTGGAGGAAGCTATTCTTCAGCTTAAAACAAATTGGGAACAAATGAGCTGGATGTCCATACCGTAAGAAGGAAGTTAAAGTATGCTGACTCTGAATCTGCTCTTAGCTGCTTTAATGGATATACCATATACTATAGGAAGAGATATGTTTCAAATGCTGATTGTATTTTTTTCATATAGTATTGACTTGAGCTCTAGTGTCAAATTTATGTCTTATAATGTAAGTGAACTTATGACAAATCAGCAAATCTTTAGCTTGCCCATGATGTGTTTGGTTTTTTGTGCATCATTAGCACAACCTACATCAAGAGAAAATTTGCTGTGATGAGAAACATTGTTTTGTCACTGAACGATCAATAGTACACTTAGCTTTTAGATCAGTTCTTCATTCCTTTTCAAGGTGACTACATTTATACATAATGCACAATGATGGCCTTTTGCTAAGCAAATGTGATCTGTTATAGCTTTCCCCAGAGTTTCTAAATAAATATTTGTGATACTGTTTATGCAGATTTGCTTGTTTATGTGATCTTGTCAGGGTTACCCTGCATTTCTTTTTGAGAATTGAGTATTTCCCACAAAATGTAGATGTTTCTCTGATAAACAGAGTTCTTTTAGACACATTTCACATAACCAGAATTCTGTTACTTAGGTTGCCCTACCTTTTTTTTTTCCCTCAGATAAAACAGATATCAAAGGGGGTTTGTTTGTTTATTTTTTTACCATTTAATCCTAAGATACACAGCTATAATCATTATATCAAGAATTTCAAAGACACCAAACTAGAATTTATTGAAAAGACACGCACACACTTTTCAGTGGAAAGCACTGTTTTAAACTCTCTGCTTTTCCCCAAAAATTTAAAGTAAAAAACCAGGGAGCTAAAATCTTTTCCATTTTGTAGTAAATCTGTTTTTCTTTCCCTTTTTACGAACATTGAAATGTTACAGAATCACAGAATCATTAGGGTTGGAAAGGACCTTCAAGATCATCAAGTCCAACCATTAACCCAACACCACCATGTCCCCTAAACCATGTCCCAAAGCACCACACCCACACATTTTTTGAACACTTCCAGTGATGGTGACTCCACCACCTCCCTGGGCAGCCTGTTCCAATGCTTGACCGCTCTCTCAGTAAAGAAACTTGTCGTAATATCTAGTCTAAACCTGCCCAGGCACAACTTGAGGCCATTTCCTCTCGTCCTATCGCTGGTTACTTGGGAGAAGAGATCCACACCCACCTCACCACAACCCCCTTTCAGGTAGTTGTAGAGAGTGATAAGGTCTCCCCTCAGCCTCCTCTCCTCCAGACTGAACAACCCCAGTTCCCTCAGCCACTCTCATGAGACTTGTGCTCCAGACCCCTCACCAGCTTCGTTGCCCTTCTTTGGACACATCCCAGCAACTCCATGTCCTTCTTGTAGTGAGGGGCCCAAAACTGAACACAGGATTCAAGCTGCGGCCTCACCAGTGCCGATCACTTCCCTACTCCTGCTGGCCACACTATTGCTGATACAGGCCAGGACGCTGTTGGCCTTCTTGGCCACCTGGGCACACTGCCGGCTCATGTTCAGCCGGCTGTCAACCAGCATCCCCAGGTCCCTTTCCGCCGGGCTGCTCTCCAGCCACTCCTCCCCAAGCCTGTAGCATTGCATGGGGTGGTTGTGACCCAAGTGCAGGATCCAGCACTTGGCCTTGAACCTCATACTATTGGCTTTGGCTCATCGATCGAGCCTGTCCAGAACCCTCTGTAGTGCCTTCCTGACCTCCAGCAGATCAACACTCCTGCCCTATTTGGTGTCATCTGCAAACTTACTGAAGGAACACTTGAGCCTCTCAGCCAAATCATTGGTAAAGACATTAAAAAATCCTGGGGAACACCACTTGTGACTGCCTGTTAACTGGATTTAACTCCATTCAGCACAACTCCTCGGGACCGTCCATCCAGCCAGTTTTTTACCCATCAAAGAGTACACATATGTTTTACTTGTTTATTCTCCTTAGTCCTCTGCAACTGCAATCTAGAAGTCTGTATTCCTTTGGATCTTTTCTTACTTCCATCTTTTAGAGACTTCATTTCTTTGGTTTCTTAATCAAAATTTATTACCTTAAAATCTACTTCACCAATGTCATTTAAGTCAAATAGAGACACCAGAAGTTGTTATTCTGGATGAGATCTGAAGGTCCATCCAGCTCTATATACCATTACTGACATATTACATAAATGAACACAAGGTTTCAGGGAAAACAGACTTTTGGACTAGAGCCTCAGTCTGATCTTAAGCCTAAGAATTCTTATTTCAATATCATAAAAGTATTCTATCAGTATTAAGTCAAACAAAGCATCTGAGACTCCATAGTGCTGTTTTGACAGAGGCCAGTAGATGATTTTTATAGAAAGAAGAATGAGTAAGAGTGGTATAGGATGATCTTTCCCTGGCATACTGTCCTAGCCTCTGGCAGTCAGCAGGTTAATACCTTCCAAAGCTAGAAATAATATCTGTTTTCTTCAATAGCCATCAATGTTTGAGCAGTCTGTCATATCCTTTTTGAACCAACTGCATAAATGTTATATATATAATGCAGTATAAAATTTACATCTATATATGTGCACACACATTAATCTACAATAATTTAATGGAATACTATATAAGAATGTACTTTATTATCTAATTTGCACTGTTTTCAAAGAAAACCAATCTTGTCGATTACTTGCAGAAACTCTTTGCCTGCAGAGGCAAAGATATAGGGGAGCATTTAATGGGGAGACAGGGAGTAAACTTCCCTTCTGTCACTCATGCAGGTATGCAACTCACAATGCTACTGAACTGGGAGGAAAGGAAACATAGAAAAAGGAAGGCAGGGGAAAGAGTTTACAGATAGCCTATGAGCTCTGTGTATGAAAACACAGTATTTCCTTTTTTGTTTTCATCTCAATGCTTTAGGTTACTCCTTTTTATTAATTTTAATCTTGCTAATTTAGGCTACCACTAGCTTTTGCATAACGAACAATGCTGAGCTCTCTGTTGCACTTCCCCACACCATTCCTCCTCATTCATCTCTCCTCCATATCAAACCATTCCAATCCACATCTTCGACTGGAAGGCATTCTGTAAATTTCATCATCATTGTCACTTCTACCTGGAATTTTTAAAAATATGTACTATATATTTATAGACATGTAGCAACCAGAACTCTAAATAATGTTAAATATATCAGCAAGCCTGAATTCCTTCTAGAATTTTGATATTAATATGTCATCTATTTCTCCAAATTTAAATAATTCATCTTTTGGTTTTGGCTAGTCCTTTCTTATGACTGTGGAAAACAATTTTCATGTAATTGATTTTTTCTTTCCTTTTAAAGGCTGAAGTTTTGCCAGTTTGCTATTCTATGCTGAGAGACTAGGCTTGCTTTATTTATTCTGGAAGGAGTTATTTGTTAGAAACATGCTTCTGTTTCAATTTGCTCATTTTGACCTTGACTGCACTTTGAAAAGTACTGTCTGTAGTCCAACAACTGTGCATCTACCCCATAATTCATGAAAGGACATAGTAAGCCCAAGTGTGGACATGGTCCAGAAAGTTTCATGACAAAATGATAAAATACTGCTCACTTCAGCAGTTATACTTGTGGTGACCCAGATTAACTGTGCTGCAATTATCTGGAATGAGCTTGTCTTTTCTTGAAATGTAATAAGAGGAAATCTATTTGTGGTATTTGTATTTTTCCTGTTAAAGCAAAATACAATCACCCCACAATCATTAATGTTATTATCCTCAGAATACCCAAGAGAGATCAGGAAATATTGTTATAACAAAGAGATAAAAAAAAGCTCAGATACATAAAAAATAAACCTCTTAGAAACGTTTAGGTACACAAAAAATGTAAAATAAGACAAATGGGTTTGCAAGAGCACAATGTCATGTGTGGCAGGCTTTTGAAAGCTGGTAGTGGCTAGGGCATATAGCTTCTCTATCCAGTGGAGGGAAATCATGCACATACAGCAACCAGCACAATGAACTAAGGATGACTAAGCTTGAAATGCATATTTGGTAAGAGATAACTGAATTCCTGACTGATTTTGTTTGTTTGTTTTAAGAAGACAGGAAGCAGGAGAGGAGGATAGTGCTTATATCCAGTTTTTCTATGGACAGAAGAATCAGCAGCTCTGTCCTTACTTCCTTTCAAGTCAGCCTTGTTGCTCTACAGGAACATATTCTACCTACTAGACTACTGTGCCAGTGAGGGCAAGGCAGCACCGTGACGTGGACACTATCCAGATTTTGTGTGGAACATTGGATGAAAACAGAAATAGTCTCAAAATGAGATAAAATTTTCTTCGAAAATAGTCAAAATGTCATGTTTCATAGTCACAAGTCCTCCTGTCTCTCCCCATAAGACTCCCACCCTGACCACAGAGCAGCCTAGTCTTACCACAGGGAAGAAAGGCACTCCTCAATGCACTCTTCTGCCAAAGTAGCAACAGTATCTCCTGGGCCTTCACTGAAATGAGACAGGTGCAAACTTAAAACACCTTCTGACTCATCGTACGCAAACGCTTTTAAATCACCCTCTGGGTCTCAGAAGACTATCTTGTACTTCAGATGCCTAAGTGCATTTTTGGACCTCACTACTAGTATTTATTGATTTTAATGTCACTTAAATGTGGTGATGCTTTCAAAAATCCCATTCATCTTTTATCTGTATTTTTAGGAAGCTATTTCTTTTAAAACCCATCACACAACAAAAATCTGAACCCAGATTAGCTGAATCACAGACTGTCCAATCTAACCAATCTCAGAATCACAGAATCACAGAATCATTAAGGTTGGAAAAGACCTTTAAGGTCATCAAGTCCAACCATAAAACCAACACCATCATGCCCACTAAACCATGTCCTGAAGTGCCACGTCCACAAGTTTTTTGAATACTTCCAGTGATGGTGACTCCACCACCTCCCTGGGCAGCCTGTTCCAACGTTTCACCACTCTCTCAGTAAAGAAATTTTTCTTAATATCCAATCTAAACCTCCCCTGGTGCAACTTGAGGCCATTTCCTCTTGTTCTATCACTAGTTACTTGGGAGAACAGTAAGTATCCAATGATGTGGACTTCCTCACTGATCATGCATCTGCTAATGTACATACAGTTAAATAATAAAAGTCTATTCCAAAAGTCTGAGTTAGTGCATATACTTACTTTCACACAGCTCAGTGAACCAAAAGGTCAACCAATGAAAGTAAATGAAAGTAATGAAAGTAACTATTTTACTTTATATATACCATTTTCAGTTACAGAAATTTTATTTCCCTTTTGATGCATATATTTTTTCCTTTTTTTTTTCCCCCTGTGGAAAACTTGGACAAAATCTAGAACATATGGAAATACAGTCAATGTCTATCCACTCAGTTTTACGTGAGTACAAAGGCAGTGCTCCTTTTAGGGAAACGTATTTAAAACATTCATTAAAGTAACAACCTTTTATGATGAAAAATGTATTACTTGCTGTACAGATACTAATAACAACAGAAATAACAAAGGGTTTTTTCTGTCACAAAAATATTCTACACATGTTGAGGTCACACCTGAAATGTTAATATTTCAGTTATGATGGTTTCTTTGTCTAGAAACAAAAATCAAAAAACCACAGAAATCCTGTAAAACTGTGTTCCTGTAAGGATAAAACAGGAAGATTTGCTTTTCAGAGAATGATTTCAGCTATACTGCAATGTCTGCATTTCAAAAAGAAGAGCTAAGGAGAAAATATTGATACACAAAATATACAAGAACACTATGTACAATATGTAGTCTTGAAATCATTGTTTGCCTTTATAGTTAGCTTGCAAATAGGTTTCTTTAATAAAAAAATATTTAAAGGAATGAAAACAAAACCTTTGCATAGTTGTAAAAACTATTAATTTGAGTGGAATTATTTCACATAAAAGAAAGTTTATTTTACATTTTACCTTCAAAATAGGTTTAATATTATTATTTAAACATCATTATTTTCTAAGCACACCTAATAATATAGGAGAGGCTGCATTTCAGTGTCTTAAACAGAATAGTTCTGTTACGTTTTCTAAGATGAGAGACCATTTTTACAGAAAGCTGAAAATATTTATGCATCCTTTCACAGTATATTTTTCATTTTGTTTTCCTTCTAAAGTTAAATGCTTAAAAGACAAGAAGAAATCTTACTGGCTAGTCAAAACTTTTGCTGTAATTTTCATTATGAGCCTGCTCAGAGCTGCATGATCTGAAGACAATGAGTATAAGATTTAAGACTTTTTTTCTTTATCTGGAAAGTCACTAGATTGAAACTACTGTCAGATATCTTTATCTGATACCATATTACAATATCATTACCTTTTTGGCTTTTACCTTTTTACCTTTCTGGATTCCTTAAACAGGATACATAAATGTCTTAAGAAAAAAAAGAGAATATTAATATACATAATTATAAAATAGAAAAGAAAGACAAAACAAACAAAGAAAAGTAATCTAGGACAATAAGTTATAGTGCTGCTTGCATAGTGCATTTAAGCAGCTGCTTAAGTGTCTTGCTATTTTGTTGAAATATTTATGTCACGTTTTCAAGGAAAGATACTGAGAGAAAATTATAAAGAATTACTAAATTTGCCTATCAGGATTTTATTTCTGATGTTTCTTATTGCAAATCATGTTTTACTCTTCTATTTTTATATCACAGGTAAAACAAATCTGATTTTGTTAGTATCATTTTCCTTTGTAGCTTGCACTAATTCACACTCCTGGAGGTCTGTGCAATTAGGTTGCAAATGTGGATGCTCCAGCTTTACACACACCTAATGCCATTACCTATAATCTGTTAATGCTCACACCAGGGAGAAACACCCCTACCGTACAGGTACACATCTCAAGGTGTGGGTCCCTACATGCCGAGTCCTGTACTCTCAAGAGGTTGTGCAGACTCCTCACAGTGACTGATGAAAAGACTTCTCTGGGCAGAGGCCATGATGCCCTGGGGAGACTGGCAGGATCAAAGCAGGTTCACACTGTTGCTGTTTCCTCTCCCTAAATTTTGATTCTGTTAAGTCACCCTGAAATCTTAAAGTGGAATGGAAGTCTTTCAGGATTCAGAACATCAGACATCAAAACCTCTCATAGTACAGCAATTGAAACATGATTTTCATTGCTGCTGATGCTGTAAAAAGACAACTAAGGCTTTGCTTATACATCTGCAAAAAATTAAGGATGCACATGTCATTTGAGTAAAATGCTACTAATTTTGCTTTGGAGGTGTTATAAGATGGTCACTGCTAGTGGATATGACTTTTTCACATACTAATAATGTAGATATAGGAAAGGTTATTCCATAAACTTTGAACATTTGGAAGGATAGATAAATTTGTTAAATGTTTTCCTTTCAATCAGGTACTATCATTAGTTAAAATAGTGCTATTTCTATCTTCTCTTCTTCAACGGAAATTCTTCTCCCCTTTATCTTTTCTTCTTCAATTGTGTGATTGAAACTCCTGTGCAGCTGTATATTTGTGGAGCAAATTTCAGCAGATAAGTATAATTTCTTTTAGAATTCATGGTTAATATAGTATGTATGTTAAAGTGGTTTAAAAAAAAAGAGGAAAATCCTCAGTTTATTTTTCTCATTTTCATCCCTTCTTTTGAGAGGCATGTAAGTCCCTTTAAGTCACTTTAGAAACTCAGACATCTATATCAGAAGCAATCTTGTTCCCATATAAAAGTGGTATAAAAGAGGTGGGTAATCATGTCCTTTATTGTTGTCCTCTTCAATGTGATTAGAGGTAAAAGTCAATGGATGTTACTCTAGTTTTGGTAGTTTTGTCCCTTATTTAATTTAACGTAGCCTACATCAAACTATATTTTGGAGGGGAAGTTTTCTATTATTTCTCATATATCTCCACTACTTATGCCTTCTCGCTCATCTTCAGGCAGTAGAGCACAAAGATCCATTCTGAACATGCAGAACAGTTACGAAAATATTTTACATGATGATTCATATATTTAATTTTTTTTTCCTATTGTGGTGAAGTGAGTGGTGGATGTCTTTAACTTATGGTCACAGTCAAGAGTGCTATGCTGATTTTATGTTAGTGGCAGGATATATTTGATTAAATGCATAAAAAGAGGTTGCAACCTTTCCGTGTTCAGATGATACAGTAGTGGCACTGTGGTGTGATGAGGAGATATAATGCTTTTGTGTTTTTCCAATCAGTGATTTCTGTGACTATCCCAAACAATTTGATAGATTTCTGCTTTCCATCCAATAAAAAAAAAGGAATTTGCAAAAAACAACTTTGCATGAATGACCATGGCTTTTTATATATATGTGGAAAAGCCCTAAATTATATTTGAAGATTAAATCAGCAGGTTTCCAAAAACCTTTTGTGTGATGAGATTTTCACACAGTAGAACAGTCTGTTTCAAAACAGAATTTGAAAAGTATTGTTAATTTATTTTGTAGTATGGCTCACAAATGAAGTGTAAGGAGAACATTTCTACTTGTAATTTCCATTTGTATTGAAAATAAAATGAGAATTTTTATCTTTTATTCCCTTGTATCTTTTTATATTTTCTGAGTTGCCTGAGAGATTAATGACCCAACAATTTATAGAGCATATTCTGTGGGAGGGGAAATGGTGACATTAAATAATTACATAAGGAAGTCTATCAAAGGAAATCTCACCAAGATTTTGCACAAGGTGAAGGAAAACATTTAATTTCTCTGTGTGTATCTAGGTCAGTGTATTTTTGTCTGTAGTTACAATCACAGCTAAACATACTCATAATCCAGAGAGACTAGCACATCAGCTGGTTGTAACAATTTGGAGGAGATCTAAGACAATTCTGAATAACAATTTAAAGGATATTAAGGCAGACATCTTAAGTGGTTTATGAAGATTCGTAAAGAAGATAATGACTGAATTCTCAGTGATGACATTCACCTGAGACACATTAATTATAGATTTCTTGTCATTCAGGATTAATGTATGTCTAACCACGATATAGAAAGGGCCAGAATGAACAAAGGTGGAAAAAATGTAGCTTTATGCTGAACAAGGGGCAGCATAAAAGAGAACAGAGCTTTACTGTGCTTATACTAGCTGCATTATATTTCCCTTCCTCTACAACATAATGCACATTGACTTTTTAAGGTACTGTAAGACAGGGATAGCAGAAAAAGTCAAAGAGTACTTACCCATTTCCAGTAATGAAGGCAAAAATAAAGAAGCGTATGACAAAAATATTATTTTCTTGTTCTTACTTGCTATCTAGGTCAAACAACCGGCATGTCAACAATAAGTAGTACCCTATGTCCCGCTTAACTAAGCAGACATACACAAACCAAACCACACTTTGGCTTATAAAAAGGTAAAAGATGTGTCTAGACATTCATTCTGCACGTCCATTTTACACTGTTGCCATTTTATTTTTTCAAGGTCTGGCTTGCTCTAAGAGACTTCAGTGAAAAGGAATTAAAATATAAACTATTTTTCTCTCTGTCTGTGACACAGACTCTAAAACTGACAAAAGCTAACAGATTTATCTGTGGTAAAAGAGCACACTTCATAATAAGTTACGATTTATGCCCACAGATCAGAAGGACCCTTTGTCTCCATGTACAAAACACAAAGATGACACAATGATGTTTATCTCCATGGGGCTTCTCTAATAACATTCTAATGGAGAACAATATATTATACATCTACAACAACACACTAAACTGACTGTAGGTCCCCAGAAAATCTTTTTCGTAAGTGTGACACTCATATCACACAATACACTACAGACACTGAAACTACCCACATTAAGTTTTTGTGCAACTAAATTAGAATAGATTAGATGTCACTCATGAATTATCTTCTGCTCTTCTACGGTAATTCATTTAATTGGCCTCAATGATCAACTCTGAGTTTTCTCATCTCTAGTGAATTTGTTCTGCCTAGAAGGAGAGTTTGCAGGAGATATATCAGTTCTGAACACTTTTTTTCGCTTCACTCCAGGTTCTCAAGTGATTACATGACTAGACATGCATGAGGGTTCAGCAAAAGTCACCAAAAAATATCATCCAGAAAATTTTTAAAGTATCACTTCTTTAAAGATGTTGCTTAGTTTCTACTTATCCAGCAAGCCATATCTTTAAATTTATTTCCTAGCATGTTATTCTTGACCAAGCAAAACCCAGAGTTATAAGAATATAGCCAGGTATAATATTGCATTTAGCCCCTGATATTTCAGTTTGAAAGCAGTGGCTATACAGAATTAACAACAATAGATTTTGTAGTCAATGTATATGAGAATATTACTAAAGCTATGTGTCAGTAGCTGAAATCCCTCTAATTGGGTTGCAGTACACGAGGATCATACTGCTTTTTTTTTAAATACTGTTTAAAGCAGAGCAGTATCAGGAAGAAGAAATTATTTGAAAGGCATACAGATTAGGACAGGGAGAGCAAGATATTAATTCAATGTAGTAAAACTTTTTTTGCTTTATCATTACTGTGTATAAGTATGTGCATCGGTGGGTATGGATGTACAGGTACTGTTGGGTTGAGTTTACTGCGTACCTGTATAATTTGTAAAAAGCATCATTTTTTGTTTAGGAAATCAAGCCCATCTAGGTTAAACAGTTAATTGTCATTTTAAAATGTTCCCTCCACTTCAAATTTTTTTGTTTTACTATTCTGATAGAAGCATTTCTCTCTTTTTTCTGAAATAGGGCTTTGAGAGTTGAGAAATGGAAACATTCTCTGACTGTTTTCAGGGAAAAGAACTTCTCTCTAGCCAGAGGTCTGCTTGCAAACCTCAGTACAAGCATTGCCACAACTGTAATACATCCACAGCTTTCTGTTAAATCATGTAGTCAGCTACCTAACTCACAATAGTATCCTGTAGTGACTGGCTGATTAAGCTTCACGAGTTCTCTCTGAAGAGAACTCTGACAGGAGAGTAGGCAAGGAAGGATCACACCTGAGGTTCTCCCTTTGCAGCAGAGCTGCGCAGCAGAAGCAGGAGCAACCAAGGAGATGGCAGGAAGCCACTCCACACCAATTCAGTTCTCCATCCTCTTTCCCACTTAGGTAGGCGATGAACAGCAGCAGGAAGGGCAGTAGGGAAGGAGAGAAGGAGAAAAGGGAAGAAAAATATGTCTCCTTAAAGCTAGACCCAGAGGGTCTAAGAAAAGCATAGACGGATTAATATCTCTTTCCATTATCTTCCTACATGACCACTCAGACAGGTTACAAAGAAAAATGTTAATCTCAGAATAGTTTACTCCTACCTGCATTTCATAGGGAGAAATGATTGAACTAAAATTTGTATGAAAATATGAAGTCCAGTTATTTTTATGAAATAAAATAAAGCTGGCAGAAAGGTGAAAGGAATTTTTGAAACAGGAACTCTGGATCACATACCCTAGTTCTCAGGAAGGACATTAGCCTCTGATATCTGTTGAAATGGCAACACAGAAGGATGCAAGTAATCAAGAAAATTTCTGGTGTGTGTCAGGGGTATCTTCCTAGTACAAGTACCACAGTGATGCACAGGAGGATCTGCTAGTCACAAAAAAGGAAGAATTGGTCAGGGATGAGATAACTAATGGCAGCCTTGCATAGCCAGTAGATCAAGGGGAGTGATTATCACCTTTAGTCTATTAATGAAACTCCATCTAGCATACTGTGCTCAGGTTTGGGTCCCCCAGCACAGGAAAAACATTGACAAAATAGGATGAGTTCAGCAGAGACCCCCCAATCTGGACAGGGGCTGGAGCTCACTTGCCCTGTGAGGAGAGGCTGAGGGAATAGGGCTTGTTCAACCTGAAGAAAAGATGGCTTTGGGAGGAACTAACAGCAGCCCTCCAGCACCTACAGGGAGGTTACAAGAGAGAGGTTCCAGACAGATAAATATTTTCCCCTTGAGAATAGTCATATGTTGGATATAGTTACTCAGAGAGGTGTTGCAGCCTCCACCCTTGCAATTGTCAGACCCCACTGGATAAAGCCCAGGGAGCAACCCAGTCTGATTTTGTAACTAATCCTGCTTTGTTAATGGAAACACGAATCATAAAATCATCGCTTCAAGATACCTTCCAACCTCAATGATTATGTGAGTCTATGTTTTCAGTAACAAGCTCATCTTGATAAAATGTATCTTTTATTTTTTCCAACAAAAATTCCAAAATAAGAATGGTTAATATTTCTCTAGTGCTTAATATATGGTATTTTAAAAAATGAAGGTGTATTTTCAGTTTAATTTTTCAGCAAAAATAATATTTTTAATAGCACTAGCATTAAAGGTTAAATTTAATTGAAATGGAGACTTAGAGACGTGAGTGGACATTTTTAAAAAAGGATGTATTATGTTGCTGAAAGATCAGATTATAATATTAGTCAATCTGACAAAATGATTATGCAAATGCGGAAGAAAAGATAAAAAAAGTTCTAGAACTATGTTTTGCTGGATTTTGAACTCTGATTGTTTCAGACATAACTCTGATGAGCTGGAAGTTGCCCTCCTGCCAAAGGTACAGGTGAACCTGGAGAGAATGCCTGCATCTTTTTCTCCTGTGGAGTGGTTTTTAAAGGTTGTGCTATTCTAGGACAAAAAAAGAGTGCTGGAACAAAAAGTGAAGTTTCATGACATTGGATCACACCTGTTACTGAGATAAATATCCCGTACAAGATGTAAAGAAAAACAATGAAAATTTCTTCCTCCAAGTCAATCCAAGGGAGTGCAAGTGTACTCATAATTGAGTAAACATAATTGAGTACTCATAATTGCCCTCCCAAACATTTTTTTATTCCCTGTACATGCACACATTGGTTTGTTGGTTGTATGCAAATTAGTATAGGAAGTTCCCAAGTCTGTGAAAGAAATATATTTCTAAAATTTTAACTTTCCAGTTTATACCAAGATACAATTTGTTTTATGGTTCCTGTCCACAGGAATAGGAAAGTCTCCAAGTGCCACTTTTTTCTAACATGGATGGTGGTCAGCAAGTTTAAAAATTGGTGGAATAAAGCAAAACAATTAGTAGATATTTGAGGACATAAGAACTCTGTTTTCTAGGTATTGATGGTTACTTCAATTAAAAAAAGGTTTGGTTCACTTGTACCTGACTGAGCAAGCTACCAATGAACACCTCCCAAGTTGAATCTGTATTTTCTCAATACCTCTGAAAACGGAGGTTTCACAGCAGCCTTCAGTGAGCTGTCAGCTCTTCACTGGAAGAGAACAGTAAACATTTCTTTCCTCAGCTAAGCTGTTGTATTTCAGAACTTCAGCATTTTAATTGATGCCTCAGTAGTTGTCTTAAGACAAGAAAAGGTAGAGGTAGAATATTCACACATATTTAACAGGCTGGTGATGTCTGGATTTATGTTCAAGACCTATGTATCAGGATGATACACTGAAGTTGTATTTCAAACTAGGCCTCTAAAATGGCTGAGAGTTTAATAAAGAAAACTCATTCCCCTGGAATATGAGAATTGAATTGCAATACTTATCGTATTATATTATAATTCATTCTAATATTTTAGATCACAAAGTTTAGCTAATAAGAGACATACTTAAAGGTAGAAATACCTCCAGAACACCACATCACTTGGAAAGCAAATTTGGAAAATCAGTTGGAATGCAACCTTTATGTCATTGGTAAAGAAAATAACCTTAAAGCATACAGAAAAAAATCAGTTGATGACTTATTTTTATAAAAAGTTTATTATTGGGGAATTACAAACCTAAAGAGATAGCAATAATAATGGAAACATGAAAATATTTTTAAGTATTGAAATTTTATTGCAGAAGATACCTAATCCTCAGAATTAAAAGGTCGGTTCTCTGTTTAAAAAAGCAATGAACTATGTGTAATGAGTTACAGGTTAGACATCAGCATTATTTTCTTATTGTTCTGTGGTAACACCTCAGTAAGGTTTCAGAACATTTTGATACGAGATTTCGAACTCAAACACAAAAGACAAGTGTTTAATGCCCCCAACATTTACACAGTGCTATTAGTCCATACTAGCCAAAAAGGACTGTGGTGGGTTGACCTTGGCTGGATGCCAGGTGCCCACCAAGCCTCTCTATCACTCTGCCTCCTCAACTGGACAGAAGAGAAAAAGAAATAATGAAAGGCTCATGGGCTGAGATAAGGACAGGGAGAGATCACTCAGTAATTGCTGTCACAAGGAAAACAGACTCAACTTGGGGAAATTAATTTATTGCCAATCAAAAAGTCAAAGTAGGATAATGAGAAATAAAACTGAATCTTAAAACAACTTTCCCCCAACCCTCCCCTACTTCCTGGGCTCAATTTCACTCCTGATTTCTCTACAACCTCCCTGCCAGTGGCACAAGGGAATGGGAATGAGGGTTGCATTCAGTTCATCAGACATTGTCTCTGCCGTTCATTTCTCCTCACTCTTCCCCTGCTCCAGCAATGTCTGTCCCAAGGGAGACCGTCCTCCATGAACTTCTCCAACATGAGTCCTTCCAACAGCCTGTAGTTCTTCACAAAATGCTCCAGTGTGCGTCCTTTTCACATGTCCTTTCCATGGGCTGCAGTCCTTCAGGAACAGACTGCTCCAGCGTGGGTTCCCCGTGGGGTCCACAGGTCCTGCCAGGAGCCTGCTCTAACATGAGCTCTCACAAGGTTACAACCTCCTTTGGGTGCATCCACCTGTTCCAGCATGGGGCTGTACATGGGCTGCAGGTGGATATCTGCTCCACCGTGGACCTCCATGGGCTGCAGGGGAACAGTCTGCTTCACCATGGTCTTCTCCACAGGCTGCAGGGGAATCTCTGCTCCAGCGCCTGGAGCACCTCCTCCCCCTATTCTTCACTGACCTTAATGTCTGCAGAGTGGTTCCTATCACATATTCTCATTCCTCTCTTCCAGATGCTGTTGCACAACAGGTTCTTTTCCCCTTCTTAATGATGTTATGACAGAGGTGCTACCACCATCACTGATTGGCTCAGCCTTTGCCAGCAGCGGGTCTGTCTTGGAGCCGGCTGGCAATGGCTCTATCAGACATAGGCAAAGCTTCTAGCAGCTTCTCACAGAAGTCACCCCTTTAGCCCCCCCACTACCAAAACCTTGCCACACAAACCAAATACATTCCAACCCTTGCTTCTGTAAATCACATATTTAAGGATTATCATTAAAATCCACATTCATCGCACAATCTTCACAAACATCACAAATTTTACTCACATCAGCAGAAAGAATTCCCTGTATCAAAATCAAAATAACATCATCACAACACTGAGCGAAAGCGGACAATTTGCACACAATCCACCCCTTGTCCCTTCACAACAATTACAACAACTGAAATTCCCCATGATCATCCATTCTTGGTTCTCTAGCTGTGTTCAAACCATAGATGTTTTGCGCATTACCTCACTCAATTACTATCCTTATCTCAAATTCCTCAGGCCCCACATTGGGCACCAAAAAGCACTATGGTGGGTGTCGCGTGCTGGTCATAGACAGGAGCGAGGTTTTGTTCGTATTCTTGGGAACAGAATTAAGACTCAAAACAGAGTCAAGCGTCAGGTAACTTTGTTTACCCAACAACAGGTTCACAAATGCAAGAGAAAGAGAAAAGAAAGGAAAGAAAGAATTAGTTGCAATAGCTACCACCACGTAGCTGTGGCATCCTGACAGCCCAATTCTCAAAGTCCAGTGGGACACCATTCCTTGGTGGTAGGGGTCCCACTCTTCGCTCCTGACAGTGTCATTTTTATACAATCCGAGTCCCACAGTCTCCATATTCCAAGAAACTTCATGCTGATGCAACAGGCTGATGCAACAAGCAATGGCACATCTGCAGGCCTTGGTGTCTCCTCTCACCATATCTCTGCTCTGCAGGAACCAGTCATTGAGCCTACACCATATCTCCGTTCTGCAGGAACTGGTATGTCATTCTTCACTGGGGTCCACTCCATACCAAGACATGTTTGAGCTGTTGTACCAAGAAAGGTGTGGGTTCCTCAGAACCATGAAATGTTTAGGACAGAAACAGAGTATTAGTCCACCACAGTGGATTGAACTTGACTGGACAGTAAAATGATCATCAAAATCTTCTCCTGCTTAAGAGATTAAAATATGTTTGTGGAGATGTTCCTAAAAAAAAATTAAACATATATTCACATAAACTTTAAGCTCAAAATTTAACATCAAAAGCCATCATGATGTGAAGTGGTAATCTAGAATAAATTCTCTCTGGTTGCATAGATTATTAACAAGATGTTGACAGGCCGCTTTTGTATCAGCCTTCTTTATCTTAGATTGCTTACCACCATTTCTCACCCCTCAAACTTTATATCAGAGGAGATATAATTTCTTGTCTTGCAGCCATAGTGAAGCTGAGATTAAGGCATATGATCTAACTTGAACGGAGAACAGCGTGCTCCAGCACATTCACAAATGCAGTCCTGTGCCAGTAACCCATTTAGGTACAGCTATCCTCCTGGGTGTCAGCCTGGTGCATTAGATAACTGCTGTAGCACACTATTTCAAATAAAAATAGATTAAATATAAATTGTAAACTACTAACAATTAAAATGATACATATCTTCCTGAGTACATTAAACTAAAAAAAACAGCTAAATCCAGATATTTCTGAAATGATAAAATAAACAGTCTGGTTTTGGATTAATTGACCTTTTCCCTGTAGAGAAACATCAGGTGAAGCTGCATGGTTGCCTGCATTTAGTGCTTAGTTGTTATGGCAGTTTTGTAAGGGAGGCAACATTGTATTTCAGTACTACAGATTCAACTTTATAAAACCAGTAACTCAGGATAGGCCTTTATTCAAAGAGGAGAGTGGAACGAGGTTTTTCTTTCCTGTTCCCATATTTCTTTTATTTTTCAATGTTTGAATCAGTACCCAAAAATAAGATCATGTTTGGGGAATTTATATGTCAAAAAATTGTTTCTCAGATACATTATTCAACTTTCAGAAGAAGAGCGTGATAGTTTCAGAAAATGTTTCAACTACTGCAAATATGGGCAATATAAATATTTGGGCAAACCACGACAAAGAATTGTATCTTATTTTACTTTAGCACTCATTTTGTTTTTCAGGGAATGAAACACCAGTTCCTACTTGTCTTGCTTGATTACTGACAGCACTTAAGGCTAAACCTATGCATGAATCATATTCTTCACTTTTTAGAAAAAAACCCATAATCGCAGTTTCAATTTTTTTCTGTAATGAAAACAGAAATTTGCTAAATTATTTGGTAATAAATTATGAATACTTATGAAATTTTTATTTAAAATATGATCATAATATTTGTGTGCATGCAGATTTGTATTCTATGGAATTTATATATTTTAAATAAATAGATATTACAAATGGTAAAATTAAAACTTCCTTTCTTAAAAAAAAGCATGACATATTTTGACTCTAAGAAAATATAAGAACAAAATATAAATATACCCTTATGGACTATGACACTATGTTCAGTAAATACTTCATTTCAGTAAAATGTAATTTCTAACAGGGAAAAATAGCTCTTTTGTGGAACATGTTGAACTGCTTTGTCAGGCTACACTGTTTTAGAGGTACATGTTAGAAAATAAAAAGTATTTCTCAAATCTTTATATAGCATAGATATGTTTATTTTGTCTTAAGTAATATGCCTCTCAAAATTATATGTGAGGCATTGCCTTGCCTGAGTGAATAGCAATGGAGGGGGTTTTTTTCCGAACTATAGAGAAGCTAGGCGGAAAAGAGGGAAAAAACAGCCTTGGTGAGAAAAATCCACTCAGGAACAATAGCTAAGTTTAAAGCTGGGAAGACACTACTCCTCACTTCTTGGCAGTGAGGATGTTTTACTATGGTTGAGAGAAGGAAGATCAAAGGACAGCAATCCGTTAAAAGGAGGACCCTACAGTGAGGCAGAAGCTGTCAGCTTCTTGAGGCTGACACGGACTGATTGTGAATCAAGGTTTACAACAGATGAGCATTTACTGGATCCTCAAACACTGATATACAACATATTTATGTAGGGGCTGAAGGGAATGCCAAACGTAAGTCAGTTAATAAGTTATTTTTGCTTCAAAACCTTTTCTGGCTCCTGTAAAGGTTTTAGCAAAATACACCATAATTTAAGTATCTGCTCTTCAGTTACATAATGCTGTTACTTTCCAAAGCTTTCAAAGAAAAATCTTGAAGACACCGGGAAAATTACACTATTTCTGACTTTAAAGTTAGCAGTCAAGGCAGTGTACCTCAAAGGCTAAAGAAAGAATGATCTTTTCACAGGGAAACAGAGGTGTAAGTCATCTACTTCGATCAGACACAATGATGGAACTGAGCAACAAAAGGTAAAGCTGACTCAGGGACTACATTATTCTGAGAGATGTACTTCAAAAATGAGAGTCAATTACTCAGGCCCTCAACGGTAAGTGTAAGTGTTCTGTGGATATCAAGAATACTTTCACTTCCAAAATAATGGAAAATTTAAATTTTAAAAAGGTATTTTTTTTCCTCTAGATGGCAGAAATCAGGAGGAAAGCTTATACAGGCGCAAATTATCTTGTATCAGTCTAGTGTGGGATCCTCCAGTTTTCTGTAAAATGGGACCTGGGGTCAGAAAAAATCTTCTGGGATAGAAATATCTAATAACAATTCTTGTAAGGTTTAACAGGTTGGTTAAACACATTTATGTAAACTGTATGGTAAAACATAACCATTTGTTATATAAAATACTCACACGCTTTTCTTCCCACTGTTCCTTGACGCTTTTTCCCCAGTTTTCTTTGCCTTTTCTGACTTAACAGCCTACACATATATATACTGTTTGGCTATAAATGAGTCAATATTCCCCTCATAGAGCAAACTATTGATATTTGCACATTGCTTTTAACTACCTGAGAGAAATTTTGTAAGAATAGAAGTTGAAATTAAAAGAGTCCCACTAAATTTATTGTTCATACAGTCTGCTAGAGGTAGGTTTCATAAGGTGGGTATCAACTGTTTAGCCATTTTAATTTAAAGAAAAAAAATGCTTAGGTTCTTACAGTTTCCCAAAGGAATCTGTAAGGTAGTTTAATGGACTTCAGCAGAAAACAGTTTTCAATACAAATGTTTCATGCTTGGATTCATCCCATTATTTCTAGAATCTCCACATATTTTTCAGAAACAATAGTTTATTAGAGAGGGGAGTTGTGGTGTTGAGACTATTCAGATATGTATAAAATGTGACAGTTTTCTCCTAACAGTCATTTATTCTGTATTCTATTAATCATTGCATAATACATGAAGACCGTAAAATATGTGACAGAATTTTCGACGATGTCTATGGTGATTTGCACATTCTAAGCAAGCGTATTTTGTATTTTGTTTTGCATTACAGAATCTGTGTATAGTCTTGATATGCTGCAGTCTATTTGGAGTGTGTAACGTTTAATTTCTCTGCTGCCTACTGGTTACATAATGATAAAAAAAGAAGCTCTAGAAGTGACAGAAGAAGAAGGTGTTTTTAAACTTGGACCACTCACGTGAAGAATCATGAGTGCCCTAGACTGATAATTACAGCACTCATTTGGGAATGGAGGCAGCTGAGTTCCACCTCTATTGCACACATAATTCGGGAGTTTTAGTCAGTGAATTTGCAAAGTGTACTGAAAGTCCTGGAAGCAAATATGCAAAATGCTGAGCTCCCTTTTTCCTCCCCATAACCTGTAAATTTGTTTTTTTCTGAACCTGTAATTTGTCCATAACTGGCTACAACAAGCCCAAGCTTTATAAAAAAGGAGTAAAGGTTGACCTCTCTTTTCACCGTATTCCCAGTAAAATTAAATTATATTTGACATTTAGTGTACTATACAGCAAAACAGAAGTGGTCTCGGTGAAGCATACTAAATCTAGTTATTCCACCTCCTTAGCAGGAATTATTACTTTGGAGTAATTACTTTGGAGTAATCCTACTCTCAGGAGAAAACTAAGTGACTTGAAGACTGTGTTGACCAGGTATAGCCCTGGTTCAGGTGGCTTCTGATACAGAAACATCTCTAAACTTATTTTTTTCAGTGCTCTATGATCAGTATTCAGACAGAGGGAAGAAGGGTGTACCTGTAGCCTGAGTACGGGGATATTCCTCCAGAAAAAAAAAAAAAAGTTAAAAAAAGGTTCATATATTTAAATCTTGTGAAATAAGCTTTCCTGCTTTGGGGAGAATATTTCAACCAGACTTCTATGCTATGCACTTCTTTTCATTGAATGAAAATTGTCAGAGTTGCTAATCCATTTTCATGGATTCAACTGAGTAGAGTGCAATTCAATTCTTTTTATATAAGGTATTTTCCAAGCATATCAAATATCAGATAATTTTGCCCATGTTTAGATATGTTTCTGAAAATGTGCAGGCATCCAAATTTAGGCAAGGAGTTCATATTGGTGGCTGCCATTCATTTTTAGATTCTACAAGTTTAAGTAGCTCTTCAAAATAGGTTCTTCAGAGTGTTTTATGAGATCTACATATCTTGACCTCCCTAAATGTCTAAATATGTGACTTGGGTTAGCCTAAAGTCATTTACATACTTTTAAGCACTTAGCCTACACCTCAAACATTTCCACATAAGAGTTCCAGGAGCTTAAGCAAGCTAGTCTTTCAGAACACATTATAATTGCATGGGACTTAGGGAACTGACACTCTATTTCCATAGTCAAACAATACATTCATTCTATACTGAGGCTGTGAAGAGGAAAGGAATTTTTCCATGGTACTTGAAATTGCTTCTACAGCATTATATACTGTAAAGAAAAGTTTTGCATTCTCCTTTAGTTATAATAAAGCATTTAATGCATTCAGTTTCAATCCAGGTGTGATCATCCTCCCAGTGGATTAGTGAAAAATTTTCATTTACTTCACTTGTTCAGGATAAAAAATTAGGAAATATTACTGAAAACTGTTTGTAGAGTCCTAATAATTTTATTGGTGTGGGGACTATTTATGTTATTTTTATATTTTAAAACACGAAGTGTAACTTTTTTCTGATTTTGAATTTGATGGTGGTGAGCGTCAGTTTATTTTTAATTGCATAAAATTTACTAAAAGTCACCAAATGAAATGAGGATAGTTGTGCCTTTAAGAGACACAGCTGAGATAAGAGATGTCCTGAAGATGTCAAAACTTACTGTCTTGGATAGAAAGCTTTCTTAGGTCTCCTTACTGAGAGAGAAATCTGGGTACATTTTCTCAGGAGTTTTTGCTGTATGTTTGCCAATGCTTTTTATCAGATGTTTCTTTTTTGTTGTTATTGATTAAATCTATTGACAAATTTTAAGTCAAATAATGTAAAGCTGGGGTGGGGCAAGAGCTGATGGACAGTATCAAAGTTGTCTTAATATTTAGTATAGTTTTAAATGAAAAATTTCAAGTTGCAATGTGAAAATAGATTACAGTTTATATATAAAGAATTTTGATTGTTGAAGAATAAAGTTATCAAGCCGAAATGAAAATTCCCAATTGGACTGGACTAATGATTCCATTGTCCTGAAATCTGTGTGTAAATAAATTCATGTATATAACATATATTCATATATAAATATTTATTTTTTTATTGGTAGGACCGAAAAAAAGAGCAGAAATCTATTGTACATTAACTCTAATTTGACACCAACAGTTAGCTAAAAAAAATCAGTTAGTTATGCTTTGCTATTAAAGAACAAGCTGAATAAGCATTCTCCAACAATAACATATTATCAGACATCAGCTCTTTTAATTCAACAACAGAAAAGAAAAAGCACAGATCAAGAGGAGCAAAATAAAATAACATCCAGCTCTCCCTAAGTCTCTGTAATCAGGGGAAAAAATCTGATTTTGTTAAGGTCTGACTTGATAATAGGACATATATTTCTACACACAGCTTCTGGTGTCAGTGATCTTTCTGTTAATATATTGTAAAATAATCTGTCAGTTAGCCTTGAAATGCAACGTAACTAACCTACTTGTGCGTCTTTTTATTTGTGTGCAGCCAATAGTGTTACTCCAGCTAAAGCTCAGCAGCCACTTTGTATTTGACAAACAACTGTTATAGACAACTTCTTACAAAAAGCCACAACATACAGGTGTTTTATAATTACTTCCAATGGACCCTTTGAACCTTTTCTAACATCACAACACTTTCTCAGAATAGAAACTATATAGACATATTCGGTTATAGTTCTGGGAATAATTCACTGTATTTTCCTTAAGTTGTCAGAAAAAAAACAAAACAAAAAAAATCAGCAAGAAGAATCATCTGCAACAGTACAGAAATTAATCTAAAATTCCAAAAAAGTCTTGTAGCCCAGAGAAGGTGGTGTACAATGGAGAGATGATAACAACAGCAGTACATACACAATAGGATTGACATCAAATGCTTGAGTCTTACTCCAACTTCTATCATTGACTGAACTTGGCAGTTTTCATTTGCACCATTTTGCAAACATGAGATGGGCTTGAGATTGCATCTTTAAAATAGGGATAGCTAGATAAGGCATACTGGGAGATCTGACTTTTCAAATCGAGTTTTGGAGTCTGTCCCCTTTGTGATAACTAAGCCTCTGCAGGATTAATGACATTTATTCTCTTAAAAAATGTATTATGAACATTTAACTTATGTTCACAAGTAACATTTGTATGGAAAATACTATTGAAGACATTGCAAAGAGTAGAAATACTACTTGTAAATTCTTGACTTGTCTCTCTCCGTAATTTTTTTAGATTCTGTATACTCCTATGAGTGAGCTACAGCCTGGGTCTGAAGTTTGCTATGTTTTGTCTTACCCTACTGGTTCTTTTTCATTTTGACACGTGAAAGGATTTCCAGGTATGTCTGAACTGCATCTATCACTTGTTTCTACAAGCAAAATAGAATTATTCTTGAATGAGGACAAGCCTGTTCTTAGTGATATTCCAACATCCCAAAATGGTACAATCACTTTAGCATGAAGTTCTCCTCAAATTAAATGGCTGATTATTTGGGACTCAGTAATTCATTGTAGTTTCTATGTGCAACCTGTTTTAAAACATTCTTAGCAGCTTGAAGTTTTCGATGCATGATTTTCAAGTGAAGGGTCAAAGATAACTTGCTTGCAGATAATTACATTAAAGCAAAACAAAACACCCACCATATTTTATTAGTTTAAGAGGTTATAATGGTCAAAAAGAAAACACTTGTTTGTTTGTCAACAAACCCCAGGAATGGAAGAAAGCTCAGAGGAGGTGGGTACAGGCAATGTACTCATGAATCTTGGATGAATATAAGGAGTCACCACAGCTGTTGTAAAGAACACAGGAGTTACATCAATTCAAAGGGGATTCGGGGAAGACCTTTGTATTGTCTGTATCAGTTGAATGGATCAACTGGCTATATCAGCTGTGGGGAACTGGTTGTATAAATGACCTTCCCTGAGTCAAAAAAGTGTGAATGTCCTCTTGAGCCAGCCAGACCAGCACAGGGGAAGCTGGGGAAGGAGACAGGCTTGTTTATACATGGCTCAGCTCAGTCCAACATAAAGTACACACTTAAAGCAAAATAAAATTTGAAGAGAACAACAGGCTTCAACTAGCTTTAACCCACATATTCTTTCCTGGTGACTGGGGATGCCCAGCATTGAAATGGTGAGCTTATAGAGACTGGCAATGGAAATCATGCTTGTATTGTGATCTAATTGCAGTTGCACATCATGCTTGTATTGTGATTTCAGTACATTGCCATGTCACTCTGCTAATCAAAATCCTGCATAACATCAAATATCTTCAGATAAGTAAATTTGCTATTAAAATACTAAACTCTCCTTATGTGTAATATCTAAAATAAGCTGGTCGGAGAATATGGGAGTCTGACAAATCTGAAGGGTATATGACTCATCTGCCTTCACATTTAACTCAAGTCATTTCTTTCTATACTGTTACGTTCCTGGTTGTCTGCTGAACAAAAATCATAAAATATTTCCATGGGAAATAATATGTTCATTTTGAAATTAAGTTAATCTCATTATACAATTAAAGTTCCCTTGTGTTTTAGCTTATTTGATAAGCTTTGTTTAAACACATCTATTTCTTCAGCAGCAAACAAATTGCAGGAAAAAGTATATTAGTAGTCTGATTTTTTTCTTCAATAAAATATAATCATTGAATCTAATTTATGCTAATGCACTAGATGTTTCAATTACAAAAAAAAAACTACACAATAATGTATGGGGAAAAAACAGTCCTATCAGTGTCAGCCATATACCAACAAAAATAGAATCATACCTTTTTTCTTTGAATGTTTAGAAAATAATACAAGTTGTTATACATATGTAGAGAAATTTCTGATTGTGTCATAAGTTTCTCAATATGCAGTATACAAAATACTGAAGCAAAAGCAGGAGTTATTCATATTCCCTCACCTCTTTTTGCCAGTGCCTGACTCCAAAGTGTTCTCTGTCCATTCTTGACCACAGAATCATAGAACCATTTACGTTGGAAAAGACATTTAAGATCACCAAGCCCAAGCATAAACCATGAACTGAGACCATGTTGTCAATCTTTCTGTGCTACCTACATACTTTATTTTTACCCTTTTTGGCATTTTCTATTTCTTTCATAAAACACAAAATCTCCCCCAAAAAACAGGGGTTTATGTGCTCTGTGGCGGTAGTGCCAGGTCTTTATATTTGAAGCAAGAATCATCACTGCTTCACCTATTTCTATTCAGAGTAGCATCTGCACCTTGCAACTCACATCTTAAAGGACAGGTTCAAGAGAACAGTCATGCCCTCCCACTTCAGCATGGTTTCACTGATCCTATAACTGAAACTAGGATTAATACCTTGTTCATTTTAAGATGTTTAAATTTATGAGAATCCCAGTAGCTTTGATAATAACTACCTTGAGACCCAGTAAATTGTTCTATTCACTGAAAAAAGCAAACATTTTAAAGAAATATTTAGAATGATTTTCCCAAAAATGTTTTTAAAATCTCCATGTTGTGTTATGAATGAGAAAGAGTAAACAGCAGTCCTGTGAGGGAGTGACAGACAGGATTGCTAAGAAAAGATCATGGGTTGATGTGACAGGAAGGTATCACAAAATCAGGAAAACGGGACTTAAGCACCCAGCATGTAAGCAAGGAAGTGCTTACAAGGCACCATTATGGAGAAGTCCCCCAAATTCTCTCCAGAAACTCAACATGCTTCTCTAAGGTGCCTGTATACTAGTGCATGCAATATGGGGATTAAGCCTCATGCGTTAGAAATTTGTGTGCAGTTGCAGAGCTATGATCTTGTTGGAATCATGGAGACGTGTTGGGACAGTTCCCATGACTGGAGTGTCGCAGTAGTGAGATACAGGCTCATTAGGAGGGACAGGATGGGAAGACGAGGAAGAGGAGTTGCTCTTTATGTGAGAGAGCAGCTGGAATGTATGGAGCTCTCCTTGGGCATGGAAAAGGATCCAAATGAGAGTTTATGGGTTAGGATTGAAGAGAGGACAATGAAAGGTGACATTGTAGTGGGTGTCTGCTACAGGCCACCTGACCAGGAAGAATAAGTGGATCAGGCCCTCTACAGAGAGATAAGACCAGCCTCAAGTTTGCAGGTTCTGGTTCTCATGGGGAACTTCAACGACCCAGATATCTACTGGAGGGACAACACAGCAGGACGTAAGCAATCCAGGAGGTTCCTGGAATGTGTTGTTGATAACTTTCTCTTCCAAGTGACAGAGGAGCCAAGGAGTAGAGATGCTCTGCTGGACCTTATACTTGTCAACAATGAGGGGCTCATTGAGGATGTGAAGGTCAAAGGCAGACATGGCTGCAGTGACCATGAGATGGTGGAGTTCAGTTTCCTGAGGGCAGAGAGGAGGGTGAAAAAAAAGCTCACATCCTTGGACTTCAGGACAGCAGACTTTGGTCTTTTCAAAGATCTTCTTGGCAGAGCCCTTTGGGGTAAGTCCCTGGAGGGAAGAAGGGCCCAAGAAAGTTGCTTAATATTCAAGGATCACCTCCTCCAAGCTCAGGAGAGTTCCATCCCAACAAATAAGAATTCAGGCAAAAATGCAAGAAGGCCTCTGTGGATGAACAAAGAGCTCCTAGCCAAACTCAAACATGAAAAGGAAACGTAGAGGGAGTGGAAGCAAGGATGTGCCTGAGAGGAATACAGAAACATTGTCCAAGCATCCAGGGATGAAGTTAGGAAAGCTAAAGGCCAAATGGAACTGAATCTGGGCAGGGATGTCAAAGACAAGAAGGACTTCTCTAAGTACATCAGCAACAAAAGGAAGACTAGGTAAAACGTGGGCCCATTGCTCAACTAGATGGGGGACCTGATCACACAGGTTATGGAAAAGGCTGAGGTACTGAATGCCGCCTTTGCCTCAGTCTTTCCCAGTGAGAGGAATCTTCAGGAAACCCAAGCCCTGGAGACTGAGGGAAAGGCTGGAGCAAGGAAGGCATAGCCTTGGTGGAAGAGGATCAGATCAGGGAATACTTAAGCAAAGTGGACATAGATAAGTCCACAGGCTCTGATGGGGTGCAACTATGAGCACTGAAGGAGCTGGCTGATGTTATTGTGAGGCCACTCTCCATAATCCTTGATCAATCACAGCAATTGAGAGATGTGCCTGAAGAATGAAGGAAAGCAAAAGTCACTGCTATCTTCAAGAAGGGCAAGAAGGAGGACCCAGGGAACTACAGGCTGGTCAGACTCACCTCAATCCCTGGTACTGTTTCAGTACCAATCACTTCTGAGGCAGCTCAAACTCCTTCATATGCTGCCTTTATCTTTTTTTCAGTTGGAGTATAGCGGGCCTTATATCTTCTACATCCCTGACTCCAAAACCCTAGGGATCCACCTCCAGTCTCTCCTGGTGCCTTCTGCCAGAGACTTCAAGTAGGGCCATTCTCCCTGGCTCCCGTGTAGAGCACATTTTTAACATCTTGTCCTGCCCGGACTGGCCTGAGGGCTACGACATGAACTATCTCCTGTTTAATTTGTTCGAAGGCTATTTGTACCTCAGGGCCCCATTTAAAATTATTCTTCTTTGGGTCACTTGATAAAGAAGGCTTACAATCACACTATAGTTTGGAATATGCATTCACCAGAAACCCACAATGCCCAAAAAGGCTTGTGTTTCTTTTTTGCTAGTTGGCGGAGACATAGCTGTTATTTTGTTGATCACATCCATTGGGATTTGACAATGTCCATCTTGCCACTTTATTCCTAAAAACTGGATCTCCTGTGCAGGTCCTTTGAACTTATTTTGTTTTATGGTAAAACAAACTTTCAGAAGTATTTAAATTTTTGTCTTCCCTTTCTCAAAAAATTCTTCTGCTGTGTTGCCCCATCCAATGTCATCAATGTATTGCAAGTGCTTCGGAGCGTCACTCTGTTCCAGTGCAGTCTGGATCAGCCCATGACAAATGGTAGGGCTGTGTTTCCACCTCTGGGACAGTCTATTCCTTGTAGTCCTGCTGAGTTGCCTGCCCCTTCTTCCAAAGGTCATAAGCTCTCCTTTTTTTCCTGAGTACCAGCCAAAGCTCTCTGTTCAGCCAGGCCAGTCTTCTTCCCCACCAGCTCATTTTTCAGCACATGGCCACAGCCTGCTCCTGTGCCTTTCAGCTTTCCTTCTTGAAGCACGTCAAGGCTTTCTGGACTCCTTTGCTCTTCAGGACTGCCTCCTAAGGGACTCTGTCAACCAGTCTCCTAAAGAGGCCAAAGTCTGCCCTCCAGAAGGCCAAGGTAGCAGTTCTTCTGCCCCCTCTCCTTACTTCTCCAAGAACCAAAACCTCTTATGATTCCATCATCACTATGCCCAAAGACAGACTCCAACTGCCATATCACCCACAAGTCCTTCTCTGTTCACAAAAAACAGGTCCAGTGGGGAGCCTTCGCTAGTTGGCTCATTCACCAGCTGCATCAGGAAGTTATCTTCCACACACTGCAGGAAACTCCTAGACTGTTTCCTCTCTGCTGTATTGTATTTCCAGCAGACATCTGGTAAGTTGAAGTCCCCCACAGGAACAAGGGCCAACGATCGTGAGACATCTCCCAGCTGCTTATAGAATACGTCATCTGCTTCTTCATCCTGGTTGGGTGGTCTATAACAGACTCCCAGCAAGATATCTGCCTTGTTGGCCTTCCCCCTCATCCTTACCCATAAGTACTCAACCTTATCATCACAATTGTTAAGATCTATACAATCAAAACACTCCCTAACATGAGCCACTCCACTGCCTCTCCTTCCTTGTCTATCCCTTCTGAAGAGTTTATAGCCATCCATTGCAGCACTCCAGTTGTGTGACTCATCGCACCATGTTTCTGTGATTGCAACCATATTAGAGTTTTCCTGCTCCACAACGGCTTCCAGCTTCTCCTGTTTGCTGCCCATGCATTGGTTAGATGCATTTCAGTTGGGCTATTGATCCCACATTTTTGGGGAGCAGCCCTAATTCCTATGTCACCATTCTCAGGTACTTCCACGGTTTCTAACACAACAATAACCCTTCATCTTTCCTGCTGCATGGATCTTCATCCTCTACCTCCACAGAGACTGCAGGCCAAAGGACCTCACTAGCACACCGTCCATCAAATCTTGGGCCTGCTGCCCCCAGGCTTATCTCTAGCTTGCCTGGTTTTATCCCTTTCCTCCTTCAAATCTAGTTTAAAGCTCTTTAAATGAGTCCTGCTCATTCCTGTGAAAGATCATTTTCTGCCTTTGTGACAGGTGTACCACATCTGTTGCCAGCAGACCTGATGATTAAGGGACTGTAGGTTCTCATATAAGGAGAGGCTGAGAAAGCTGAGGCTGTTAAGCCTACAGAAGAGAAGGCTCAAGGGGGACCTTCACAGAATCGCAATCACAGAATCACAGAATCATTAAGCTTGGAAAAGACCTCTAAGATCATCAAGTCCAACCATCAACCCAACACCACCATGTTCCCTAAACCATGTCCCAGAGCGCCACATCCACACGTTTTTTGAACACCTCCAGTGATGGTGACTCCATCACCTCCCTGGGCAGCCTGTTCCAATGATTGACCACTCTCTCAGTAAAGAAATTTTTCCTAATATCCAATCTAAACCTCCCCTGGTGCAACTTGAGGCCATTTCCTCTTGTTCTATTGCTAGCTAGTTGGGAGAAGAGACCAATACCCAGCTCACCACAACCCCCTTTCAGGTAGCTGTAGAGAGCAATAAGGTCTCCCCTCAGCCTCCTCTTCTCCAGACTAAACAACCCCAGTTCCCTCAGGTGCTCCTCATAAGACTTGTGCTCCAGACTCCTCACCAGTTTCGTTGCCCTTCTCTTACCAATGTATATGAATATCTGAAGGAAGGTGTAAAGAATGTGGGGCCGGGATCTTTTCAGCGGTGCCCAGTGGCAGGAGAAGAGGCAATGGGTAAAAACTGAAACACAGGAGGTTCAGTCTGAACGTAATGAAACACTGTTTTACTGTGAGGGTGACTGAGCACTGGCACAGGTTGCCCATAAAGGCCATGGAGACTCACTTGTGGAGATATTCAAAAGACACCGGAACATGGTCCTGCGTAACCTGCTCCAGGTGGCCCTGCTTGAGCAGGCATGTTGGACCAGGTGACATCCAAAGTCTCTCCCAACCTCAGCCGTTCTGTGATTCTGTGCATCATTTTACATCTATGTTCATACACACGTGCATAGAACAGAACATCCTGGGAACTACAGGCCTGTCAGCCTGACCTCTGTACCAGGGAAGATTATGGAGCGGTTGGTCTTGACAGTGTTCACAGGGCATCTGCAGGACAACCAAGGGATCAAGCCCAGCCAGCATGGGTTCATGAAAGGCAGGTCCTGCTTGACCAACCTGATCTCCTTCTATGACCAGGTGACCCGCCTAGTGGATGAGGGAAAGGCTGTGGATGTTGTCTACCTGGACTTTAGTAAAGCCTTTGACAGCGTCTCCCACAGCATTCTCCTGGAGAAACTGGCGGCTCGTGGCTTAGACAGGTTTACTCTTCGCTGGGTGAGGAACTGGCTGGATGGCCGAGCCCAGAGAGTTGTGGTGAACGGTGTTAAATCCGGCTGGCGGCCGGTCACAGGGCTCGGTTCTGGGGCCTGTCTTATTCAATATCTTTATAGATGATCTGGATGAGGGAATTGAGTGCTCCCTCAGTAAGTTTGCAGATGACACCAAGTTGGGTGGGAGTGTTGATCTGCTGGAGGGTAGGAGGGCTCTGCAGAGGGATCTGGACAGGCTGGATCGATGGGCAGAGGTCAACTGTATGAGGTTTAATAAGGCCAAGTGCAGGGTCCTGCACTTCAGCCACAACAACCCCAGGCAACGCTACAGGCCTGGGGAGGAGTGGCTGGAGAGCTGCCCGGTGGAAAGGGACCTGGGGGTGCTGGTTGACAGCTGGCTGAACATGAGCCGTCAGTGTGCCCAGGTGGCCAAGAAGGCCAACAGCCTGCTGGCCTGTATCAGAAACAGCGTGGCCAGCAGGAGTAGGGAAGTGATCGTGCCCCTGTACTCGGCACTGGTGAGGCCGCACCTTGAATACTGTGTTCAGTTTTGGGCCCCTCACTACAAGAAGGATGTTGAGGTGCTGGAGCGTGTCCAGAGAAGGGCAACAAAGCTGGTGAGGGGTCTGGAGCACAAGTCTTATGAGGAGCGGCTGAGGGAACTGGGGTTGTTTAGTCTGGAGAAGAGGAGGCTGAGGGGAGACCTTATCGCTCTCTACAACTACCTGAAAGGGTGTTGTGGCAACGAGGGTGTTGGTCTCTTCTCCCAAGTAACCAGCGATAGGACGAGAGGAAATGGCCTCAAGTTGCGCCAGGGGAGATTTAGAATGGATATTAGGAAAAATTTCTTCACTGAGAGGGTGGTCAAGCATTGGAACAGGCTGCCCAGGAAGGTGGTGGAGTCGCCATCTCTGGAAGTGTTCAAAAAACGTGTGGATGTGGCGCTTCGGGACATGGTTTAGGGAACATGGTGGTGCTGGATTAATGGTTGGACTTGATGATCTTGAAGGTCCTTTCCAACCTAGTGATTCTGTGATTCTGTGATTCTGTGAACAGTAGAGAAAGAATTCCTGTTTACATATGTGGTTGTACATAGAAATACATCCTGAATATACATGAAACAGACATTGAATTTAAAAAACTTATCTCCAGAATTTTCTTTGGACTTGGATTATCTCTTTAGATATTGGTATTTTAATACTCTGACATATTAAACAGACAGATATCACAGAAACTATTAAGCTGTTATATCGTGTGTAAAGAAAAATTGCCAGTGGTTCAGTAGCGGGGTGTACACAGGTACACACAGCTCAAAGATAAAAGACAGTGACCTCACATAAGTGTTAATATCATTGAGCACAACCTCAGAAATATTTCTTCCTACAGTTGTTTTTTTCCCTGATTATAAGGGGTTGTGATTAATTCCTAATCTTCAAAAAATTCAGAGACAAGCTATTTTTGCTAGTACCATTGTCATCATTTTACAATTTCAGGGTGTTGTGATGTGGTAAATAGTTAGAAATTGTTTCCTAAATACAGCAGTCCATTTTAAAGTTTTGTTTCCTGAATTATGTGTGGTCCAGAGTAACAAGCCTCAAAAGCAAAACTAAGAGGATGGTAAATTCACTGGAAATTTGAGATTCATTAGGTTAATTTTTTGTGTGAACTAGGATCAAATATGATGCATCACTTTAGCTGAAAAATAACAACTGGTAAATATTGGTACAATAAAGACTGATGTATAATTAATATATTTCATTTGGGATATGCTCAATTATTTTATTAGAATATTTTTAAAATAAATAACTTTAAAGTGGTATTTTAATTTAAATATTAATCTAATTTACTTTAAAAGACATTTTAAAAATGTAAGTGACCCAAGAAAAAAGAAATTGTGTTCCATACTAAACAAAGGTTTCATTTTATCCCCATTTGACTGAGAAAAACTTGGAAAAACAATTTTGATTCAGTGTAAGCTTTTCCCTCCTCTCACCATTTTCCTCTTCGGTTTTAGGAAACCTAAAAAAAAATCTATTATTTCTTCATTTCTTTCTAATAACATTTGATTCCACTGAAAGCAGGCAGAAGGAAATTTGAGAGACAAAAGTAAACAAGTAAATTTGTGAGAATGTATCATTTCAAGACATGAGGAAGTAGATACTAAAAAGACTATTCACAGAACAGTGAAATTCTATCAACTTCACCTTCTCCATCCTCAAAATAAAGAAAAGAAAAATAAATACACTCCAAGAACAAATCTGCAAAAACCTTGTACTAACACACTGTCTGCATACACATGATTAATTGCTGTGGTGAATAGATTGTGAATGACAGTGCTCTGCTTAATGGAGATCAGTAGACACACATGTGCTCAACACACTTATGAAATAATGTGTGCTTTGCTGAATAACAGTTGAGATTAAATGTTTTATTTAAAGCTGAGAGAAAAAAAATGCAATCTGGTTAATTAATGTATTATTTTCCAGTGAACTGCTTACATGAAAGAATATTGGTCAATATATAATAATTCTTAATAAATTATTGTTTCACTCCCAATGAGGTCAAATATTTTATAAAATAATATGCATACAAATGACCTATTAGTCATTTATATCATAAGCATGTTGAAGGGTTACTGTAACAGTATGTAGAAACTGGACAGCTGTACAGAAATGTAAGCATATATTCACATCTTTTAACTCAATTTTATTTGGAGCATAATGTGATACTGTTTGCATCGCACTGTAAGCAGTAAAAATGTCTCTTTCAAGAACTCATTCCCATAAAATGCCACTTAAAACAGATGGGGGTAGAAATAATGCTTTAAATAAGGAACAAATATTTACAGCTTTCAACGTATCATGAGCATCTATAAAAATTCAGCCTGCAGCAGGACTAGAGAATATTCTTACTGATGTGATGCGTTTGAAGAAAACATGTCTTCTCTGCTATTACTTTTATCATTTGGCATATGATGTCACCTGATACCAATAATGATAAAAATTACTTGTTTTCGGTCATTTCAGTTGAATACAGATTCTTAATAAAATCACAATGCCATAGTAAAGATTTGACAAACTCTTTAGTCCCCTTTTATAAATACAGAATTTTTTTCCTAGAATGCGTGGCTCTATAAATAGTACAGGATATATTGCATAGGTCTTTGTAGGATTGAGATTTAAAAGCAGCAAACAATGAGTCTACTCCTCCCCTTTTAGAGGGGACAGCCCAGACTTTGTTTTAACCTCCATTACATTCACCAGTCTTGCCTATCTGTACAATAAACGTTATTTCAGCTGCTAAATGGTGTATTCTTAGGGTGAAATGATTTTAAATATTTGTGATTTGATTTCTTGCATGTATGTTTATATATGTCATATCAATTTTATGGTTGCCAAAGTTCACTACTGCAAAAAATTTGAATCTCAGTGGACTTTCCTGTGGTGTCATTCTACCATTATGCCTTCTGTATTATGTTCTTTAAAGTTTCCCGTTTTTCTTCTTGATCACTGTTTCTCCTCCCTTATGTGTTCAAAACCTAGTTTCAAGCCCATTCTCTGTCAGCTTCTTTAAAAGCCAAACTCTTCAGCAGCCACTTACAGTTTCTGCTCCAGGGCCAATGTCAAAAATTGCTTCTCATCAGATTCATCAGATAGCCTGCTTCTTTTCCTTGGGTACTAAGGAGCACACCCCTCATGTTGACTTACCAAAAGCTTTTAAAATTATTTTCCAGGAAACTCACAACTAACATCGTTACTTTGACAGGAGAATTGTTAACATCTGTTTCTTAAAAAAAAGTAAAAATAAAAAAAAAATTAAGTTCTACACTGTTCTGTTCAAGGTCTAGTATTACAATCAATATTTTTAGAAATAAATTAAAAATTACACCCATTTCTCCAAATTCTGTAAACATTTTAAGTTGATAAATGGTTGTCCATTTTAGCAATACAGAAATTGTAACTTTAAATGATGCATTGTATAACATTTTAAAATAAAATTTGTCAGCCTCCTAAGAGGTGTTATCTGCTCTATTCCCAGCAAAGCACCCACCTTTAAAGTAGAAAAAGAAGAAATCATTTATTTCCTAACAACATCAGTTTCAACTTTTTTTCTCTAAAATTCATAGGCAGATTATATTATTCATCATTATTTCCACAGCAGGTTAATTGTAGATACTTTTTGACAGTAGTAACATAAAAGCAAGATTATTTTTCTTTCTGCATGAAAGATAACAGCTTGACATTCCTATATTTAAATATAATAAAACATTAAATAAAAGATTGGTTAAAAAACTGGTTTTGATCAATTAGTTCCTTTCCAAGAGTGGATCAGAAAAAAAGTGAAAACATGATAAACAAAAATTAAATGGGGGAGACATCCTTCACATCGACATCAAGTGATCCATACTTTAATTTAGAACTTTACAGAACATTTTCAGTGTTTCTCTCCATAGTTTAGCTAAGTTGACTGTAATAATCAGTGGACCTTCTTTTATTTCAAGTATCCATTCCTTACATTCAGATGTTAACATGATCCTTTTTAAATATTCCTTTGTTCTTATTTCATGAAGAAACATAATTCAATGTATTTGGGAAAAGCAGTATAGAAGGACATGTTCTAGTGTTCCTGATGCCAGGACTAAAAATAAACCTCAATCAAATGTCAAAAATTTCAAAACATTTTTAATACAAGGCTGGCTATGTAAGTTCTTCTAAGTAAGACTAAAACTATGAAAGATACCCATAATCATTTGATTTAAAGGGAGATATTAAAGGAATTGAAACTTTGGAACTGGAGATTATTGACAGAAGCTAAGAAAATCTCAATAAATAATATATCAAGGAGAAAGTCAATTGCTGTAGATGAAATGGAACTAAAATGTTAAGAAAGTATAATAATAGAAATTAACTTATTTAAAATGTTAACACAGAGTGCTTATGGATTTAAGTTTAGTCCCTCTATAGGATGAGAATATTTCTGGGGCAGCTGTCAGTAATATTATACCAGAATGTGACAGTGACAGAGACATTTTAAAGATGACTAGAGAAACCACAAAGGCAGAAAAAAAAGCAGTAGTAGTATCCACATATAAATGCAAAGAGGAAATTGTTTGTATGCTATAAGTGATCTCACTTGGAGCAACTAGTCTAAGAAACAACCGAATTAGTTCCTGTTTCAGTACTGAACTGTATCTGGCACTTGATGTCTATTGAAAAAACAATCTACAACAATGATCACAAAATGTCCAAACTGACCATTTTATACTAATGAAAAGCCGCAAGCAACAAAATGTCCATCACAGTAACGACTTCATAAAGTAAAACTACATCAGAATGAGAAAACTTGTAAAAACAAAATAAACAGGTCACTACCTGGGTAGAAACTTTACATGCACCATAGCAATTCTTTCAAGTTGTAATACTTAAAACTCAAAGCATATACTACTTTTCTAGAAATGTCTCTAAAAATACATAGAAACAAAACAAAACCAAAAAGTCACGCTGTGTTTCAGTAGTTAATGACTTAATATAAAAAGGATATATTTCAGAAACTAGAGATTGTACCCAAATAAAATAAATAGAAAGGAACATAAATTCTTTTATGTGACAAACCACAAAAAGACAAGCCAAAAAATTACTTTGAAGAACAACTTGGTAAGGACATAAAAAACAACAGTAAAAACTTTTCGATCCCATCAGCAGCAGGAATACCTTCCAGAGGGTCAATGAGGCTGACAGATGATAAAGATGTAGAAGGATCACTCCGAAAAGACAAACATGCCACAGGAGAAATATAATCCTTTGGCTCAGTGAACAGCGCTGAGGGGACACAATACACTGGTATCAGAGATTTTTTTACAACAGATACATCTGAGCAATTTTCTAAAACCAATGAGTCGGTAGAATAGATTCAAAAGCAGATTAACGAAATCAAAGAATAGTACATTGCAAAGATCAGATGATTTTCATCCAGGATTTCTAAAGGAACTCACACACAGAACTGCTGAAACAACTGTAACTGTGGTATATGATGTATTTCTTGAATTAGCCTTAGTGTTGGGAGGACAGAAGGTGGCCAGTACAACTGCAGTTTTTAAAAAGATGTATAAATGTGATCTAGAGAACCACAGATTCCTAAGTTTTATTTTTCTGACAGGTAAATTATGGAGTATACAATGAATGATACATTGCCTAGGCACATTCACTACATTTATATTAGGGAACTCTACAGGACAATAGAAGTGGATTTCTACAGTAAGCAGTTCATCCTGCATACATGAATGATCATTTTAAGTATTTTAGAGATTTTTACTTTGGACTAAGCTTAGTCTGGTCCCATGAATAGAACATCTGTTAGCAATTGTAGTGCATTAGGAGCATGCTAGAATAAGGCTTATGCTTTAGTTTATCCAAAAGGAATCTAGTTCATGTCCTCCAAGAACATTTTAAGATATGAATCAAAGCAAATACCAGAGCGTAGCTTCTGGTCAGATAACCCAGTGGCAGCAGTTGTCAAAGCAAGGCACAAATGGGCCCAGAATCTCTGCTGATGTGATGCTGTGTTCAGTGATGATGATAGAGTCATCAAGTGGTAGAAACATTTAGGTTAGAAAAGACCTCTAAGATCATCAAGTCCAACCATCAACCCAACACCACCATGCCCCCTAAACCATGTCCCGAAGTGCCACATCCACACATTTTTTGAACACCTCCAGTGATGTTGACTCCATCACCTCCCTGGGCAGCCTGTTCCAATGCTTGACCACTCACTCTCTCAGTAAAGAAATTTTTCCTAATATCTAGTCTAAACCTCCCCTGGTGCAATTTGAGGCCATTTCCTCTCATCCTATCGCTGGTTACTTGGGAGAAGAGACCAACACCCCTTTTCACGTAGTTGTAGAGAGCAATAAGGTCTCCCCTCAGCCTCCTCTTCTCCAGATTGAAAAACCCCAGTTCCCTCAGCTGCTCCTCATTAGACTTGTGCTCCAGACCCCTCACCAGCTTTGTTGCCCTTCTCTGGACACATCCCAGCAACTCCATGTCTTTCTTGTGCTGATAGGCCCAAAACTGAACACAGTATTTGAGGTGCAGCCTCAACAGTGCCAAGTACATGGACACGATCACTTCCCTACTCCTGCTGGCCACACTATTTCTGTATACAGGCCAGGATGCTGTTGGCCTTCTTGGCTACCTGGACACACTCATGGCTCATATTCAGGCAGCTGTTGACCAATACCCGTGGGTTCTTTTCCACTGGGCAGCTTTCCAGCCACTCCTCCCCAAGCCTGTAGAATTGCATGGGGTTGTTGTGACCCAAGTGCAGGACCTGGCACTTTGCCTTGTTGAAACTCATACAGTTGGCTTTGATCCATCGATCGAGCCTGTCTGGATCCTTCTGCAGAGCCTTCCTAACCTCTAGCAGACCAACACTCCCACCGTATTTAGTGTCATCTGCAAACTTACTGAGGGTACACTCGATCACCTCATCCAGATCATTGGTAAAGACATTAAAAAAAAATGGCCACAATACTGAGCCCTGGGGAACACCACTTGTGACCAGCTGCCAACTGGATTTAACTCCATTCAGCACAACTCTTTGGACCTGGCCTTCCAGCCAGGTTTTTACCCAGTGAAAAGTATATGTGGTGACGGTGTCTAAGATGCACTGGAGCATCAGAGTGTTTGACCCAGGCAGAAAACCTGAGGGAAGACACATGGTGACTCTTTCTGGGGCTGGGGACAGCAGTATCCTTATTTGTGATAAGTGTGCTCTGGCTGCAACACTGAGTCACTATGTGAAGAAGCTGCAGGATAAGGTGGGCAGACTCTGTCCCTTCAGGGAAGATGAACAGATGTGCAGGGTCTTCACATCTTCTCAAAAAAACCCTACAAAACAAGGAGCATAGGCCTTGGTTTGCAAGGAAAGACTCATGAAAGAGAAAAGGTTCTTGGAAGTAGTCAGCATGGATCAACTAGGGATACACCATGCCTGATGTCCTGGTTTCACTGGGATTGAGTTAATTTTCTTCCTGATAGCTGGTATAGTACTGTGTTTTGGATTTGGGATGAAAATAATGTTGATAACATACTGATGTATTCAGTTCTTGTTAAGCAGTCAAGGACTTTTCATCTTTCCATGCTCTAGCCTGCCAGCAAGAGGGTGGAAGGTGCACAGGAGGCTGGGAAGGGACACAGCCAGGACAGCTGACCCAAACTAGCCAAGGGGATATTCCATACCATATGACATCATGTTCAGTGTATAAACTGGGGGAGTTGTCTAGGGAGGCACCGGAGCTTGGGAACTAACTGGGCCTTGGTCAGTGGGTGGTGATCAACTGTGAGATGCATCACTTGCATTGGGGAAAGGAAACTTTTTCACCTTCAAGAACTGGAAGAGGTCACCAAAAGACATGATGCAGTCTCCATCCTTGAGGGTTTTCAAGGTCAGACTGAACCAAGTGCTGTGAAACCTGATCCAATCTCATAGCTAAACCTGCTTTGAGCAGGAGGTTGGATCAGCGACCTCCTCAGGTCCCTTCCCATCTTAATAATTCTGTGATTCTAATTAAAGATAAACAGGAAATAGACCTGAAAAGTACATCCTGGTCTGAAATAAAGTACTAATGTATGTACACCCCATAGACATGTACCATATACTGAGGTAGTGTTAATACAGGAAATAAATGAAATAATGCATCACAAACCCTTCAGAGTTCTTTAAAATTGTCAACGAGCGTTCGAGTGAAGATGATAATGCTGCAATTGCACCCATGGATTTCAAAAAAAATTTGGACACTTCACCAAAGATAAAAATAAAAGAGAAGACACATAGCCTTTTCGTGGTTAATACATGTTGAGGATAAGAAACAAAGATAGCCATAAGCAATTAGTTTTTCTAATGGAAGAAGATCAGCAGTGTATGTCTGTGCTATGGACCCTGATGTGAAGACATTATGCACTCAGAAAAGAAATTGGAAAATGATTGACAAAGTTCGATGCTGCTACCAAATTATTCAAATTAATCAGTGTAATGCTGTCCTGAAAAAGCAATTGAATAATGGAATAGCAGGGGAAATTCAGTATTGATAAAAGCAACATAAAGCATATTTAGAAAAGCGACTCTAATTACACATGCCTAGTGCTGCGTCTTAAATCAGTCATTAAAACTCAGGAAAGAAACAGTGGAAAGACTTTTGATCATGTTCTGAAATTGTCAGTGACAGCTGGAAGTGGTACTAGAATGTTAGAAAGGAACTGGAAGCAAAACCCAACATAATTATACCATTATATTAATCTTTCATGCACCTGGATCTTCAATATTGTGTTCACTTCTAGTCTCCCTATTTCCAAACAAACTAGAAAAGATACAGAAAACAGTGACAAAAAGATCACTGAAGTGGAAATCGATTTCTGGGATTCCCTGAAATGGAAATGAAAATGAAAATATTAATGGATACTAAATAGACCATGCATGTCAATCTGGAAAAAGATATAGTCAAAAGAAGTTGTTACAGAGGTCTAAAAATATCATACATTATGTAAAAAAGCTGAATAAGAAAAATCTACCTGTTACTCCTTTTAAGTCAAGAATTAGGCAGCAATCAATGTAAAGATCAAACATGACTTAATGTTAAAATGAAACAATAAGAAATACTTTTTAACATGCTAGCTAAGTGCATCATGGAGTTTAGGATACTTTGGGAGCCTCCAGTAAAAATGGCTTTAAGTGGAATTAAACATATTTATGGAATAGAGTTTCATCAAGACCTATGAAATCAGAAGCTCCTGGTGAAAATATTCAGCTCTGAAATCTGCTGTATCTCTGGTTGCCACAAGTTAGGAAGGTATTTCAAGGGAAAAGGCATCTTCTCTATGTGAATCATTCGTATTCTTTTTTCTTAAGACTTTACATTGCTATCAGAGCCTTGAACAACTGATTATAATAATATTTTAATGACAAATGCCTATTTTGCATGTTTAATATTTCATAAAACTGTATTTCAAATCCAGTGGATTAATAAGGGTTAAATTGCACATTTAGATTTAAATACACCATTAATATGGTAAAGCCAACAGCGCATGAGTGTGTCTTTGAGTCTCTTTACTTGGACAAATTATTATTTCTCACTTTAACCGTGACATGGATCCTTATTTTAGAAGAAGATGAGCATACTACCCATCTTCTGCAAATTATTTTAGTTCTTATAGTTGCTGGCAACTCAATGCACATTTTTTAGAACCCTGAGACAATGCAGGCTCATGTAAACCTTGTCCTTAATTATTACATAAGCAAAATCACTTCTACTGCAGATATCTTTCTGTTCTGTTGCTCCCCTGCAATAACTTTCATATGAGGTAGCATGCTGACAGCTATCTGTGCTAAATGACTGATCCATACAAAGACGTTAGTGTTTTGCAGCCCTGCAGGATAGCAATGCATCTCTGTACCTAACACCTGCTTAATGGACCACAAGACATCTGTAAATCTTTTTGCTGACATAGTCTGAGAAGGCCACCCTAGTGTTAAGAAGCAATGAAGCTGGTCTTACTGAGGCCAGACTTTTTATTTGCCTACTGGAAAACAAAATATTATGCATACAAAATATCTTTCAAGTGACTGTTGATGTTTCTCAGTACCTGCAGTGAAGATTAAATTAGTGACCATGGGATGTGTTTGGTTTTTTCTCAACTGGAAAATAAAACATGCAGAGTTTTTCCTACAAAGAAATTTCTCAATGATTCTCCTTTCTCTTGGGACTATTCAGCAAGGAATATACTTATAAACTGAGTCTGTATTTCTTCTTGGTGTATGTATGTCTAGTAGGCACAGCAAGCTTGATAACACCATAATTTTTAAATACCAATATTTTTTAGAATTATTTTAATTTTACTTCCTCTAGTTTATGTATATTGGTATATTTGTTTGTTTTCGTAAATCCTGAGGATCCTCCCATTTTAATGGTTTAGACAGCAGTCTTCCCAGAATCCTAAACTCAGAATATCCTTCTTTAATCCACATGATATACATTACTTTGGAAAACATCAGTAAATCTTTTATTTTCATCTTCCTTCCTCGTACACTCCAGAGTTTACATCGTAATACTCTGATCATTTTCTCTTATCCTCTGTTCCATTAATTTCCTTTCTCCTCTTTTTTGCTTTGTCAATTCCCTCCTTGTAAAAGGAATGGGAAGGTTTTTATCAGATGCCAGCAGCACTTAGAAACATTCCAAATAAAAATTGTCCTCTAAAGAGCATAATGGCTGTGAATCGGATATAACCTACCAAAAAAAATCATAATCTACCAAAGTAATTTGGTCATACCTCTGTGTCTCCTTAGTCTCTTTGTCTTTTTTTTTTTAAATATTTGCTTTTTCATGTAACTATTTCAAAAACTGCAATTGTCCCTTGTCTGCATAAAGTTATCTGACCACACTGGGATTGTAATTCTAAATTAGGTGGTATTTGGAATTATACTAAATTGGAAGGTTGTTAGTAGGCAGAATAAAGGAGGCAGCAATATATTTTGATATTTGGGAGAGAAAATTTTTCTCTACTTGTCTGAAAGCACCTCAGAAAGAACATATATAACAATAATTTTTACAATGGTTAATAGTAAATATGGAAGCACAGAAGATATAAATTCATTAAATACTGAGTTTCATAACATAAAGAAATGAGAGGCATCTCCTGAAACTACAACTATACAAAATAAAAGTCAGGCACTCTGCAAAACAAGACAAGACATTCATGGGCTAAATGGGGGGGGAGGGGGGCGGTGCATTTCAGATGAAAAAAGATTTGGGGATACAAAACAGCAACATGAAGGGAAAAGATAAACATTAATTTACTCCACCAAGGGTAGAGTGTCTATCTCTGAGCAAAGAAAAATCATAAATTAAACAGCAGATTAGGAAAGGTGAAAGATTAGAACCTGTAAGGGAGATAAGATGAGGATAGCCTGTGGAAAGGTACGAAATGCGGACTTGCACATGGTCATACTCAATCCCAAGATGAGTTCCATGAAATGTATGGGTTTGTGCTCCACAGAGAGAAAATAGTACCACAGATAATGGAATTGGGAATGAGATATCAAATACAGAAATTACACTTATAAATAGGAAAATGTTAACAACAGGAAAGGAAACTGATATTCTGACAGAGAATAGGAAGAAAAATTATTTAAAAGCCATAACAGGGGAATCTGTAGAAAAGTGTAAAAACTGCCAGTATCACAGGAGCTCCAGCAAAAGTTCACACTAGAAACACCAGAGAGATTATGGCAAAATTGAACAGCCAGTCCATTTGACTGGGATGGAAATTAGTATTTGCTGCTCATAGACAGCTACATATGATACATTGCAGCAATAAAACTGGGTGATAATTAGGACTAAAACATCATTTATTCCTCAGAATCATTCTAGATCATGGCCTTTAAGTTTAAATCAGAACAGAATGTGGGCCACAGCTTAGTGATGAAAAATGCCACAGATGTTTAAGAGTTTAACAAATAAACATATAAATGTCATCATGCCAATAGCTCAGTGGAAAAAAAAAATTATGCTGAAAGAAATGGTTGTGAATATATGGAAGAATACTAGGCTAAGTAGTGGTACTAAACTCAAAATAATGAAAGACACAAAATATATGTCTGGGTGTGAAACTGAATGAAATACAGGATAAGCTTTACAAAACATAAATGATGCTAGAAACATTTTTTTAAACAATATTTCTTTTATTTTAGTCAAAGGAAACAGATCTAATCCATCTGCAATTTGGCAAAATATTAGATTTGGTATCGTTAATGACATTCTTAGCTAAACTATGTCAGATAAATGTAGCTAGATTATATAATTAAAGAACTGGCTATAGAAACATAGGAGAATAAAATTTCCTGTTGGAACTGCTGTGTTTAATGATATTACTATGTGTTTCTGTGTTCCACACTTACCTTTCATTTCATATGTATATGTAAGCACTTACATATAAATGTTTATCTATAGTCATGTTGACAATGATTAAATATACTCATGAATCTACATGCATTTAATATAGATTACATATATAAAATATTTACACATGTACCTAGCCTTTTTTCCACTTTCTGAGGCTTTCACTGCTGATTGCCATTCCTTTTAATCAATGTTCATCACAAGGAAAGGAGGTAGAATTAGATTTTCAGATAAAATATTTCTATCTGCTTTTGCATATTCTCATTTTATATAATCTTGTGCATCGTCTCTCAAAAACTTTATTCCTAAATAAAGTTAATAGTCTTCTTACATTGTACAGGCCAAAAGAGGGCACTTTGTGCAGTCTGATATAAAATTTGATCATCACTGTTGAGAAAAATCTCACCAACTCCATAGTCTTTCTGGCAAATATGAAAGTGCATTAGTAATGCCAATATAACAAGGTGGAAAGAGAGAAAAAGATAATGTGAAAGACATGGGAAAAGGAGCAGATAGTCCAGCTGATGTATTTTCCCTACAATTCATCTTGGTTCATCCTAAATAAACCAGTGGGTCACACTGACAATTTTTCCAGTTTCTTGAAATAAACAGCTTTCTCCATTTTAATCATTCTTATACATGAATTCCCCCTAAAACTTGATTACAAAGGGGCCAAAAATGAACATGTATTGCAGATGAGAGCATGCAAGCATACAATTTTCCATATTATTTTTTCATTTACTTTTTTATTTCGACTTTTTTATTCTACTATTATCTTAGCTATTGGACTTGACATGTTCAGAATAATGCCAACATCCATACCCTGAGCTGATACTAAATTATCAGTCCTGTGCATGAGTATTCAAATAATTCCCTTTGCATTATCGTTCCTCTATTAGCTTTGATTTTTATCCATGGTTCTTAATCTCTATTTGGCCATCTTGGAACTCCTCAATTGTATCTCTTCTCAATCACCATTTTAAATTATTTGATTTTCCAGTATCACTGCTTCCACCTTTTTGAGATCATCAGTGAATACCACACTACATAACTCTGGTTCTTGCTCTAAGCCACGGTCATCCCCTTCCCATCAAAAACAAAATAATTATTCTCATGTTTTGTCATGTTTTATTTTAGTCAGTTTTTGATTTATGGCAACACTTTTTTTTTTACACAGTAATAATTTAACTTCATAAATAGCTATATGTGAAGATTTTGCCAGAAGTATCTGAAAAATATCTGAGTATGTTGTGTCATCTATCCATCTATCCATCCATCCACTATCCATTATTATCTGCATTTTGGTAAGGAAAAAAAAAGAGGAATAGAAACTAAGCTTGAGGACAAGAAGGATGCAAAGTTGCATGTCTGTAAATGCATAGTAAAATTAAACACCTGAGGAAGAAAGAAAAGGCAGCATTAGAAGCAGAGATCCAATACACTAAATTAGGCGACAGAAGCACCAAAGTTAAGGTTTCCTGCTTTTGTATTTGTGTGTGTTAGCTCCCTCCACTGATGATTCATTATCATAATTTTAATTTTTGTGAAAAAAGCACTTTTTCTTTCAAAATGTTTGCAAACCATTATCTCAAACTGTCTAGGAGTTCCCGTTCTCTTTAAAGCAATCCCTTAGCCATCTGTTATTTGATTATGTATTAAGCTCGCTCTTTTTTCCCTGTCAAGAAGCCAATGGAGAATAGACTGGAACCCATGAATCTGAAATTTTTTTTAAGCATTCTGCATCTACATAGTATTCAAATTTGTTTGTAAATCCTTCTCTAACTTCTAAGCTGTCTTCACATCTTGTCAGAGATGTGGTTACTCAGTGTTAAGGCCTTCTTTATTGTATATAGTTGGTGATACACACACTAACATTACAGCTTAGCTCCAATAGTACAGTAAACATTTTAAAAATGTTCTCTGGCACTGAGGACAGTTGACAAGGAAAATTCTCATGATATGCTCATAAGCTCTCTCAGCTCCTGAAACAGAATGGTTTCATTCAAACTGCCTCGTGAGAATAACTCCTGGATCTCCCTATGTGTTGAACTCTGTCCAGTAATTATTGGGGAAAAGATTAGTTGGCATATGACAAACTCAAGCCACATTCTAATAGATTACTACTATAGGTGATCACATTCCATTGTCTGAGAATATTCACAGGAAGTGTTTAATTTAATTAAGACACGGCCTCAGCACATGATAATTTAGCTCAAAATATTGATTTATGGACATACACAGTTTCATTTTCAACATGGTACTCTGTTCAGTGTCCCACTTCTTTACCCTACTTTGCAATTAGCTTTCAAAAAGTAAATCTTCCAATTTTTCACTGTTTCTTTTAGGATTCCCTTGTTTTGTCCCATTTAATGTTCTTTTAAAACTGCAATATCTATGAATGCTTGTACTTTATATTGAAAGCATCTTTATATGTAAATTTGTTGTGTCCCATGATTTTTTTATACAAATCACTACAACTGTATCTGTGTTTCTATTTGTTGTTTCTTTTTTTTTTTTCCTTCCATGAAAACATACTTGTTTCCACATATTGCAGCTGGCTTTTGCTTAGGTCCTCTTCTTGTACATACCCATCCTTTCCACCTGTTCACAAATGGAAACAGAATGATTGATAAGTCATCAGTTTTCTGGCTTGGTTATTCAGCATGATGTGCTTTATTAAATCTGACAAATATTTTGTGGCAAGTTATGTTACTATGATCATGGAAATTCTACTGATACTGTGTTTATTGATGTGTCAAAATTCTTGATTTGCTTAATTGCATGAGAAATTAAGAATTTAGGGTTTTGTGATCAAGTGGTAAATTGGTTTTCTAGTTACTTAATTTTCAGAAAACAAACTGTGAAGCTTCAAGATACCTTATCACAGCCTCTTTACATTAGCTACCAGGGTCCCACCAGATTCACAGTCTTTTCTGCTTAGCATTCTGTAAATGACCTGTCAGCAGCTCCTATATTCACCTACATATAGTACACATCTGACTACAGTTCTTTGTCATAGGAAAACTAGCAAATGTAACACAGTTATGAATTATGAAAAAACTTATTTGACATATAATATCATTAAGCACAGTGGGGGCTGACCGCTGAAGGGAGCTGAAGGGTCTCCCCTGGGAGTGGCAGGAGAAGGACACACCAGTTAGAGAAACGCCACACTCCAGCCAGGAAGCAGGGCAGGCTGGGGACAGCCAGAGCCTTGAGCATTGGGCACCTCCATTGTGACAGGGATGTGCCAAGGCCAGGCCGGGACATCAACCCACAGCTTCAGGCCCGGATTTAGCAAACTGGTATTTTGCTGGTTGCATATCAACTGATTTCCTTTAACATTTTTTGCGAAGTGAATCATACAGAAATACATGAAAAATGTCAAAGATATTTAATTTTGTGTTTTTTCATTAGGCTAATGGCTATCAAAATGAGCAGGTAGAAAATTAACTCTTCGACAAGTATTACTGATATTTGATCATTTACTAATACATACATTAAGATAGATTAAAATATTAAGAAAGATTAGGACTAAAAAGTCAGGTAACTAAATTAAGTGATGCACTTGATAACTACACAGGATATTTCAAAAAACTATACTAAAAATTAACAAAACAAACAGTTAATTAAAGCCAAAAAATATTTTTTTCCCTTAATCAACATTCTTCATTAACATACATTAGCAGCATTAGCTCCAGTTATGCCTCAACTCATACATAAATTTTAAAATTGTCAGGACAAAGATCACACCTCCTTAAATTTTACAGATTACTCCAAGCATCAGCTTGGAACACTAGCATTACACTAGTAACAACAACAGTCAACAGTGCCCTCTCAATCGGTAGCTTTAAGACAGATCCCTGGATGGTTTCCAAGTTCCACAGATACTACCATATTGCTTTGGCATGAATCTTAGGCACTCAAATTGATGAAATTTACTGTATGCTTAAAATGAGTTATGTGACATGACATGAAATGAGTGTCATTTCTTTGAGTGTAACTGGCTTTGCCCAAGCACTCTACTAAGAGCTGATGTAAAGAAAGAGCAGAAAGAAGCCTTGAAGGGTGTTCCTCCTTCATTCATTTGAGAAATGAAGAAAAAACATACTGGAGCTTTAGCCCAGAAAAAAGGTCCGCAGCTGCCAGAGATCTTGCTGTAGGAAAGGAAGGCTAATGAGTCCACCCAGGTAATGTAAGTTCTCCTGAACAAACAGAAAAAACAGAAGGGGAAATAAATCCACTTTAAAAGTCTTGAGACTTTTGTTCAAGATTTCTGGTGGAAACACTGAGATAAGGTTCAGCTAAGGTATGTGGGACGGAAACCTGGAGAGATGGGTGTATATAAGGGGTATAGATTAGACTTTGTTCTATGGCTTGCACAGTCTAAGGACATGAAGAAATGACTGAGGAGATACTGTTGAGGACAATTTTCAATGGAATCAAATTGAATTAAGATGACCTAATTCTCCCTGCAGATGTTGTGGATTGTGAAACATTATGGGGCATGTTACCCTAACCTGAAATCTTTGAAGAGATCATCCTGAAACTAGTCCAAGCAAAAATTAACAACGGGTTTCCACTTAAAGTGAGGGCCATGGACCCCTGACCTGTAGACTGACTTCCAGGCATGTCATCAGAACTCTAGTGACTGGATTTTCCTGGCAGTCACAGGGATGTGTCTGATCCTAGTTACCATCAACAGGCTTAAGCCTGCTGCAGGCTGACTTCCTAGCTTTATCTTGGACCTTCTTCCTCAACCATGGACTTGCCTGATGATCTGGACCTGGCTGAACCTGGCTGCCATACCTGGGCCTGCCCTGCACACCTCACTTGGATACCGTGGGACAGAACTCTGACTGGCAAGGTCTCTGCCCTGATGGATGTGTTATTGTGCTTGACTTCCAGCACCCTCTCCTTTAGAGAACAGCTGGCCCTCAATACTCTTCTTGCTCATCTTACTGCACACTCTTTATTTTAACTTGGCGGATCCTTTTCTGCTAAGGTTCAACTCAGTCAACCTCTTTCCAGCCTGTTATGATGCATACAATTATTCTTCATGAGCTTCATAAATCTTCTGTTGATCAATATTGACTCAATATTGATAAGGGATTCTCCACTTACTTATTATCAGCCACCAGATATCAAGCCATTAACCGTCACCCTTTGAAGATGATAGTCTATCCAGTCTTAAATCCATCTAGCAGTCCATACATTCATCATATATTTCCTAGAATAATATTCTTCAGCCTGGAAGAGATAACTGAAGACAAACATGATAGAGGTCTTTAAAATCAAGACTGGCATGAAGAAATTGAATGGAGAACAACTATTCACTGGGTGTTCCAATATAACTCTTAGAGGTTGTAAGCTGAAAGAAGCAGGTGGTAAATTCAGAAAAAAAATGATAAGGAATAACTTCTCAGAATGAATGGAGAATATTCACAGCTCTTCATGAAAATGCTAAAAAAGTCACTGGAACAGATAAAAAATGAAAAAAAAATGAAAGGATGCAAAAGTCATCAAAATAAGAGCTACCATTTCTGCTTAGGAGAATACCTATACTACATACCACTGTAAAGTGGAAAAGTGTAGCAGGAAAGAATGACCAAGTCAAGAATGACTCTTCCATTGACATGTGCTATTGACCATTAGATGGTGAGTGAGATGGATGCTTGTTCTCGCACTCCATGCTATTCATGTCTTATAGAGACATCGGTCTGAGTAAGAAAAAGTAAACATATTTTCTTATAGGAATGGAGCCTGGCAGTGTATTACTCCCTATTATTAACTGAAGTAAGGCAGGTTACAGAGGAAATATAGCCTATTTTAAAAATATTTATCTACTGAAACACAGTAACAAAACACTACAGTATGACAGCCAAAAACATTTGCCATACTCTTCCATCTTGATCACCTGATCTGCTCATAGTAAAAATCCAGTGAAATTATCAATATAAATTACCTGCTGTTGTTTGGACTAAAGCTGCTGAGCAGAGATAAATATGCGAAACATGTTTCCATCATTTAATCACTGAAAGTTCTTCATCAGGAAAGAAAATGAAAAACAAGAGATTTTCTTTGCAAACAAGAACTAACATGTTAGAAGTTGCTGTTTTAAGCACATCCTGTTGTTAAGGTAACTAAAGTGTTACAAATACTTTAAATAAAAAGGACATCACCTTAAAAGCTACTCAAGTAGTCATAGCAACATAGTAGTTTTTAGAATCTTTTAGAATTTTTTTAGAATAAAACCCCCCCCAGAGGGTTTTTTTTTTTTCTCCTGACCTTAAACTTTACAAAAATATACAGCCAGCTTCTTTTTATAAAGTACATGTGTTTATCCAAAGTCAGATAAAATACAAATTAAGAATATGCTGAAGTATCCCAAAGCATTTTAATATATATAAACTACTAATCAACTTAAGAACACTTTAAAATTATTATTCTTTTCTGTATTTCCAGAAAGCATGTTCCTATTGCAGGGTGTTACAAGTGCTCATACTAAAATAACAGTTTAAATTCATTTAAGATTCACTTTAGTGCACCATAATAAATATGTATTTTAGAGTTGCTTTCAAGCATTCATGTACATTCTATATGTATTGGATAAAGAATTTTCTCCATTTTTTCCTTTCAAAAATATTTGTTAATGATGTTTTATTCTTTTTAGTGTTAAAGACATCCATTCCTATACTGAAGAAATAAGTCTTATTGAAACCTAAAGTACAATTTTGCTATACACTGTCATTAACCAAAAAAAGTGTTTTTTGCAAAATAGTGACCCTCTGTGTACCTCCCTAGCACATTGCTCTTAAGGATAAATTTGTAAGACACTGTTCTTTTCATATATGTGTTCAGTTTGTTTAAAATTTGCCTTCTTGAAAAGAGAATCAGTAACATTTTTATTGTTGTTACTGGACAACATAGCTAAGAGAGAATGAGGGGTATTAATCCTTGCACTTCATTAACAGAGTTAGTGCCTTATTTAAACTTAAAAGCCTTATTTAAAACTAAATGAAGTCAGTACAAAAACTGACATTGTTTTCAATAACCTTTGATCAGACTTAAAATATATTTAGTTACAGGTGTACCACCAAAATTAAGGTTATGAAATTATGATGTTATCACTGAGGACATAATTTGAAAGTAATGGAATTTCATCTGTAACGAAGGGCCTAATTTGGCATGCAAATGCTTATTAGCAGTGATGACAGATACAAAGAGAAGAACACAGCTTGAGCCTGACAGCTCAAGGTTGTGATTTCAGGAATGAAATTAGAAATAAATATAATAACATTGTAAATATGTACACTTGATATCATTGAAAGATATCAATCATAGAACTCATGAGACAGTGACTCTTTAGAGGAAAGGTATATTGAAAGTTCCTTACCATCTCAGAACAGAATATTTTTTCTTTTAAGCCAATAAAAATTTCATTCAGAAAAATAGTATTCATATTTGGAGTAAAAACAGAAGAATTTTATATTAAATAGTCTTATTTGTGCATGGATAGTATTTTAAGCTTCTGAGAAGTTTGAATATAAGCACCATTGATGGAGGATTAAGGAAAAGTATATGGGTGAACCATGCATGTGGCGCATTCATAATTGCCTCCCACAAAATCATTTTTGTCATATATCTCTGCAATTTATCAGAAGATTTTTATCACCATCTATGTAGTTAGTATTTTAAAATATGTTTATGGAACCACCTTAGAGAAATGAAAAGATTTATGGATGATATAACATATAGAAAAATGTAAAAAGCAGCATTATAAAATTATAATCAGGTTATTTGTTAAAATACAACCACGATGGCAAAAATTCAGCTTTGTGAATGAGCCACAGAACAAGGCAGTTAAGTTGGAAGAAAGCAAATAGTAAGAGTGAAAATATAATGGAAGAAAAGAGAGAACAGTGTACTTTTTCTCCATTGTTCGTAAATATATTACTAATAGTAAATCTAAACAGCAAATATAGGTGGAAAAAATGTAGTTTACTATGAATTTTAGTCAGGAGTTGTGAAGGTCCTTTAAATTTGTCAGAGAACTTTCTGTCTCAACAGCTTTCAAATGATGGTTTAGATGTTTCACGTCATTAACTTTTTCAAAAATTTGTAGTTGTTACCAAGGTTTGTGGGCTTCAGCACGCTCAAAGAATTCTCGATGTAAGAATGTGACTGTATGTACTTCTTACTCTGTTAAGTAAAGAAAAAATTTAAAGTTGACATACTGTGGATATTGTCTTCCAGGCTGACAGCAGTCTTCTAAAGGTTTCCACAGGGAAACCCAAAGGAATGGAAGTTCATGTTATGGGTCCATTTAGGAAGCAATAGTGTGTAAGTCTTATTAGCCAGTTCATTCTGAATTCATAGGTTGACACTCACACCCAGTTTTCCAAAACAAAATAGTCTTCATAGTCTTTGACAGATACACTTCTCTTAGAGCACATCTTCAGTCTTCATTGCAAGAAAAGAGAGACCTCCTTTATAAGATGCTTACATGAGGCTACCAAACCAGGGAGACTGAGACTGAGGAACCAGTTTTTTCATCCCCTGTGATAACAAATCTGTGCTTATTTTGTGCTGGATTGAGCATAGAATAAGCAAACACAATTCTGCCTAATGGAATTATTAAGTGTTTAAAATGATGTCTTAATTCAATCAATTGAAAGCATAAACAGCATGAGTTTGATTGAATCAGTTTAAAGAATTACACAGAAGCCAATGTGGTTGTCAGCAGGGGTGAAAAATTTATGTATCACCTACACACAGCTTGAATTCTGTATTTCTCAATTAAATATTACAAACAACCTACTCTACCCTACCACAGAAGAATAGCTCTTGAGTAAGGAAAAAAACATAGCAAAGCTTTCAAAACATATGCAGTTAATTAAAATTTAAGCACTTAGCAACCACTGTCAAACATTTAATAAATATGACAGCTTGATTAGTCTTTATTTGTTCTGTGTCTTCCATAGACAACAACAAGAAAATGTTTAATAGATTTAAGATTTAAAAATGCTTTTAAGAGAAAAAAAAATTACCATTTAATGAAACATCTGCCTTTTAAGAAAATGTCATTTTTATATTCAGTAGATGCATTCCTAAAACACAATAGATTAGAAAGTATGATAAATATTTAACTACTGTTAATTGTGTATCGAGTACTTAAGAGATAGCAACATAAGAGCAAACAAAAACATCCAATTGCAATTGTAATATAAAATTGCTTTTATCCTACAATACACACATTTGTATGATAATTTAATATGTTAATGTTGGGGCAAGACTTTCCAGAAGTGCTCAGTTTTGGCCTAACCAAGTATTTACATTAATGATAGAAATCAATGCCTTTAAGATAACTTAGATTAGAAGAAAACATGGGAGACAAGCTGCTTTTGAATAGATATGTTCCAAAAATTAACACAAAAAGATTAACATCAATTTTTTTATTGGAAGATATATATTTAATTGCATTCATAGTTATATAAAGACAACCTGTTTATTAGAGTAAATGGATTTAATTCCATCAATTTCTATACCTTAGTTGATGTACCTCTGCTGGACATTTTTGTTCTATTAACTTTAGGTTTCATTGTAACCAATATTCGATATTTCATTTTACTGATTTTATCAGTATAACCTTTGTAAAAGGTTAATTGTTCTTTAATATTTTATCATTATACTAATTTGTTCACAGAAAAACCTTGTTTGTCATGATAAGAGCTTAAAATCATATCATTTTTCAGAATGATATAAAGAAATATACACATGGAAGCAAATAACACATTCAAACTTAGCATTCTCTTTGATTCTGCTCACCTCATGCTTTCAGCTTTGCTCCAGTAGTCCATCATTTCTAAAAGAAAAAAAAGATTAAGAATATTTATTGCACTGATACTGTTCATATCATTCATACAATGATGAATGCCTTGAAATGAGATGATGTTAATATTTTAATAAGAATATTTAGGTCTTGATCTATAAAAAGGGCTGAAGTATTAAACTACTCCAAGTATTTGAAAATAAATAATGAAAAAATTCAAAATATCTTACATGCCAGTGCAAGAGTTTTGCAAGCAAAGAATTGGAGAATTAAAAATACGTCATTTACCTTGGCAAAGAAGGTGCTCTTAAACATGATGGAATTCTATAAATAACTGAATATCATATTAACCTGAAAATAAACTATCAGAAATCATACTTTTGGGACTAATATTATACCTGAAATTTTCCTCAACCACTAATGAGATTACATTTTTGAGAGAAAAAAATCATACAGATAGTCTCATATTGTATGAATACTAATTCATAAGGCAGGTCACATTGCAAGACCATCGAAAGGTTACTGCATACACAGTATTAAATGAAATAAGTGTAGTAAAAGTCTTTGAGAACTTTAGATATCTTTATTGTAACTACAGTCAGCTCTATAACAATAACTAGTTGTTATACTGGGAAAAACTTTAGAAAAGCAAACTTCATATTTTTTATTAGTGGAGTTTTTCAAGAACTAGTTTCAGATATAACAAAAAAAGAAGAAATGTTCTTGTTTTATTGTATCTTTGCTATCCTAGGAATCACATCATTTTTTGCAAAAAGTAACCATAAATAATCCATGAAGCAACATTTTCAGTCTCCTCAGCTGAAAATTGTGCACCTCGTGTGATCACAGTCATCCATCAGAAACAAATCTATCAATGTTTCTATTACTCCAACTGGGTAAAGAATGGCTTAAGCGATTTCATTTCAGAGTTTATTCAAGATTTCCTATATCAATACTTAAACAGACACATTTAATATTTCATAGTAAGAAATTTTATACCCAGATGTGAGTTGGGGGTCCATGTGCACATCACTGTTCATTGACATAACTCTGAAAGAAGCAATTTCATAACTGTCCTCAGCTCTTAGTTTCTTTTTATATTCCTCTCTTGGCTCCTAACACATTCTGCCTTTGCTGCTTTCTCCAATAATACTTCAGGTTGTTGAGTCCTATACCAGTATCCTGTTCTAATTGTTGTGCCTTATGATGAAACCTAATGACTTGAGCATCCTGCCAAAGAATTGAATCTTACCTAATCCTACTCAAACAAGCTTCAGACATTTCATATATTTATTAAAGACTCAGGTTATTTCATTTCTAGGCCCAGTTGACAGAAATCCAGAAACCATATCCCATGTTCCAATTTAGCACAGCTACATCCATGTTTGTACAAGATCTTAATGCCTAAACCTGCCCTGGCCTTATTAGTTTAACATACACTGATAGTACTTTGAAATTGCTTCAGTAAATGCTGTTTGTTTCTGATACAATCTTTTGCTTATGTTTTGTTTATGCTTTATGTTTAAATTTTAAATTATTTTATTACCTTCTACATTATAACTGATGCTCACTCAAGTGAAAGCTGAGACAGATGAGGAACATTTGTTTAGTATTTCTATCCCACTCCAGCTCACTGTGCCCTCTAGACCTTAAGGCTTATGTGATGGACACAGTCTAAATGCCATCCCCACAAGAATATTGGTAGCAACAGAAATTTATTTCTACGGGACTTTCTTGTGTTTTCTCTGCAGCAGTTAACCAGCCCATAAGACCCTCAAATTACCTGTGAACTAATCTCTTCATTGAAACATAAAACTGCCATACACCACTTTACCTATACCTTATGCTTACACCAAATAACCTTATGTCACCTTTACACTTAATGATTTTAATATGTTATGATTGAAAGTTTTACTCAGAAACTTAACAGTGTCCGAGGTGGAAGAGGCTATAGGTGAGCCCTGACTCACTCAATTTCCTACAAAAAGATGGTCTTCTTTAAAGGAAAATCTGTGTTATCTTGGAATGCTGTATATGGGTCATCAAATAACCCAGAACCCCAGGAAAGATATGGCTCTCATTTTGGTGCTTATCCAGAAGCTTTATATGTCATTTTGGATAAGGGACTTTTAAAGTTTAGCTTTGATTTTCCCCCTTCCCTGCCTCAGTGTTTCAGCAGAAATTATGGTGGTTCAGTCAATTCTTAGAGCAAAAGAGTCTAAAACTCCAGAAAAATCTAAAATGAAAACTGTATCGTCTTAAAAAATTAATATTCTTTACTGAATATGAAATATTCAGGTTACTATAATGTCTTTGACAAGAAGGAGAGAACAAAACATATCTTTGCAAATTAGACTTTGGGTGCAAGTGTATAGTTTAGTAAAATTAGTCACTCAATAAATAGAAAACCCCTTTCCAAATGGGCACAAGTAATCTAAGCATTCTTTACACTTCTTGGTGTATTCAATGTGTCCTAGACGTTTTTCTGGGACATTTTTGTATGATATCAAGATTTATGTGATTATTTTCTAGTGTAGTTGGGTGAAATCCATATTTTCTCAGAGAACACAAATCATCTTAAACGGCATGTATTAACATTCTGGAGAGCTTGTGGTATCACCATCTGTATACTAAGTTAGAAAAATTCCACTTCCTATCCGTAACAGCATTTCTGTGTCACAGCATTTTCCTGGAAAGTTGAAAGTAGACTCCAAGAAAAGAGGACTGTATCTACAGTCTTTTGGAAACCTCAACACTTTCTCTGTTGTCCAACTTAACTGTTGCTTCACTAAAGATTTCTGTCAAGTAAGCTCTCTCGTATTTGTTCAAGAACAGTCTGATTCATACTCAGAATCAAATACACCCAAACTAGCAAACACATCTGGAAAAGGCAAAGTCTAAGCATACTGGTTTGGTATGAATCTCCAAACTTTAAAGTGAGAAAAGGCCTGGCTTGCTGTCAGTGACCTGCTAATACCTCATACATCTAAAAAGCTCCTCAGCTTCTCAGACCTTCACAGTTTTTGCTCTGATTTACCCAGTTATTTGTTGTCTTGCTTTATTAGCCTTTCATATGTCCCTTTAAAATTTCTTAAAACAAAAGGAAATTGTTGATGGATAAAGAATCATTGAATCATAGAACTATTTAGGTTGGAAAAGACCTTTAAGATCACCAAGTCCAACCATTTAACCTAGTACTGCCAGGTCCACCACTAAACCATGTCTCTAAGCACCACATGTACATGTCTTCTAAATACCTCCAGGGATTGTGACTCAACCACTTCCCTGGGCCGCCTGTTCCAATGCTTGTCAACCCTTTTGGTGAAGAAATTTTTCCTAATATCCAATCTAAACCTCCCCTGGTGCAGCTTGAGGCCGTTTCTTCTTGTCCTACATAAGATGACAAGACTGACCCTGAGGTATTTCACTAACTTAATGTTCTGTGATTAGACGTCCCAGATCAATAGTGAGGCAGCATTGACAGATTTCTTAAAATTAATCTTCTTTCTATCGTTCATGGCTTTTTTAGTTTTTTACTCCATTTAAGTCACCTTTTTTTTCTATCCAGGTATCAGGTCATTCTGATAGTAAAGGATAAGCTGTCTTAAAAGTAAAAGGTATATAGTTGGATAACATCTACATATCACAGTGTTCTTACAATTTAAATACACTGCATGATGCAGTCATAAACAAAAATCTAAAAAGAATGAATGGAAACTGTTTATTGGTAAACATTTACTGATTTTAATTTTATATATGTATTATTACTCATTTTATATGTATAAATACATTGTCAATTTATAACATATATTACGGAAGTTTGCTGCTGCTGTTTGAATCATGCCCAAGAAAAAACTTCAAGTTACAGGAACTTCAGTTCAGTTGGAGCTGAACACCCTTTTTTCTGTTTTCTATTTCTGATGGTCAGCATTTACTTACATTACCATTTGCTGGGTTTATAGGAAAAAAGAAAAGTAAACAAATTGCATTCACTTACAAAGATCTTCTAAAAAGGAAAGAGTAGGTGATTTTAAAAATTTCTGGCTATAAACTTAACAGTACAATCAAGAATTAACAAAACTGCAATAAAAAACTTTGTGTGCACCACTGCCAAGACAGTAACTCAGTTTCACATTTCACATTCTTGAAAGAATGCTGGATTTTTAGAGATCAATAAATAACATATTGTAATTTTATTCCAAAATTATAAGAAACCCTTTACTTTAAACATTTCAGTATGTTGGGGGTTTTTTAATATAAAATAAAAAGTGAATTTATACAAGTATTCTTAAAATTTTAGTTTATTTTTTAATTGTTATTTTCTCCTGGGAAATGTTTTGAAAAGACATATATGCATTATCCCTGAGCAGTTTTGAACTACAGCAAGTTCTAATGCATTAAATGCATCAGAACACCTCATGCTGTAACACACAGCATGCGTTAACTGCATATGCAACTGCACAGTATAAAGCACATGGAAACAGTTTTTAGTTAAAATAAAAGTCAATCTAAGCATTGCTGGTTTTATACTGACACCAGTTAAATAGCTTAAAGGATTAGCTGATCAAGTGTTACCATCAATAAGTACCCAAAGTAGTTAATTATAAAAAAAAAATCATATTTAAACATTCAGTGTAATGTATCTAAAAAAGTATAAGCTGTTGTTGCTTGATGTTCAGAATAATATACAGTAGGGTAAATCTTCCATTTAGGTGACTTTCCCATCTGGGGCCCAGCTACTATACCTGGTACTTATTTTATTCTGTGTGCCTTCTTATAGAAATGCTTATCTAGTACATGAGATACTGAACAATTATTTATACATATGCACAAAAATTCCTCCAAGCACAAAGGAACACAGAAGGGAATCTGAACCAGCAAAGCAAGCTACAACCTGTTTCTTCTTATCATCTCCAACTCCTTTCCTTACTCATTAATGATAATCAAATGTTGTAGTATTCTCTGAAGGTCATCAAATCAAAGAAAAAATAATATTAAATACCAGATTTCACCTTTGTAGCTCAAATCATATTCCACTTATGTATATAAAGAATACATAAATTCAGATTGCCAAATTCTGATTAGTTAAGCTCTTCAGGATCAACATAGATAGTTACTTTAAAGTTAAACTTAGGAAACTGAATACAGAATCAAATATGAGAATTGGTTAGGTTAGGTTTTAAAGATTGGTCTGAAAATATTTATCCATTAATTTTATGCAACAGTTCAGATTTTTGTAAACCATAATCTGTCATGCTTGTGATTGTACTGATGCTACAGACCATTTTCATTTCTAATCTATCATAGGTCTTATTCCATCAAAAAAGGGGAGTGGAGGGGGAATGAGAAAGGAAGGGGAAAGAGGGAAGTTTTGCCCTAAATACAGAATTTAAAAAGCACATGGATAACAGCAGAATCACTATAGTGATAACTTGTGATTTCAGATCATTTCAGACATAAAGAAGTTTTGCATGAGTAATTGAATTTACAAAAAATATAAATTCTTTTTTAAATTCCCCTTCCTTTACACAAGTCTTATGTAGTTTATAGGACTAAATAAAATGTATTTTTCTACATATAAGTGTGAAGAAAGTTCTTTATGAGATTAAGATGGAAACACTCAGCTCTGATGATTGCCTTTAGCATATTAGCTAAATAAAATCTAGGCTCAGAAAATCCTTAATAGTCTCCAAATGTCAACACAATAGCTTTCTACAGCCCAACAATGGGTTTTAAATGAAGCAAAAAGCAAATGATCGTTTGATTATTTTTATAATAAAAAAGCATGGGATTTTTCATATAACTAACATAATTGTAACTACAGTTAGTTAGAAACATTACCCTCTATTGTTTCCAGCAGTTTTTGAATTTCATGTTACTATGTACATTTTGCAGCTTTGGGACACCATCAATCAAATAAGGCTTGTTAGAAGGATTTATTTGTGTAATTGGATGTAGCCAGACATTATATGTGCTCAAGAACATATGTCTGCGTATATGAAAAACCTTCTGAAAAAGCTGGCATTTACTTACTGTGAAGTACATTCTTCCTTAGCAATTCTATCCTCTATGTATGGCTCGCAAAACTCATGTTGATGCAACTTCATGTCACAATCTAGAAGTAAAGAAACATTTAAAAAATGTTATGCAGAATCGTTAAAATACTTCAAAATATACATTACTCCATATACCATGACTACTATGAGTATAAATGTACTTAATGTATGTCTATGGTACTTTAAAAAGTCACGTTTTAAAATTAAATATTAGTCCTTTTCTGAATAATTATATATATCAGAAAATGGGATTTTTTTTTTTCCAAAGTAGAAAGCCCGAATTCTGAAATCAGCAAGCTAGATTTAACTGATTTATAGACCGGGCACTTTTTAATTTTCTGATCTGGGTAAGTATGCAGTTTGGGAGAAGGAGGAAGTGATTCTCTGGAGGGCAGATCCAGCTTTAGAATTATGTCTCTAGGGACCTCGGCTTGGTCAGTGCAGGGGAATTCAGAGTGCTGGAATGGTCCCAAGGCTATGGATGGGTGAGAACAATTTTTTGGTTTACGCTCTGCTCATGGCCTGGTGTCAAGTCCACTGTTCTTCATGCAGTTGTATTAACTATGTATGGAGTCAATGCCATTCTGTCTGGTCTCTGTGCCAGTAGGGCACACACATCAATCTAGTTTTCTTCAGTTTTGCTTGTCCTGTAGACAGCTAGACATGTTTCTTACACCATTTTCGATGTCTTTTTGCCAGCACAGTTTTAAGTGGTTCACTGAATTTTACAGCTTATTGTTCCACAGACTACAGAACAAAAAGTAAGGAATTTTTTTACAGTTACATTTCCTTATACTTGAGACCCATAAACTTCCTTTCTCTAGATCAATCACATAATTTGTTTTTCTTACTTCAGTTTTTCAGCACCTTGCCCTGCAGCACTTTGTACAAAGCTTTTTCTTTCAGTACATAAGCTAAGCTTGTTAATTATCTCCTCTGCTGATAGAATAATTGTTTCCCATGTGGATTCTAATATTTTAGGTTAATTGCTCTGTAAAGAGGGGGGGAAATGGGAGAAACACAGAGGATCTTGCCATGCACCTAGCTGGACAAACCTCATGATTAACAAGCATATGATCAGAGGTACATGGCTGATGGGCATCAGCAATGACTTCTTCAGGCATGTGGTTAGTTGAAGAAGATTGTATCTCACCCCAAAGCCTATATGAGTCCATTAATAGCAAATGCTGGCTGATAAAAAGTCAGCACAACCACAGGAGCTGCAAAGGGAACCCTGCTGTTGCAGTGGTTTACTGTGTAAAATCCTGCCAGGAATCAGAAATATTTCTTGTACTGAAGATGTACATGGAGGTATCTTTGCTCTTTGAACCAGTGACTACATCCAACCCTTCATATGTTAAAACTGTGTAAAATACTACCATAAGGAGAATGAAAGATGTTGTCAATAATAACAGTCTTCAAGCTGCTATAATGATACCTTAACTTTAAGGTATCTTCTCTTCTAGATATATATAATGATCTGATCATATGTAATTTGTTTGTCCAGCACATAATCTGGTACTGTTGTAATTCATTTCACAGAAAAACATAAAAATGTGAAAGTATGAATGAGAGAACTGTTATTAGTTGTAAAAGACTTTATTCATTATGTCATTTCTGAGCAAAGCAATGGTATTCCAGCCTCTAATATTGAATATTGGCTTCACTAGAGTCACAAACATATTCAGAAGGACTAGAAACTAACAACAAATGTTGGCTAAGTGTTTAGTTGGAGATGTCCCCAAGTCTCATGAGTTCCTGAGAGGAACATGCAGAACAAGCTTCTGCCAGGGCTGGATAGGGTGCTGACTCACATGGGGTCCAAGGTATTAATTTTAGAATGTGATAAGAGGAATATATTCCATGTAATTCCCTTCTTGTTTTTTTCTTCCTTTCACAGAAGAACTGATTTTATTGAGGCCCCAAACAGATAAGTTGGAGAAACTTGTGGAAAGGAAAAGTATAAAGAAACAACCAATTGCTGGATGAAGCTTTCTTCATTTTCAGCAAGCAGGAAGGTTGTTTATTGCCTATATCATAGAAAACCTGGATCCTTTTCTTGCTTAATCATACTTCTCCTGTATGACCTTGCATGAGTAACTCAACTACTGCATGCCTCATCCTCTCCACCTGTTCAAGATACAGCATATTTGTCCACAGATGAAGAATCTAGCAAAGCTAAAATTATTCTGATGTATTCAAGATTTCTCAATATCTTTGTTAACCATTTTTTGTAATGTGTTACTTAAAACTCCATATTGGTAATTTCAATTCCTTTTTTTTTTTGCTTTAATTTTTGTTAGTCATCAACTGTCTCCTTTCTGCATAATGAAGTATAACTTTATTGTAGAAACTCTTATATCAAATAAAAGTTTTATGCAAGACTACAAAGGATATGTTTTTCAATAACTAGTTCTCCCTACACGTGTTCCTATTGCCTGGATGTGTATTATTACTTTATTTTAGAAGCTCTGAGTGGTTTTATCACACAGCTACAAGCATGAGTTCAAAGTTACTACATTAAGGCTAGCAAAACTTCTGTAAAACTTGATTAATATTCATAAACATGTAAGTAGATGTAAAATTGTTTTCTTAATGGCTTGTTAGAATCTACTTGAAAAATAAAAATGGAAAAATAGTTTTCTGAAATGTTTATCTATACAACATTTCACATGAGTTTTCTCCCTTTCCCTTCTGTCCCCTGATTCTAATAACTGTAAGAGACCCTCTTAATCATTGCCCAACAAATCAGAGGTAACATTTTTAACCCATTTTGCTATGTTAAAAATGAGTACACAAGCCAAATAATGAGTAATTTGTCCCCAAGGGGTATTTGCTTCAGATGCAACAAGACTGTAAGTTCATTATAAGAAATGCTGTTGGAACTAAAACTCACGTAGTAGTTGCAGGAACAGAAGCCAATGGACTACACAGACATACCTAAGAACAGAATGTACTAAGAGTACTTAAAGTAAAGGGGAAAATGGAATATTTGTTTTCTTGGAATCAAGATGTTTAAAAAAGATTTAAAGCATTTGGTGTTTCTAGTGTACAACACTTGGAACCTAAGTCTCATTATAGAGAGACTTTTTTCCCTATTCTGACAATCTACAGAATATAAACAGTCCAGAAGAATTCTGCACAGGTAGAAATGGCTTTTTGAGAACAAAGGGTAAATACTCAGCTTTGGCCTTTCCAAACAGGATAAAATATTTGGATTTGGTCTTACCCTAACACATAGGGTGTGCCTATGCTACAGAGCACTGCACCCTTGTTTCCAAGTATATATATGGCAGTGAATGGGTTGGAGAAAAGGTTAACACTCTTTTGTTCTTAATCTGTGTCTATACTAAGATATGTGTAGTCCATAGAATTTCTCAGCCTAATTTCATCTGACTGTACTTAAAATTATACTTCCTTGCCTTATCTCCCCTCTTCTCTAGATCATCAATAAAGTAAATGAGAGTGAATTTTTCTAAATGTGGTAAGGGGAGAGGCAAATTCTTAGAACAAACTCTTCAATGCTTATGTAAGGACTACTTATTTGCCAATGTACTACAGGGTACTGAAAACATTATGCAAAATATAAAAGTGAAAACTTAATTCTTCAAGAAGTAGATCACGTTTAAGAATGGGACCACAGTCACATTACGTCAAATTAACTCATTCCCTTTTTCTTTAGCTTATCTAGAAAAAGTTTGTAAACAAACAGCATTGGCCAAGCTACTAACTACTCAAACCAGAATTTTTTCAATAGACTACCATTTAAACTTGTGATGGTTAAAATTACTAGTAGAAACACGCAGATGGAGGACAGAGGGGTGATTCAAGACAGCCAGCATGGCTTCACCAAGGGTAAGTCGTGCCTGACCAAACTCCTGTCCTTCTATGATGGAGTGACCACATCAGTGGACAAGGGAAGAGCTACCAATGTCCTCTATCTGGTCTTCTGTAAGGCCTTTGACATAGTCGCCCACTGCGGGAGAATGACGGACTTCACAACTCTATGAGAGTTATACTCCGAAGCCCTTTATTGTCTTATCTGACTCCAATATATATCAGAATTTTTGTTTAGTCACCATGCACACACTCATGATTGGTTACAGCTTGTTACACACGTTATTGCAATTGGCTATATACAAAATACCACGCGCTGTCCACGTGCCTCTCACACAGTCAGGATTTACTGCCTGCAGGTGTCCATGTGCTCCTTTTCTTCCTCTTAGTTCTTTACCACAGCTCCTTCTCCTCAAGGCTGAGCCCTGCAGGTGTCCAGCTGTTTACCATCTTCTCAGTGCCACAGCTCCTTCTCCTCAAGGCCAAGCCATGCAGATGTCCAGCTGTTTACCAGCTTCTTAATGCCACAGCTCCTTCTCCTTAAGGTCGAGCCGTGCAGAGTGATCCTAACTGCCCACAACAGCCTTCTCTCTAAATTGGAGAGATATGGATTTGTTGGGTGGACTGTTGGGTGCATGAGGAACTAGTTGAATAGTCACATCCAGAGCAGTGTTCAATGGCTCAATGTCCAGATGGAGATCGGTGATGGGTGGTGTCCCTGAGGGGTCCGTACTGGGACCAGTACAGTTTAATGCCTTCATCAGTGACATAGACAGTGGGATCGAGTGCACCCTCAGCAAGTTTCTAGACAACACCAAGCTGAGGGGTGCGGTTGACACACGTGAGGAGCAGGATGCCATCCAGACGGACTTGGACGCTATCCAGAGGGACCTGGACAAGCTCGACAAATGGGCCCATGTGAACCTCATGAGGCTGAACAAGACCACATGCAGTGTCCTGCACCTGGGTCAGGGCAACCCCTGGTTTCAATACAGGCCGGGGGTCAAAGGGATTGAGAGCAGCCCTAATGAGAAGGACTTGGGGAAACTGGTGGATGAAAAGCTGGACATGAGGCAGCAGTATGTGCTCACATCCCAGAAGGCCAACTGTATCCTGGGCTGCATCCAAAGAAGCATGGCCAGCAGGTCAAGGGAGGTGATTCTGCCCCTCTACTCCACTCTGGTGAGACCCCACCTGCAGTACTGCGTCCAGCTCTGGAGCCCTCAGCACAGGAAAGACATGGAGCTGTTGGAGTGGGTCCAGAGGAGGGCCACAAAAATGGTCAGAGGACTGGAACATTTCTCCTATGAAGAAACACTGAGAGAGTTGGGGTTTTTCAGCCTGGAGAAGAGAAGGCTCCAGGGAGACCTTCCTGCCGCCTTTGAGTACTGAAAGGGGGCTTATGAGAAAGATGGAAAGAGACTTTTTAACAGGGCCTATTGTAATAGGCCAAGGGGAAATGCTTTTAAATTAAAAGAGGGTAGATTTAGACCAGATATAAGGAAGGAATTTTTCCCAATTAGGGTGGTGAAGCACTGGCACAGGTTGGCAGAGAAGTAGTAGATGTCTCATCCCTGGTAATATTCAAAGTCAGGGTGGACGGGGCTCTGAGGAACCTGATCTAGTTGAAGACGTCCCTGTTCATTGCAGGGGGGTTAGACCAGATGACCTTTAAATGTCCCTTCCAACCCAAACTATTCTATCATTCTATGAAAAATGGTAGAAAATACTGATTTTAAAGTTGTGTTTTACATGGGAAAAGGTTTTTTTCTATTTTTACATGCTTAAACTGGACTGTTTTTTCTTTCCATTTCCTTTCCTTGGATTTCATTAGGTTTTTAGTTTGGTTTTGTTTTTGCTAAAGATTTTTTTATTATTTAATACCACTGAAAATATCAATAAAAATGTAACATTGACTTATATATCCTTACCACTCTTTATCCCTCTTTTGTGTTTTGTGTTTGTTTGTTTATTTGTCTTTGCTTGGCCATACTTTCAGGTTCTCCTTTTTACTTCAACTCTTTTCTTTTGGTCATTATTTGGGTTTGCTTTTGCTATCTACTTAGTTTTTCCTAATATGACTATTAGCATGGTTTTTGGGTTGTGTTAGAGAGTAGCAAGGGCAGGGCTGCTCCACAAAGAGGGATGATAAGCCATGAACCAAAGGTGACCACAGCACAGGCACTGTTGTCCCTAGGAGGGCATATCCCTATTAGGTCTAACTCTAGCACATAGAGCAGGGTGCTGATAACAAGATCCATCAACAGACCCAGTTTATCTGAGCTCTTAGTTACTTTCCAGTAAATAAAAAATTATTTGCATTCTAATAGTACTCCATTATGTAATCCTTTATGACATGGTTCATCATTAAGTGTTAACTGACCCTCCTGCAATTTGTATGTATGACTAGGAACATAGCAGTATGTTTCAGCACCAGGAAACACATCACCTGATGCACACAAACAAGTACAAAAATATTAGGGTAAGGCTTTGTTCCAGTGTCCTTCCCACCTGGATTAGGCTGTAGTGCTTAGACTCCAAGTGCCACTTTATTCAATATGTATTGAAATGACAATAGAGTATTGGATTGACCTTTATCTTCCCACAAGACACACTTATTTATTTGTATACATGCTTTTCTGGTGCACTTCAGAAATATAGTTCCTACCAGTTGCCATGGCTGCTGCCTGCAATCTTAATAAACTTCTTAAAGAGTTTTGAAGAGTGCACAGAAATACCATCCTAGGCAGGCTGCCAGCTGGAAGGATATTATAAAATACTGCACTTGCTCAACAGGGGTTTCCCACAATATGTCTCCAGCTGGCAACCTGCCCTGCTAGACAGAAGCCTCTAGGAGGACAACACTGTACCTGTTGCTGGTAGATTTGATCTCACAGTAGGTGTGGGAGTGTCCCAGGAAGAGCTTTTAACAATTTCTTCAAGCCCAGACATTTATGTGGTTTTACTTCCCCTACAACATCCTTGTGCTTGATAGTTATTTGCCTGTTTTAAAAATAACAATAACATATGAACTGAATTTTTCCTCGTATTATAGAAATCTTCACAGAATATTAAAATTTCTAAAGATCGTCACACTAGATTTGGGAAATCTAAACCTTATATTGTTAGAATAAACAGGGTAGTACTGTACTTCAGTAGTGATCTGTAATGCAGATGTCAAATATTTCCCTAGGATTTCATTGGTTGACTAAATTAATATTGAAGGCGCAGCACTTTAGATGAGCAAGATCTGCAGCATCCTAAGTAGTTTAGGACCATAACTTTGATAGAAAAAACAAAAACAAAAAGGATTTGTGTTTCACAAGTCACCCAAACTCATTTTCAAAATCTCATTGGAGGATCTGAAGAAGACTTCTTTTTTGTCTGCTTTTCAAAACAGTCTTAGGGTTTCTGACTGCCTTTAGGAGGACCATAACAGAGATTTCTTGGGGTAGTTTTCATGAATGTAGATCCTGCTCTCTGAATTTTAACACATTTTACTTTCTTGAATGAAGATTCAACAGCTAATACATAAATTAAAAAGCAAAAGTTGACCTGAGAAATAATCTTTTAAAATATGAATCAGAACTGATAGCTGTAATTCAGATCATTCCAAACCTTTCCATCTGTGTCTGTTGACAGAGCAGAAATCTTGATCGATAGAAGATAAACACAAGGGAGAACAAAGCATAATTGCCAAACTGTGCACTTTCAAACATAATGATATTTAGTCATTGGTAACTGGGACCATTTATTAATTCTGCAGGATGCTGTTGAAAAGACAAGTTAAAGATGATAGAGAATGTTGAAATTTCATATGAAATCAGGAAGGCTTGAATTCTTCTCTTGGCCAGAAAAGCAGGTTTCAACATTTTCTCCAATTTGGGCAGATGTATATTCACATAAAAAGTTCACAGTGTCATTTTTTTCAGCCCTTGCAGGTATAGCACAGGCATTGGTAGTAGTTTCTGATCTGACATGGATAGCCAGATTGAGCTATGAGTCAGTCCATTGCATACAAAACAAATACACCCAGTCTGGAGGACAGCGTTTTGTTGCCAAGTAGCAGAGAGCAAGAGCAGGTGTCCAAAACATTGTAAAAATTAGTTCCTCGGGCAAATCATTGGAGTTTAGAAGTAAGCGGGCCTTGATTTTGGCAGTCATATTTGCCAGATGGTGGCACTAAAAGAACTATCAAGAACACGGGCTGGGTTTCAGTGGGCACTTTTCCAGGTCAAGACATTAATTTCATAATGTCCCAACAAATCAAATGTAAAAAGTGCACCGAACTGTCCTTTTAAAATATTTGTTTACCACAGAAGCGGGGAGCAGCAAGAGTGGGCTGCATCACAAAGACTGTGAGCCAGGAAGTGGGGGCAAAAGCAGGGCAAGCAGAGACAGAATCCTCACCAACAAGAGGCACAGACCCACAACGTTCAAGCAAGAAGAGCAGAGCAGGTCCAGTGACAGTAACGAGGTTCAGCCAAAACTCAGGTTCATTAGACAAACCCATAGTGATGTCATGGTTTAACCCCAGCCAGCAACTAAGCACCACACAGCCACTTGCTCACTCCCCCACAGTGGTATGGGGGACAGGATCAAAAGAGTAAAAGTGAGAAAACTCATAGGTTGAGGTAAAGACAGTTTAATAGATAAAGCAAAAGCCGCACATGCAAGGCAAACAAGGAATTCATTTACCACTCCCCATGGGCAGGCAGGTGTTCAGCCATCTCCAGGAAAGCAGAGCTTCATAACGCATAACAGTTACTTGAAAAGATAAATGCCATAACTCCAAATGTCCCCCCACTTCCTTCTTCTCTCCAGTTTTATATACTGGGCATGATGACATATGGTAGGGAATATCTCTTTGGCCAGCCTGGGTCAGCTGTCCTGGCTGTGTCCCCTCCCAGCTCCCCGTGCACATCTAGTCTTCTCATTGGCAGGCCAGCACGAGAAGTTGAACAGTGCTTGACTGCTCAGCAACAGCTGAAAACAACAGAATGTGATCAACATTATTTTCATCCCAAATCCAAAACATAGCTTCATACTAACTTCTATGAAGAAAATTGTCTCTATCCCAGCTGAAACCAGGACAGATGTCTAAGAACAACCAAGAAGTCAGGCCAGCAGATTAGGAAGGTATGTATGTGGTCAGGCACATCTACAGCACAGGTCACACAAGGACAAAGACCAAGGGTGTGAGCTTAAATTAGTTCCCACATGCAGTGGGCAAGGCCTGACAAAGCCTCTCAAAGCTGTTTTCCACACAGATCTTTCTGCATCAGCCTGATCCAAGGATATACAGATGCATAATATTAGACCTGGTCTTTAGCACAAGCAGCTAACCTCCTAGGTGAGGAAGAAAAACATTGCAGATCCTGCCAGTGTACTCAGCTGTAAAAAATTCCCAGAATGAAATGTAAGATTTTGTTAAGTCAGAAGTCCTGGAATCTAATGTCTATGCAAGTATAACTGCAGGGAGGTCTACAGGAAGATAAAAAAGTGATAATAAAGATAATAAAGGCAAATGATAAAAAAAAAAAACCTGTGATAATTTTGTATCAAATGCCATTAGTTTGGTGTTTGAATTGGAATTTGCATGAGCTAGTTCCACAGTGTTAGCAAACCAATAATGGGCTTTACTAGAGTTTCACTATCAGGCCTTCACTGTTTATCATACTATAAGCAGAAGTTAGACATGTGTCTTAGCAAAAAGGCTCTTACTTTCATTTCTTTCCTAAACAGTGGTGCTGATAAGACCTTTATCCCAGGGACTCTAGCCATGAAGAAAAACAGCATGTTCTATGAATAGAAGTCTCTTCAATGTTTTTGAAACCTGCAAAAGGAGAAAATTTCCAATACCTTCTAATATTATACAAAACTGTATGAGATAATTGATGCCATGGCACAGATATCAACAGATCTTATCCTTACTTATTATCCCATGAATACATAAATTAAAGTGTTCATATACTCAAGAAAAAAATTAAGCTGAGAGAATTTTTTGGGAAAAAATCTTCTAGCCTTTCACTTCCTAGTTTATAGGGTCCTTCAAAAAGGTCTGTCTAACCAGCGTAAAAAAAATGTACCAGCTCTCAGTGTTGAACAGTTAGAAAATTTTCACTTTATTATGAAGAAAGCCCATTTTTCAGTATTTAGAAATACTGATTTTCTCCTGGAAAACAGCCAGGAAGAGTCTTGACCTGAAAAGAAAAAATCATTTGTGCCACTTTACCTGAATCTTCTAAATTTGTTATGTGGTCCAAATGAGTAAAAGTAAAGTATTAGATAAAAATATGAGAAAGTCTGAATAAGACATAATTTCACCTTAACATCTTGGGCCTTGTGCTTGAGTATTACTTGATCAGCAACACCCAAGAATCGCTTTGGACAGAATAGTTTCTATGTTCTGTTGCTAGATGAGGATCATCACAATGTAACAGTAATGTAACTATGAAAAATACATATTGTATAAGTCAGTTCTGGAACGCAACAGGCTGCATCCAAGGGTACTGAGAGGACCAGCTGATATTTATACAAGGCTAACCAATTTGAAAAGTGATAGAAGGAACTGAGTGAACCTTTCAGAAAGAAGTTGCTTAGTCAGATGGTGGTGTAAATTTTCAGGTATATGTGAAGCTTTCCTTTGGGACAATGGACAAACCCTTTGCAATGATCATATAGGCTATGTTGATCAAATACTAGCACTAGAAGTCCCCTGGTACCCAGAATAGAATATAGAATAGAGTAGAGTAGAGTAGAGTAGAGTAGAGTAGAGTAGAGTAGAGTAGAGTAGAGTAGAATAGAATAGAATAGAATAGAATAGAATAGAATAGAATAGAATAGAATAGAATAGAATAGAATAGAATAGAATAGAATAGAATAGAATAGAATAGAATAGAATAGAATGGGTTGGGTTGGGTTGGGTTGGGTTGGGTTGGGTTGGGTTGGGTTGGGTTGGGTTGGGTTGGAAGAGACCTTTAAAGTTCATTTAGTCCAAGCACCCTGCAATGAGCAGGGACATTATCATTATCAACCAGATCAGGTTGCTCAGAGCCCCATCCAACCTGACCTGGAATGTTTCCAAGGGTGGGGCATCTACCACCTCTCTGGGAAATGTGTTCCAGTGTATTACTATTATTTCTTCCCTTGCTGTCCTATTAAACTGCCTTTATATGGCAACCTGTTCCAGTGTTTCACCACCCTCACTGGCAAAAATTCCTTCCTTATACATAGTCTAAATCTACCTTCTTTTAGCTTAAAACCATTACCCCTTGTCCTATCATAACAGGATCTGATAAAAAAATCTTCCCCATCTTTCTTATAAGTCACCTTGAAGTACTGGAAGGTCTCCCTGGAGCCTTCTCTTCTCCAGGCTGAAAAACCCCAATTCTCTCAGCCTATCCTCAGAGAAATGTTCCATCCCTCTGACCATTTTTGTGGCCCTCCTTTGGACCCACTCCAACAGCTCCATGTCTTTCCTGTGCTGAGGGCTCCAGAGCTGGACACAGTACTGCAGGTGGGGTCTCACCAGAGTGGAGTAGAGGGGCAGAATCACCTCCCTTGACCTGCTGGCCACGCTTCTTTGGATGCAGCCCAGGATACAGTTGGCTTTCTGGGCTGTAAGTGCACATTGCTGGCTCCTGTCCATCTTTTCATCCACCAGTACCCCCAAGTCCTTCTCGGCAGGGCTGCTCTCAATCCCTTCATCCCCCAGCCTGTATTGAAACTGGGGGTTGCCCCAACACAAGTACAGGACCCTGCACTTGGCCTTGTTGAGCTTCATGAAGTTCACACAGGTCCATTCCTCAAGCTTGTCCAGGTCCCTCTGGATGGCATCCTGCTCCTCAGGTGTGTCAACTGCACCACTTACCTTGGTGTTGTCTGCAGACTTGCTGAGGGTGCACTCGATCCCCTATATCATTGATGAAGACATTAAACAGTACTGGTCCCAATACAGACCTCTGTATCTGTATCCCTCAAAGGATACCACTTGTCACCAGTCTCCATCTGGACATTGAGCCATTGACCACTACCCTCTGGATGTGACCATCTAATCAATTCCTCATCCAAATGAGGAATGACAGATGCATTCCCCCACAATTTGCTGTAGAAGAATGAAATAATATTTCAGTCTCCTTAAGAATGACAAATCCCCAGGTGAGCCTCAGGCATTTTTCTTACCGCAGAGAGGATACAGAATGGACACAAGAGGCCTTTCACTTTTTGTTTTCTTAATTTAGAAACAAACAATGTGTTTTATAAGTATTGTAAGTGCTATCTTTCATGATTCTGTTCACTGTTGTACTCCATCCCACATTTTAAATGTGTGTCTTTCATCACATCTGATTTTATTCTAGATTATAAATGATGGAACAAATATTATGTAGTTTACCACAGAGGTACATAGATCGTAACTGTGGTCTCTGTGTACTAACAATAACAGCCATTTTTCAACAGCTGTTACTAAAAAAAAATTGAAATTTATTTAGCTTTCTGCTTCACATAGAGACTCAGTTTAAGAATTCAGAGAGCTCAGTTAAACTAATGTAATGCTTTAATGCTGAAGATCCCAGTATCAGGTATGTTAGTTAAGGTGGCAGCCTTCAAAACACAAATAGTTCTATTGTTGCTCATAGTTGATTGATATGGAACAACTGGAGATACCTGGTGATTTGTCATTTGGGTGGTTTTGCTGCTTTGAGAACTCTGTGTGATACAAAAATTACATGAGTCAGAGGATGAAATACATTTGCAAAAGTAGCCAAGGAGTAGCATACTTGCATGACTTCTGGGTACAATCCATTTATACCAATTCGTTTAAAAGAGCACCTCAGTGGAGTTCTTTTAAGTGCTACAGAGCAAAGCAGGAGAAAGTAGCACAGAAGTCAAAAGAGGCCAGTTACTTAGTCATTTCATTTTACACTGTTATACACAGGGACTTGTTACACCTTAGGGCAGGCAATAAATTTCATAATCAAAACATTAGAGAAGTCCTACATCTAAAGAGGACACTTCCTGAGTTAATCTTCTGGATGGCTCTGTGGACTCAGTGATTAGAATCCTAAAAATTCTAATGCAGACTGATGCAGAACTATTTTATTTACAAAAGGCATGTGTGTGGTGGGTTGACCCTGGCTGGATACTAGGTGCCCACCAAAGATGCTTTATCACTCCCCTCCTCAGCTGGACAGGGGAGAGAAAATACAATGAAAGGCTTGTGGGTCAAGATAAGGACAGGGAGATATCAGTCAGCAATTCCCATCATGATCAAAACAGACTCTACTTGGGGAAATTAGTTTAATTTATTGCCAATCAAATCAGAGTATGGTAATGAGAAATAAAATCAAACCTTAAAACACCTTTTCCCAAACCCTCTCTTCTTCCCAGGCTCAACTTCACTACTTATTTTCTCTTACCTCCTCTCCCCAAGTGGCACGGTTGTGGTCAGTTCATAACATGTTTCTGCCACTCCTTCCTCCTCTGCCTTCCTCCTCCTCACACTCTTTCCCTGCTCCAACATGAGTCTTTCCCACAGGCTACAGTTCTTCATGAATTGCTGCAGCCTGGGTCCCTTCCACAGGGTGCAGTCCTCCAGAAACAGACTGCTCCAGCGTGGGTCCCCTGTGGGGTCACAAGTCCTTACAGCAAACCTGTTCCAGCCTGGTCTCCTCTCTCCACGGGTCCACAGGTCCTGCCAGGAACCTGCTCCAGCACGGGCTTCCCATGGGGTCACAGCCTCCTTTGGACATCCACCTGCTCCAGCATGGGGTCCTCCATGGACTGCACATGCATATCTGCTCCACCATGGAGCTCCATGGGCTGCAGGGGGACAGCCTGCCACCATGGGCTGCAGGGGAACCTCTGCTCCAGCGTCTGAAGCATCTCCTGCCCCTCCTTTACTGTCCTTTTTTTCTTCCCTTTTCTTAAATATGTTATCACTAAGTATCATCACTGACGGGCTCAGCCTTGGACAGCAGTGGGTCCATCTTGTAGCCAGCTGGCATTGACGCTATTGGACACAGGGGAAGCTTCTAGCAGCTTCTCACAGAAGCCACCCCTGTAGCCACCCTGATGCCAAAACCTTGCCATGCAAATCCAGTACAGCATGGGAAAGAATAAAGTTTTTCTCTCCAAAAATCTGAAGGAATTGTCCCTAAAAATGTTGGAAAAATCGAAGACTACTACCTTTAAATATACACAAATTATTAATAATTATGAGACAGCAACTGACACTCAAGCAGTTACCTTGATCACATCAGCAAAAAAGAAAGGAAAAAACACGTGCTTTAGCACAGTCATTTTCTGGGGTTATTAAACCGAGCTGCTTGGATTTGGAAGTTTTAATCATCATTTAACTGCATAACTGTACTATAATTACAGGAAGATTGATTTAAGATAAGTGAGTTTAATAAACTATTAACAATAATGCACTCCTTCGGTACCTCTATGCCACCAATTCTATCTATGCAAGTACTGAAATGATGCACTTAATTTACTTTAATTTCCTGACTTATTAATTTATATGTTCTCACACTTAAATTTTTCTCTAATATGAACTCTATTTTATTACGTTAGAAGAATTTTCTGAGTTCAGACACTTTCAGAATCTTGATAACATTGCTAGAGTGCAACTGCTATTGATATAAAGATAAATAATTAAAACTTCCGCATAAGCAAACAAAAGTTACATGAAAAGTGTCTTTCATGTAATTTCCTTTTCTTTTTTGTTACAACTTTCTGAGAAGGAGACATTTAAATACAATATTTTTAAGTTTAAATTCAGTCCTACCGAATTTTTGAGAAGCAGTTAGGGAGGCATCAATAGATGTTTGAGATAAATCTGTTAAATTGTTCTGGAGGTGATTTTACTAGAAACTGCTAGTACTGAGAAATAGCTAAGTCAATAGTTAACAAACTAATCATAATTATATGGCTTCCTTAAGGAAAATAATAATCATAGTCTTTAAGTTATTAGTTAAGACTTATAAAATAGTACACCCTAAATAAGTTACAGTCTTATCAGAAAAAAACCCAAGGAAATTATCCATTCATTTATATGTGATTAAATAACAATTAAATAAAAATTGTATCCTAATACCTACACACAGGAGAGTCAAATTAAGGCTGCAGAAGCAGTAGGTCTGTCCTCTCCAAGTGCTGAGTAAAGCTTCCTAGCTATCATGCTGAACTATATTGCTTGGATAGTCTCAAAGTCAGCAGTATCTTTACTTCAATATTGTAATGCTCACCAATTGATCGGCTTTTCCTGTAGTTATTTTTTTTCCACCAAACTACACAGTTATTTAAGGGCTAATAAAAAGTGTGACTCTTATTTCCTGGTGGCCCCAGAAATTTTCCAGGGGCAATGGTGTTTATAAATGCATAATGATACATAACCAAAAAACTTATGAAACAGTGATAAATTCTTTCAGAGTGTAAAGTTTGATGTAGCTGCTGAAGAAAGATGTATACCTTTCAAGTGGTGAAATCAACTTCTAATGCATTACAATAGCATAATACAAAAATAAAATCGGAGTATTATGTTTCTGAGCATCATATTCATTCAGATATAGTTAAGATGTGATTTAAGCCTGATGTAAAATAAAGCTTGTTTGTTGGGAATGTAAAGTATAAACAAATGTATCAAAATGAACACATACAATGCATTTCAAAAATATATAGTGTGTTCATTTTAAAGAGTTTCAGCGTGTTGAGAGAATATTATTATATTGATAGCATATCTATTAGTGTTTTATCAAAAACAAGTATTTATAGCAACACTATAAAGGACACACAGAAAATTATATTTAATTGTTGCAAAAATATATTCCAGAGATTAACTTTAGGACTTAACAGAACAATAATTTAGAAGCTACTCAGACCTGGGAAGTTATTCCTAGCTTCTGACAGATTAAAGCAACAACTGATGCTGAGAAATCTTGGCAAAATCCCAATATATTTACTGATTGCAGATAGCTAGGTATGATCTTGCCAATGTGTGTTAAAACAGAGATCAATGTTTGTTTTCTTTTCTACTTTTGCTAAATGTATAAATGTTTCAAGTCCATAACACTCCCTAGTGATCTCACTTTTCAAATATGTACTTTAAGTGATTAGGGCTAGTCAGATATTTTCTGCCAACACCTTTTTAATCAGAAAAATGCTCATTTGTTCAAAAAAAAAAAAAAAAAAAGGAAAGCGTTTTAGCTACTTCTATTTTGCAGTGTAAATGGTTTTATTCTGCTGTAGGATGGAGTTCTAAATAAAAACAGGAAAATATTGCAGTACAGTACAGTAGCCAGTGGTCAAGGAGTATGCAAGCAGGTAAGCTTAACTTTAAATCTCCATATTTAGATAGCTGAGGCTTTAAATGCTCTTGAGGACATAGGAATACTTTAATCACAAGACTTACTGTTTCATAGAAAATGTCTCTCAAGCTCTCTTTTGGGGAAAATAATTCTCCTTTTGTAAAAATAAATATTAATTGTGCACCCCGAAAAGTCAAATAACTCTGTATTTTAGTAGTTAAAATATTAAGAAACATTTTGGATTATTCCACTTTTAAGTCTTAAGTCATTAAAGAGTGTTCAATTATACATATAAAATTACATCTGCACTAGAAAATGAGAGAGTTCAAACTGAGAATATCTAGTAGTTGCTGGACAAACCATAGGAACAGTAAAAACAGCAGGCACCCAATTTGAAAACCCTCACTTAACAATAACAGAGACATGAAGTGGTCTGCTGAATCTTGAATTCCTTTTCTACACAGTGGAACAATTTCACTAGGACAAGCAGGGAATACTACAAGACAACTTTGCCCTTAGCTGGTGCATCAATCTCTTACTTTTTAAGCAAGGTGAGGTTCACCAGTATTCTACACTCCAAGATTTTTGTATTCTCTTGTTGGACACTTTTATTTTTTTTTACTGTTAGTATCGCCCCTCCTCCCTGTTCACAATCATCACAATCTTGTATCAGTATAAGGGAGAACAAAGAGCAGGGCCATTCCACAAGGAAGAGCAACCAAGAGTGTTCACAGCACAGGTAGGGCAGTGCCCTTACCAACTGGGGTGGACTGGACAGTTCTGATAATGTAGTCCAGCAATAGTCCCAGACAAGACGAGGAGATGAACCAGGCACAGGGTTTATCCAGGGAATCCAGCCAGGAGCAGCAGCAAACAGGACCAAAGACAGGACTGGAGACAATTGTCCCTTATGCTTCAGAAACCAAAAACTAAAATAAATTTTAAATATATATATATAATTACTTCTGCATCCCCACCTTCCCAGAAAGATCTGACATGTCATTTTGAGAAAGATCAGACATCAATCAGTTCAGCATTTGGTACTAGTGAGGGGAACAAGCAACTGAAGTGGGCCCAAGGAGTTCTCATGGTGGATCTTTCACTAAAGTAGTAAGTTTCAATGCCATTAGACACAAAGCCACTTTAAAAGGCTCTATAGTTTTGCTGTTGTCACTGCTTTATCCATACCCCTATGAGTTGGGCTGAAACATCTATCAACTTGTGCATGGGACCATGTTCTGCAGGGATAACAGTTTCTCCCTTGAGCTATCAAAAGAAATGTTCAGACATAAAACAGAGAACAGGTTAAAACAATTATAAAAGGAAAACCTGTGATTCCCTTAAGGTCATTGGAAAGGTGATCATCACTTAAAAGGACAAGCTTTGACTTTTTTGGTGAGAAACAGAACAAAAAAATAATTCCAGAAGAGCAGTGAGGTATGCATCAAAAGGGTAAATTCCTCCATCAGTAACTCAAAACCAGCAGTGTCCTTTTCAAAACCTAAAGGTAAAGAAGAGGGATTAATTTAACAATGTATTTAGAAGATCAAAGGGCTCATTTCTATTCAGTTTGATTTTTATTTGTCTTGAATTATATACATCAAAAGTGCATATCTCAGGCTTAAGAGAAAAAGAGAATAAAAAACCCGAAGCATTGAAATTAACATCAGGGGAACAGAACAGGAAACAACTTCAAGACCAATAAGTAGCTATGACTTTTTCTGTTATAAAGATAAACATTTTGACCTTTTTAAAATATGACTTCTGGAATTGCAAGGGCAACATAATCAGGGCACTTTCAAAGGACACTGCTTCAATGCAATAAACTGAAGAGTTCTCAAAGAGCTGGAAAAAAGTTTAACTAATAAAATGTTAAACCATGATTTACTTGTTTTTAATAATCTTGGCCATTTGAAATCCAAGCGTTAGAACACTGATAGGTTTCTGTACATTTGATACCAAATCTGAAAACTTGTGTGAATTATCAATGCACTGGAAACTTTTTCAAGAGTTGTCTGTACAATGGAATTGCAACCATAAATGCAATGCTAACATAATCTTACTGCTAAGTATATATAACTTATTGCTATGTACATATATTTTATGTATATGAATGAAAACATTATTATTTTCTAGTGATGCGGTTCCAAGTCCTTATAAGATTACAGAAAACATGTTAACAGAAAATACCATGCTACTCTGAAAAAAGCACAGAGAACTTTAGCTTGTGTGAGAAAAATAACATGCAATGTGTCACCTACCTAAAAAAACCCAGAAAGCTGTCTGTGGGGCTGAGTTGAATAACAGCTTAGAGTATTTTCCTTCTCCCTGAGGCAAACGACTGATGATTTAGAAGAATCCTTTCTCACCCACTTATAAGTTGCTCTCTGAGTGTACTCTATTATGGAGAAGTGTGACCCAGCAGCTCCCTGGGCGCTGGGAACTGGGAGCCCTGGGGAATCCCCAGGCTGGGCAGGCAGGCCTTGGCAGCCAGGGCCTGTCCCACCGCCACAGCCAGGGAGCAGGGCAGCTGGGGGCAGCCCCCAGCCCCTGGCATCCGGCACCTCCCTAGGGTTGGAGAGGGGCTGAGGCTGGGCCAGGACATGGGCCCACAGGTGGGCCTGGCTTGGCTGAGTCCGTGTGCTGAGATGGAGATCAGCCCTGCTACGGCAGGGACTGAAGGCCCCAGGGGCCTGAAATAGGGTCCTGAGCCCTGGGCAGGGGTGCAGAGAGTCCCCAGGTGAGGCTGGGCAAGGCGAGTAAGGCCTGATAGTGTCCTCAGGGCCCTGACACAGTTAACCTGTACTTTTACATCCAAATAATCTATTCACCTAGCTCCTATTCTCTCTCTTCATGTTTTACAACTCCTCTCATTAACCTTTATGATTGTTGTCTGTGTTTTTCCTTATGACATCTTAGAGAACGCAGGTCCATTGTGGCCACTTTATGTATAGTAAAATCAGTCATAAAAGCAGTTCTTGATTTTGCAGTTGGAAGCAACATTGTTTATTACAAGTGGAAGCTCTGAGGTCATTACTTAATGTTTCATAAGTAAGGTCAATGCTTAGGGGCTATCATCACAAAGATTCATGTATTACTATATTTGAGAACTCTAACTTTTACTGTCTCTGTCATAAAAGAGAAAGCAATGCTTTGAATTAAGTAGTGTCATTGTCTGGGAGGAGTTAAATATCTGAGAATGAAATCCACAAAGGCCAGAACAGTGAGTAAGAAAGTACCTCTATTATGCTGTAGAAAATGATTGAGACTCAGACTTGAGCATTCTCCTGATTAAAAGACAATAGAGGAAAAGTTGCCCACCAGTGAGGTCCTCTTGTCTTTCCCTACCACTTACTTTCTCCTGGTACTGTTTCCCATATCTCTTATTCTGCAGTAGAAAGGCTGGTGTATCTCATCTACCTAGGAGTTGTAGCAATTCAGTTTTCAGTCCTGCCTGGGAAGATCAGTGACAACTCCAAGAATGGAAACTACAAAGCCAAAAAAATTCTGCAATGGAGAGTGAAGAATTTGGGGTCCCACTAGGAAAGACAAAGTTCAAATTCACCTATTTGCAGTGTTTCGTGGTAAAAGTATAGATTTATTAATACAGAAAAGAAAACAATACATCATTCAGCCAAGTTACTGGAGTCCTCACTGAAGCAAGGATAACTGGTTCTAATTCATGCTCCAGTTATTTTAATGGGTTAAAAAAGTAGCTTTCACTTGCAAACATGCTAATTCTGAAGTTTCTGCTCTCTTGAGGAACAGCTTTATTCAGCCCCTCTTAACCTTGCTTTTTCTCTAGCCTCCAAAAGCATTAACAAGAACACCTTAGATCCTCATCAACCTGTCCAAGCCAGAACAAACTGACAATTTGAACACTCCTCTGAGAGGTCCTTATTTCAGGCAGAAATACAATCAATGCCAAGTCTTTCACATTCTTGATAATGCTATAATTGCTAAGATACTGCACAAAATAACTGTCCATTCTTCTGCCTCTTTCTGGGACAAGAATGTTGACACAACTATACTGGTTTTGTCTGAGGTAGAGTTAATTCTCTTCATAGTAGCTCGTATGGTGCTCTGTCTTGGAGCTGTGACCAAAACAATGTTGATAACACAGTGATGTTTTGGCTATTGCTTAACAGTGCTTACACACCGTCAAGACCCTTTCTGTTTCTCATACTGCTCTGCCAGCGAGTTCACTGTGGGTGCACAATGAGTTGGGAGGGGACACATCCAGGACAGCTGACCCCAACAGACCAAAGGCATATTCCATAACATATGACATCGTGCTCAGCCATAAAAGCTGGAAAGAGAACATTCAGAGTTACAGTGTTTGCGTGATGAAGCTCTGCTTTCTTGGAGATGGCTAAAAACCTGCCTGTTGATGTGAAGTAGTGAATGAATTCTTTATTTTGCTTGGCTTGCCTGCACAGCTTTTGCTTTACTTGTTAAACTGACTTTATCTCAACTGACAAGTTTTCTTACTTTTACCCTTCCAATTCACTCCCCCATCCCACTGTGGGGGAGTGAGTGAGTAGCTGTGTGGGGCTTCACTGCTTACTGAGTTTAACCCACAACACACAACTTAAGTTTTTTGAGTAATACTGCTTAAGTAATACCATAAGCAATTGTGTAAGTTTGATGTAAATGAAAATCATTTCATTATCTAGTAGATACTCTAGTTAATCAATAAAAATTAGGAAGCACTTAGGAAATTTGTAGAAATTAGTATATAAAGTTGTCAAATTAAAGAATTTCACGGGGAAAACATTATGCAGATGTTTTCCTTTCTACTAAGGAAAATGAAAGAACTAACTGATGAAAGAAGCATACAGGGGAAGGATAACTTCCCTCAACCTGCTGGCAAGACTCCTTCTAACACAGCCCAGGATAATTTATTTGATTATAAAAGAAAAGAATGGTAGTTTCTAACTTAGTGTCATCCTGTAACTCTATGATAGTTTTAGTATGACTGGCTGAAGATCGACCTAATGGGTGTCACAACTTCTATTGCTTTGTAATTCCAATCTGATCAGAAGGTCAACAAATCTACTCTACAATGGTTGCTTTGGCATTCAGTTTACAGATTCTTTTCCTTGATTTCATGCCAATATTCTAGCTACATCATCTTGTCCCACACTGAATTATTTCTCTCTGACTTAATATTTAAATCCATTGGCTATTTGTAGCCTGTTAATTCTCTCTGCCTTTTATCATTGCTGAGTCAAGTTACACAAACTTCCTTCTTTTTATCTTTCTGCAGAAATCAATCCCTCCATCTCCTTGATTTTTTTTTTCTTTTTTTTTTTTTGCTGTCCTCTGAACTCATTCAGTTTGTCAATACCTTTTTTTGGAACGTGGTATCTAACATGAAATGCAATAGTCAAAATATATTCACTCCAGTACAGCAGAAAGAAAGAATTGTTTCATTGGTGGTTGAAATCACACCAAACTACTACGTTCTGACCACTTTGTGCTCATTATGCCAGCTGCTAAACCATAATACACCTTCAAGTCCCTTCATAATAGATACAGCTCTCTATCCGTTGTCTACCCGTATTTTACCAGGCTCATACAATGATAGACTTATTTGGAATGCCAGTGAAGGAATCTCTCAGAACTGAACACCACCAGTAATCAAGGCAGAGCACAACAGAAACATCCCTGTAAAGACATTGCCTCTCTTATGCTATCTCTACATTCAAATTTTGTATCAGAATTTTTAGGTTTTGTAGTTTTCATCAAAACTACACAGATTTCTTGAAGTTGTTAGTAGTGTAAGACCACTAAGGACCCAACAGGTCATCAGGTTTATTTCCCCAGCTATCATAAATTACATTGTATGGTAACACATTTATGAGTTTACCAGGCACCATCTTAAAAGTGTGCAACAAATTACTCATAATCATAAGACAGGGATAAAAACTTCTACTTCTGTTCTGCAAACATGGAAATTAAATGTGCAGAGTCTAAGAGATGTTTTATGACCTTAAAGGTCTTTTCCAACCTAAATGATTCTATGATTCTATAATTTTCTGCTGGATACAAATAGAATAGAGATTGCCATCTCTGAGGTATAGAACTAGTATTGCCTAGGTTGTCTGTGCTAGATTCGCTATGCAAAAATAAATTAATGAAAAGTACAAAAAATAAATAATTAACCATGTTTTCTGACATCAGTTTACTTATTAAAAAATGCATGTGGTAAAATGCACAAATATTAATAGGGATATTAATAAGGAAATGAAAAACAGTTCTATACTGCAATGCAGTTACATTTTTTCTGTTAAAACTACTCCTGTTAGAATTGCACAATGACAGTAAGAAGTATCCTTTTAGCTGTCTACTACGAAGATCCTGTATACCCAATGCAGTCAGAATATATAATGTGAAGTGGCTGTCCTTAACCTCAATTTCTTCTGTGTCTTCAAAGTTAATTTAAAGAAGAAGTCTATAGAACTATTATAATTAACACACACTTGCTGGCAGGACAAAGAATTATGTTATTAAAAAAAGGTTATGTCATATTTAATAAATTTTCTGTATTCCTGTACTTATACTCACAACAAAACAAAACAAAAAAATGCTTTTTTTTCCAAATTCTGAACCCTTAAAAATATATTTTTCTTGTTGTAATCTGAATAGAAACTTTATAATATAAGCCATTACAATATTATTTTTGTTTTTAAAAAGGTCTGTGATCTTTTTTCCACCTTTTAGCCCATAAAAAGGCTAAGTGTTATTATGTCAAAAGTGAACTTGCCATTTCTTTCTCTCCAGAAGCTTCTGTTTTCTTCATTTATCAGCTATGATGATAACACCATGAGCCCTGCCACACCTCTAGGGTTGGGTTTTTCTTCTGTTTGCTTTCGTCTATTTGTCCTGCATGTGTAGGCTATTTTCAACTTTCACACAGACTGTAACATGCTAAGTCAACTCTAGTTCACACAGTCACTAAGATAATTTTGTTCATTATTTCGGTATCACTCCCTCATCTCTTCTCTGCATTTCTGCAAACCCATTCAACTGCATAAAGCTGGGTGTCTTAGGATACACCTTTATTTTCTCACACTGTTCTACTCCTTTTTACTTACGCTTTCTGCATTGTATCATATGTTTCTTTTCTACTAAAATTTTGTTTCTTTTAGTTGCTGGTCATTTCTGTCAGAAACTTGATTTCTGAGCTGATCTGCAAAGATATTCCAAGAAAGCAGATTCAACAAGCTTTTTGGGTTACCTGTTCTAGTGTCATACTATCTTCTTAGTGAAAATATTTTTTCTAATGTCCAGTCTGAACTCCATGCAACAATTTCAAGCTGCTGCCTTTTGTTATACCATCTTCCACTTTATCTCCATCATATCTTTAACTCTCTGTCAAGAAGTTGTGGGCTGCCATTTAGATTGCACCTCAGTTTTCCCTTCCATGTACTAAACAAGCCAGGTTCTCTCCGTGTCTCGCTGCAGGATTCTGTAGATCTGTCTCCAAGTTTGTCAAGATCCTTTTGGACTGAAACTCCTCATTTTGGTGTGTTAACTGTTCCCATTTTAGTATCACCCACAAATTTGCTGAAGATGTATTTTGACCTGTTGTCGCGGTTGTTGGTGCAGATATAGAATAATATTAACACAATATCAAACACAGAGATGCTCTACTTGTTACCAGCCACCAAACGGATATCAAAATATTGATTAATATCCTTAGACACTTGTGATCTCCATCCAAATATCTACCAACCCAGTTGTTCAGCCTATAATTCCTCGATTTGAAAATAAGCATGCTGCAAGAGAAAATGTCAAAAACCTTACTGCAGTCAAGGTGTATTTTATTCATTGCTCTCCCGTTCTACCCACTGACATTCAATGAACAGTTGAAAGCAGTCAGGTTAGTTACCATGTTTTGCATTATTAAAACCATGTCAACTGTTCCTGGTTACTTTCTTTTATTAAACATCCCCTTTGAAATGGTTTTCAAGAGGAAATTCTCCATGATCTTTCCGGGGACTGAGGTTAGACAGACCTATCTACAGCTTCCAGGTCTTTGTTGTTGTCTTAAAGATGTTCATAAAACTTCTTCCAGTTGCCAGGAACCCTGTCTGCCCCATCACCATGATTTTTCATATACAGACAGCAACCTCACAGTAACATCACCCAAGTCTTTTCAATGAATCCTTAATTCATTTTTCCCCATAGTTAGTTGTACATTCCTGCCATTTATATAATTATTGTTAATTTAAAACCAATAACATGACACTAGCTGAAGTATACAAAAGAAAAGAAGAGCAAAAGAGACCTTTTTTTGTATATCATAGTTTTACCCCAGCCAGCAACTAAGGACCAGACAGCTGCTTGCTCATTCCTCCCTGGTGGGATAGGGAGAAGAATTAAAAAAAAAAAAGTTAAAACTTCTGGGTTGAGATAAAGATAGTTTAATAGGACAGCAGGGGAAGAAATAATAGTAATACACTGTAACAGGTTTACAAGATAGGTAGTAGATGACACATCCCTGGAAACATTCAAGGTCAGGTTGGAGGGGGCTCTGAGCAACATGATCTAATTGATAATGTCCCAGATCATTGCAGTGGGATGTTGGACTAGATGAACTTTAAAAGGTCCCTTCCAACCAAAACTATTCTATGATTTTCTGATTCTATAATAAAGATAAAACAATACACAAAATAAGTGATGCACAATACAATTGCTCACCACCCACTGACCAATGCCCAGCCAGTACCCAAGATGCAGTCACCAATCGGCCAACTCCCCCCCGTTTATATACTGAACATGACATTATATGGTATGGAATATTCTTTTGGACAGTTTGGGTCAGCTGTCCTGGCTACACTCCTTCCCAGCTTCTTCTGCACCTCTTCACTGGCAGAGCATGGAAAGCTGAAAAGTCATTGACTTAGTATAAACAACCAAAACATCAATGTGTTATCAATATTATTCTCATTCTAAATCCAAAACACAGCACTATACAAGGTACTAGGGAGAAAACTAACTCTATCTCAGCCGAAACCAGGACAGTATCCACCCCTTATTCTATACCATCTACATCATGCCCAGGTCCTACACTTTCCAATACATTGCAGTTAATCACCACCACTTTTCCTGTCTTTTGATATACACACACAGAACTATCATTCTCTTAGTCTATGGGCCATCCCTCTAAAATATCTGTTGAGTTCATTTAGTCCATGACTTTAGACTTCATCTGTCATGACAGTCTCTCAGGGCAGGAGAGACTGTGTGTGGTGTGGGACTGTTGCATGCTGAAGCAT